>NC_141685.1:1510219911-1510542411 GCF_964263255.1 Lissotriton vulgaris | reverse complement strand
TGTTTATCTCAGGGTCCATCTGACATCAGCCTCTACCTTACTGAGGAAGGGAGGGTGGTTCACTGATAACCTTTTATAACTCAAGAAATCCGGGAACTTTCCCTGGATGAGTCTGAGAGATATCCCAGGTAACTTTTAACATAGGAGTTACCTCTGTCCATATGTCCATATGGTCTCCATATGAGGAGCTCCGAGCTGGAGCTCCCGGCCCTGCTTTGCCGTTTTCGGCCGAAATCCTCTGGTTTCCACTTCCTCCAGGACACTTTTGCTCATCTGATGATCGTTCTTGGACTGCAGTCTCTGTCTCTACTTTCCTCCTGTTTTTGGCCTCCAAAGCACCGGATGTAACTACGATCATCGCTCGAGCCAGCAGAGCCGAACAACACGGCTGATGCCTTGCGGAGCTGCAGCGACGGCCACAGGGGAGATTGGCTCCGGCTCACCGCCATGGCCATCACCTACCCAGCTGGACATCAGACGTGGGTCTTGTTGTTTCTCTGCTGCTGTCTCCTCCCTCCCCTGCCTGCAGACGAAGCGTTGTTTGTCGCCTGTCGACAGAGCCAGTCCCAGTGATGCGGATGCCTGGTTTAGGTACTCTGGACGGCATTTGAGGTGCTGGGAGGATGTTCACCCCGCCTGATCTTCTCCCTGCCTTTCCGATCACGAATGCCGCAACTTGCCCTGCAGCCGCCTGCCTCCCTTCGCCTCCCGTGGGATGTTTGGCCCGTGAGTCTTCTGCCAGGTACGGGGGTTTTGGCGTGGTGAACTTTGCGTGGCATAGCGCTAAGACGCCCCTGGGCTTTTCGTTGCCGCCCGAGCCGGAAGGAGCACCTGGACTTTGCCTCTGCCTCCCCTTTCTCAAAAGTCTGCTCCTTTTCACCCAGGTAGATTCCCCCTGATTCACGATGTGCTGATCGACAACCCTGATGCTCTTGCGGTACTGTGCACGCAAACAGCTGACATTCTACTGCCCTCCGCCCCCCGATCCTGTGGCTACTTCCCCCTACGACCCGACTCGACAGAACTCTGCTCTCTTGTTTTTTTGTTTTTTTTGTGGTCATGGTCATGCCCTGTATGTATCCTGCCATTTTGAGATGGTTCCCTTCGATACCCACGACCCAGATCCTCCATCGTGTTGAACTTTGTCCTTTCCTTCGTTCCACTGGACTTAGTCCTGTCGACCTTCAAATATTTCTCTTTTGCTCGACGGCTATGTTATGTATGTTATGTTATGTAAAAGGACTTCTAGAGCGCACACACATCCAACGGTTTCTTGGCGCTAATCGGCAAGTAAGGAGCAGAAACGATAATGGATAGAGAGGCAGCGGGGAGGAAAAAGTAATGAAAACCAAAGGGGACCCTAGTTATAACTCTTACGGAACAGGTGAGTCTTCAGGAGGGACCAGAATTGAATATAGGGGGAAGTGAGCCTAAACTCCAGCAGGAGCGCATTCCAAAAGGAGGGGGCGAGAAATGAAAATCGGAGCCCGCCATGTTTCTTAAGTTTGAAGGTGGGAGTTTTAAGCGAAGCCAGATGGGAAGATCGAAGATTGCTTGAGGGAGTATAATGACACAGGGAAGAGAAAATAAAAGCGGGGCCAAGACCAGCCAGGGCCTTAAAGATAATGCATCCCAGTTTAAAGTTGCAGCATTCAGCCACAGGGAGCCAATGTAAAGACTTTAGCAATGGGCGAACATGTTGGTGCCTGGGCTGACGGAAGATCAGTCGTGCGGCCTGGTTCTGAACCAGCTGTAATCGGTTCAGCTGGTAGGCAGGAATGCCCACATACAGCGAGTTGGCATAGTCAATTCTAGACATGACCAAAGCCAGAAGAAGCAAAGTGAGGGCCTCAGTGGTGAAAAAACGAGAGATCTTCCGGATTTGTCGTAAATAAAAAAAACTAGAAGACACCACGGTGGAAATCTGGGGTTTCATAGATAGATCATTGGATATGGTCACTCCGAGGCTTTTGACAGAGTTGGCAGGGCAAGGGGGATGCCCAGGTCAGAAGGCCAGAAGTTGGAATTCCACAGATTGGAGAGGCCCCCGATAAGCACCAGCTCGGTCTTGTCGGGGTTAAGTTTTAAATGATTAGCCCCCATCCAATCACTAATGTAGCGCAAAGTGGACTGGAATGTGCCAAGTGATTGGTCCGAGGAGTCAATGTTAAAAATGAGCTGAATGTCATCTGCATAATTAAAGGAAGTGACATTACTTCCTCGTAAGGACCGGATCAAGGGAGTGAGGTAAAGATTAAAAAGAAGAGGGGAAAGGGAAGAGCCCTGTGGGACGCCACATGTTAACCTGACCTTGTCCGCGGTGAACTGGGAGAGGCGAACAGCCTGGTGACGGTTACTCAAAAATGAGCGGACCCAATTAAGGGCCGCTCCCTGGATACCGGCCTCCTCGACACGGTCGACCAAAATATCATGGTCGACCGCGTCGAAGGCCGCCGATAGATCCAGGAGTACCAAAGCCTGGCTGATGTTAGAGTCCGCACCCCTCCGTAGCTCTTCCATC
The DNA here is from genome assembly GCF_964263255.1 of Lissotriton vulgaris. NCBI lineage: Eukaryota > Metazoa > Chordata > Amphibia > Caudata > Salamandridae > Lissotriton > Lissotriton vulgaris. The sequence goes on along the minus strand of NC_141685.1, from coordinate 1,510,539,890 downwards.
ACCGAAAGAATAACCGATTTGGTGGAATGGAAGGATCTAAAACCAGCCTGTTGGCGATCAAGGAACTGCGTACGCTCAATAAATGAGCTCAAGGTGGAGGTAACATGGGCCTCGAGGACTTTACTAAGGTAGGGGAGCAGGGAAATAGGGCGGAAATTGCTCATGAGCGAGGGGTCAGCGTTGGGCTTTTTAATTATAGGCACCACTTGCCTTACCTCTAACTTCCCCTCAGATCCCTCTCTCTCCTCTCTCCTATCTCAACAACTGATTCTGGTCCCCCCCAGCTCTCTCCACCCCTTTTGATGTTTTATTTTCTCTGTTTACGCCACCTACTAATTATGTATTCTTCTGTAATATTTATGCTTTCATCAGTTACCCTTATCCGCCATTCACTAGTAACACTTGTTTTTTCACTGTGTAATCATTGTGCAACTAATGTGTAATTTTTGTACATTGCAACTTCGCTGTTCCTTGTGTTCCTGTTCCATGGTTTCTCAACCCCACCAAACCCCCTCGTACTCTGACACTCTCTGAGTACACCTGCTCACTATCCTGACAGCAGAGTCCGAGCATTATGTCCGACGCCCGGTGGAGCTGCTTGGTTCAGCTATTGAGGAGATGGGCCCTGGTTCATCACCTCGGCCGTCACCTACCCAGCCGGACATTGGGCACAGTTTCTCCCGTCTCCCTGTTTTTCCCTTCCCTCCCCCTTCCATGACGATTTTTCTGTAACTCTGCCCTTTTTATTTGGTTACAAAGTTTTGATTGCTTTTAACAAATGTAACATGTTAGCCTGTAACTCTGATCCTCATTGTGAAACCTATGTAAAATGTGTAACCTGCAACTCGCTGTTCCTTATGTAAAGTGCTCTGATACCGACGGGTCTAGCCAGAGCTATATAAAACTCAAGATAAATAAATAAATAAATAAAGATACTCCCGGCTTCGCCTCAAGCTGGTACTTGGACAACAGTGCACATGCACTGCTGCCATACAGAAAAGCAAACTACATACCATTACACTTGCAACTTCTAATCAGTAAACCACTTGATTCTGCTGTGAATGCTGCCTAGATTAAGTAATACTGTCACCCTAAGTCATGTATCAGCATTACTGCTGCTGAAACAGTGACTCCTCATGGGCACTGCAAAATTATATTTTAAGTATTTGCATGTATTGACCATGTGTTAGTGACATAGATGAATGGCTTCTGCCTGCTGCCTGTCACTTTATTAATATGATGCACCGTTGAGTTTACCAAAAGTTGTCTAAAAGGCACACTGATTTGTGTAATGTCATTTCCTATGATGTCATCGACGGGTCCAAGGAGGTATGATGTCACTTCCACCAATGCAATAATTTTGGTGAGTCGAGACCACTTGTAGAATGTATTCTATTACAGAACATGAACTAGATAGCTGGGTGATGCTGTTTGAAAGGGGCCACAGAGGATGCGTCCTTTTGGCTTCAGACTCAGGATCAAAGTTGGCCTTCGTTTTAAACATGGAGTAATGTACTGATAGCTGATAAAGGTAGAATATAAAACTGCTGGAGGGGGCGCGAGTGTCAGGAGTTGGACCTAATAGAGGGCCTTCCTAGGAACAGGGGCGGCCTTAGGCATGTGCAAGCAGTGCACCTGCACAAGGCCGCCAAACCCCAGGGGCCTCCACACCAATATATATCCTTAATATAATAATCCTCTGAGGATGGATACATATTTGCGTGCGGCTCCTCGCAGGGATTTGGCGGCCTCCTGCTCTGTTCCACTTCCAAACAACCTGACCCCCCATCTTTACTGGCCTCCGCCCCGCCCGGACCCCCTCTTCCGGGGCCCCCTACCTACGCTCCCTGCCCAGGGCCACCATGAGCCTAGAGCCGCCCCTGCTAGGAAGCGAAACAGTCTTCCGGAGGCGCCGGTGGCATCAAGCCTTACAAAGATGCTCAGGCAGGATTGGACAGGGCTTTTTTCCCACCTGGCATTCCCCCGATGGGCCGGCGCCCTTAGAAGGCGAATTTGAACGGCCTGGCCACTTCCTGGTGCATCTGTCACTTTCCTCGTAGATCTATCTCTCAGATTACTTGCAGCATGCACGGGGCTTCAAAGAGAGGGAGGGAGGGGGAAATAGAGAGAAATCAATAAGAAAGGGAGGAAAGAGAGAAAAGATGGATGGAAAGAGGAAGATTGCGCGAGGAGACGAGGGGAGCGGGGCTGCTTTGAGCAGTTTTCCAGGGTTGCTTTTGGTTCCCCCGTCGGTCCCGACTGCTTGGCACACAACCCTTCCAGCCTGGCGCTGCATTCACGAGCCAACATCCGCAGAGACGCAGCACATGTCGTGCCACAGTGGGCTCTGCGAGAGAGCCCTCTCTGCGAGGCGCAGCATTATTGGTATTCTCTGGGCACCGGGCAGACTTTTTAATTTCATACATCATTAACAATCAGGGCGATCGTCAAAGTTACAGAGCACAAACCTTGCAATTACAACCCCAAAAAGTGAATCGTTTTTTTTTGGATTTGCTGCCAATGTTTTGTTTCAAACAGCAGCACTGAGTGCCAATAGGCAGGGCAAGAACATGTCATTACTGACGGGAAGTGAGAGTGCTTATGCCTGAGCAAGCAGAGTGCTTCAGTTGGTTAGACTCAATGCTTGACTGGACCTTACAGTAATAACTCCCACAACCTTGGCAGTGCACTCATCTTCCTTCTGCTTGGGCCAGATCACAAAAGTACAGCAGTGCCAGGCAATTTTGCTCTCGGGAAGATCAATTTTGTCCGGAGAACAGGAATTTGTAAATGATTTTTCAGCTGACATTTGCACCGACCACAGGTGATTTCTTTTTTTTTTTTGTAGTGGTAGTCAGTGCAAAATTTGACGGTGCAAATATCACTGCAACATTGCGAAAAATTACCCAAAACCACCGTAAAGCTGCCTGGCACTGACACAAGATACACCATCTATCCCCTAAGAACCCGGGAAGACTATCAGAATTGTGACTTTTCAGTAAGGCTGAGCTCCCCCCGCCCCCTCCCTAATAGGGATCAATATGAATTGTGATGGAATCACAACTACTACGAACCTCATTTTTTTGCATTGGGCAACTGTTGTAGCAAATGTCACTGCAAAACTGCCTGCATTCGGTGGCAGACTGAGTATTAACATACTGAGAAGAGTAATACAATGTTACAATTTCAAACAGGGTGAGGCACCCCCAGTGAGGAGGGTTTGAAATGCGTTGTTGTGATGGTAGAAAATGTTCTTTTTGTATTGGTCAGTAAGTTGGATTGTTACTGTTGCACTCGTTTACTTCAAATGTCCCTGCAAACATGCCCAGAAACGATATAAAATTACCCAGAACCAGTACCAAAGGAACTAAAACCGGTGCAGGATAACTGCTTCAGTCCAAATAACATAGTCTGGCCCCCTGATGCTCCCGGTGCGGTATGTAACTGTTACCACGCATCTTTTAGCACGAAATACTGTTACAACGAAACTATTACAACGCAGGACCCTTTACAACGAATACCTTTACAACGCATTACACTACAACGCAGATACTATTACAACGCATACCATTACAACGTAGGTATAGGTAAGTTTATTAGGGGTATTGGGTTTGGGTTTTGGGGTACAGGGGTATTTTTAGGTTTCAGGGTTGGGTTTGGGTTTGGGGTACAGGGTTATTTTTAGGTTTCAGGGCTGGGTTTGGGTTTTGGGGTACAGGGGTATTTTTAGGTTTCAGGGTTGGGTTTGGGTTTTGGGGTACAGGGGTATTTTTAGGTTTCAGGGTTGGGTTTGGATTTTGGAATACAGGGGTATTTTTAGGTTTCAGGGTTGGGTTTGGGTTTTGGGGTACAGGGGTATTTTTAGGTTTCAGGGCTGGTTTGGGGTTTTGGGGTACAGGGGTATTTTTAGGTTTCAGGGCTGGGTTTGGGTTTTGGGGCTACAGGGGTATTTTTAGGTTTAAGGGTTGGGTTTGGGTTTTGGGGTACAGGGGTATTTTTAGGGTTCAGGGCTGGGTTTGGGTTTTTGGGTACAGGGGTATTTTTAGGGTTCAGGGCTGGGTTTGGGTTTTGGGGTACAGGGGTATTTTTAGGGTTCTATGTTGGGTTTGGGTTTTGGGGTACAGGGGTATATTTAGGTTTCAGGGCTGGGTTTCGGTTTTGGGGTACAGGGGTATTTTTAGGGTTCAGGGCTGTGAAGGAACTGGGTTCTTTTTGGACCCAGCGGTGCCAGGGCACAACACCTGAAACCTTCGTGGGTAACCTGCTCCGGCGTACAAGTCACAGAGACACGGGACACTTCCTTCGGCGTCAAAGAGTCAAGGTTTATTTACTGCAGGGAACACAGAAGTCACAGGAAGTACATCGAGTGTAGTTCGGGGAGACTGCTTCAAATTGTATTTGTGGATCGCTCCTTTTATACAGTTTTTACCCATAGGATAACATGATACACAATAGTTTACAACCTGGTTCCCACAAGTCGCTCTCAGAGGGGTCGCTTTGGTCATTTTGAAACACACAAGGTCCGGAACATAAGTGCGGAAACATTTGGCGGTTCCCAACTGTAAAAACCCATCTTCCCACCATTAGCAAATTCCAATCAGCAGTAAAGTAGATCGAAATAGGAACGAAGACAGGTGCAGAGGAAGACGGAGACAGTAGGGAGATCGGAAAGGGTGTAAAAAGGGGAGGTATCAAGAAGCACGAGCTACAGGCATCAAAGGGACGTGCCTAATGAGATGCACGGCTGAGACAATAAGCCCGTACTGTAAGATGAGCCTCGAGCGGCGTCATCTGCCTTACAGCAGCAACCCCCTTGTCATAAAGACACTTTCAAAGAACATGTGTCTTCCGCAAATATCTTGGGAGTCCCAGGGTCGCGAAGCGGACAGCATCCGTTCGCTGGCTACTTGAGGGCAAGAGACAAAATGGATGCCGTATCTAAGATGGAACCCGTGGGTACAGATGAGAAACCCACATAACAAACGAACGGTTTAAGTTAGCACAGCGAAACTGCGCACACCTACTAAACTCGTCATTTGCGGTTCATAGATACTAGACTCGACCATATTCGTACGAGTCGAAAACACCACTTACAATTTTCACGGAACCTCAGACGCTCCTTTTGCCCTCATGTAGGCAAGCACTAGTCGGAATCATATTCGATACTCATCAGACCATCAAGATGTCGTTGTAGCATAGCTCTGTCCGATCGAGTCCCCTTGGTAACAGATGGTTGTCTCATACACGTTGTAGCACAGAGGCCACATAAGGCAGGACCACACTGCACGCAAAGGCAACACGTGAACAGGAACACTACCACAACCCCGATGATCGTCAGAATCTTCCAACCCCAAGTCGACATCAGGCCCCAAAACCAACCAAGTAGCGTCCAATCCCCTACATCCACGTGTATGGATTCGGAGATCTTATGCAACTTCGAGATGGCTTGATAGACAGTAGGAGCATTATCTGGAATGAAAATGCAACAGCTCGAATGGATCACTTTACATACCCCACCGCGATCTGCTAAGACAACATCTAAAACCATACGGTTTTGTAATGTCATAAGTCTCTCCGCCTGAAGTTCTGTGGTGATATTACCAAGGGCACTGGCAGTAATATTAGCTGTCGATTCTACCACTCGAGTCAAATGTCTCAGGTTCCTACTATTAACCATAGGTCCCCAAAACGGGAGGAAACCCTTGAAAAAGTCTCCTGCCTCTTGACCGGCAGTATCCTCTTCGCTAAGTACGCCTCGTACAACTCTAGTCTTATGATAATCGGCATCTACAGTAAACGTCGGAGGCAACAGATTTGCAACGAAACATGAGCCCATGAAGTCTGCGGGCAACCATGTGTATGCACGATCATGACAGATAAAGTATGTACCCTTGGCAGCCAGAAACACAGGGGACGGGGACATTGGCAGGACGTAACTTTCAGTGCAAGCACTTGCTCCAAGTGAGGCTTGCGAGCCACGACCCACAAGACAAAGATTACCAGTGTGGGGTACGACCCATATTGGAGACGAGCTTTTAAGCTGCTTTTCATTAGTGAACATACTATATTCCCCTCTACTTAGGACCCTATAAGCTTGTACCTCTTCTTTAGAGATAAGAAAAGGATCATGGATCTCATCTTCCATATCCTCTATAGCCATCGATAGCAGCCTCTGATACGAGGTAGGACCAAAGTTGGGGGAACGTTGTTCTTGCGTGGGGTGGAAACCCAGTGCGCTTCGAAACATTGTTTGGAATGCTCGAGCTGACCCTTGGGAACTATACGGTAACACCAGATATGGAATTCCCTTACCCGTAGTATGTGGCATCAACCCACACACCCAACAATTAGTAGTGTTAACCACTAACTGATGCTGATGGAGGAGCTGGATAAAGGAATTATTGCGGAATTCTACACGTCTAGCCTGTTCGTGTTCTGGTAACATGTGAAAGGAATGAGGAGAAGCAGTAGAAGTAAGGTTAGGGTAAGGAGTAGGAGTAGGAGTAACAAGGAAAAAGTAAGACATAGTGTAATACACCCCACCCGCCAAAAATGCAGAAGCAGTTAAAAACAAAACAAACAATTGGGATACAAAACATTTCGTACGACTAAGTTTCTGCAGCTTGACTCTATACGCCTGAGCTCCTTCCAAATCATTCAGCTTCGAAAATGCCATTTCCCTACGACCGTCCGCAACGTTTCTTGACGCACTTCGTTCTGTGCAGCAATAGTCAATCCCCAGGAGTTCCTAGGAACCGACGGTCGTTAACCTAGCGTCAAGACCTACTGTCCAGAAGGAAGTACGCGCGCGGCCCTACGGCCCTCAATACACAATATGTATTTATTTAGCACAATATCTCTCAGCTGTGGAAGAAAAAAATATAAAGAAGAAGCTTGATATATATATATATATATACAAAACAATTTTCAATGGTCTGAATGTTCAAAATTTGATTATGGGAAACGAGGATATTGCAGTTATCAATTTCAGCAAAGCAAGAAAATTTTATTTGTCCTTAGTGTGAGATCGCAAAGAATATCGATGTTTCCCTGGACGTGTCTGCTCGTCGAACAAAGGATCTGTTGAAGAGACAGCGTCCTGCTGATCAGTTCGTTGATCTGGTCTTGAGTCTTTTTCTGACAAATGTTCAACAGTGGCTTTCTGCTGCGCTGAGGGTTCTCCAACAAGCTGTGCGTCGCTAAAAGGTACAAACGCCGGCAATGTTTCCGTTTCTGTTGACGCAATGCCTTTCCTTATCCACGGGTCTGCCGGCAAAGGAATAGGGACTCGCTTACAGTGGGTAGCATGTACCCAATTTTTCCGCCCCTCAAGACGAACGGCAGTCCTCGTGGCCAGGAGCACCTGGTAAGGTCCGGTGAATCGGGGGTCCAGATTGTTTTTTCGTGAGAAGTTACGAGTAACCACCCAGTTCCCGGGCTGGAGCTGGTGGCCTGGACCCTCGGTCTGCGTCGGCAAGGCGTCGTACACCTGTTGATGAATTAACCTCAGTTTAGCAGTCAAGTCATGTAAGTAATCGATCAACATCGGAAACTCAAGATCAGAGAATATTCCTGGCCTAGGAACCCCCCACACATTCGCAGGACGGCCGAACACTATTTCATAGGGACTAAGTCCTATTCGGGAGTGTACAGTCGCCCTAGTTGACAGTAATGCTAGAGGCAAAGCATCAGGCCACGAAAGTCCAGTCGTAGCTTGAATCTTTGCTAATTTTAGTTTAAGGGTGCCATTGTACTCTTCAACCAATCCAGCTGACTGGGGATGATTGGCGCTATGGAATTTCTGATTGATTCCAAGGCCCTTACACACACTCTTCATCACACTTCCAACAAACTCACTTCCGTTATCTGACCACACGACTCTAGGCATTCCATACCGAGGAAAGTATTCCTTCAGTAGGATTTTCGCAGTGGACAAAGCAGTATTGTCTTTGAGGGGATAGGCCTCAATCCATCGGGAGAATGCGCAAACCACAACCAAAACGTATTTCAGGTTATTGCATCGCTCCATATGGATGAAGTCCAATTGGATCACCTCAAAGGGATACGAGGGAGGAGCAAAACTGCCAGGAGGAGTTGGGGTTCCTTTGCCAGGATTGTACATTATACACACCATACAATTCTTCACCAAACGTTCTGCACACTTAGTAATTCCATCATTCTTCCACACATCAGCCAGCAACTTGCAAATACCTTTCGCGCTAATATGTGCTAATCCATGTGCCATTTGCACAACGGCCAGTACATACGCATCAGGCAACATCCATCTTTTCTGATCCGACAAATCAATCCAGCAACCACTCACATCCAACCTTCCCGTACTTTCTTTCCACTTCATCTTTTCAGTGTCGGTGGCCTCATTCTGAATTGCTTTCACACTCTCTATAGTATTTTCACACATACTTGATTCTGTAGGCCACCTAACCGAACTCGTCACATACATTCGAGTGCTAAGGTTCCGAGCAGTCCCCTTAGCAATCTCATCTGCAAACGCATTACCACGACCAACATCATCCGTCACTTTACGATGCGCACTACACTTAACAATTGCAATTTGAGCAGGCAAAGTCAATGCATCCAAAAGATCGTTCACAAGCTGGCCATGCTGTATTTTCGTGCCATGCGACGTCAAGAAACCACGCTCTCTCCACAACCGTCCAAAACTATGCGCTACACCGAAAGCATACTGACTATCGGTGTACACATTCACACGTTTACCTTTTGCTAATACACATGCTCTAGTGAGAGCAATCAGCTCTGCAGCTTGGGCAGAATTCTGATTCAATCTCGCAGTCTCAACAACAGTATTCAATGTCACCACAGCATAAGCAGTAGTCACATCACCATTTGGCAACTTAAAACATGACCCATCCACATACAGGGTGCCATCCGGGTCTTCCAATGGGGTGTTTTTAAGGTCCACACGACCTTTTGTTTCCTCTTCTGTCCGCAAGTAACAGTCATGTTCTGCTACTTCATCTGACTCTGCACTAATTGGTAACAAAGTTGCCGGATTTAGGACATTACAACGTTTTATCTGAATGTGGCTTGCCAAAAGCGTCAATTCGTACCCAGATAACCTCGCACTCGTCAAGTGCTGAGTTTTCGTACGATTCAAAAGAGTATCGACTGCATGCGGAACCATCACCGTAAGCATATTATCCATGACCAATCCTGCTGATTGTCGGATGGAGACCGCAGCTGCCGCAGTTGCTCTCAAACAACTCGGCAATGCTCTAGCTACTGGGTCTAAGGTCGAGGAAAAATATGCACATGGACGTTGTTTACCACCAAAAGGTTGTGTTAGAACACTCAAAGCACAACCTTCCCTCTCGTGAACATATAACGTGAACGGTTTACTGTAATCAGGGGTACCTAACACAGGAGCCGAACACAATGAATCACGTAATTCAGAAAAACTTTTCTGACATTCTTCCGTCCATGGTAAAGGAGTCGAAACATCCTTGCACGTAAGAGCCACCAATGGTTTCGCTAGCAATGAAAAATTAGGAATCCACTGCCTGCAGTACGACGTGATACCTAAAAAGGCACGCACATCTCTTTGGGTTTGTGGCACAGCCATGCGTGCAATCGCTGCAATTCTCTCTGGGGTCAATCTCCTTCCCTCCTTTGACAATAAGTGACCTAGGTAGGTTACTTCTTGACAACAATATTGCAGTTTAGAAGGTGACACCTTGTGATGTAAGTCACAGAGATGTTGCAGCAACGACACTGTAGCTATTTTGCAGATGTCCTGAGTATCAGCAGCCACCAATAAGTCGTCGACGTATTGGATTAAAGCCGCACCAACCGGCAACCTAAACGCATCTAGTTGACCCTTCAAAGCTTGACTGTAAATCGATGGACTTTCACAGTAGCCCTGAGGAGCGCGTTTGAACCGGAAGCTACGTCCACCAAGAGAGAAACCGAAAAGGTCCCTACTCTCTTCGGCAATCGGGATGCTGAAAAACGCATTTTTCAAATCAATCACCGAAAACCATGAAGCAGTAGCTGGAATCAGAGACAGTAGCGCCGTGATGTCAGGCACAACAGGGAATTGAGGAACCACAATTTTATTTACCTCCCGTAAATCGATAACAAAACGATAAACAGGCGGTTTGGTAGGATCAGTACGTTTAAGAATGGGCAGTACAGGACTATTGCACACGTTTCCCCGAGTCTCTTCAATGACATCTTTCTCGATCAAATCATAAATGATCGCTAACAAAGCTCGTTCACCATCAAGGGAGATACGGTATTGGGGAATACGTGGCAATCGCACATTAGATTTCAACTGAACAACGTAAGGGGAGATATCAAGTAGGCCCACGTCATTTGGACCCGTCGCCCACAAAGATGCAGGAAGAGAACTCAATTCCGGCGGAAGCTTATCGAGAGACAAGTACATGGGAGAGACTACCCTCTCTCCTAACGTAAGCTTTACACCCGCAGGAGAACAATACAAAGTTGCATACAAACGTTTGAGCAAATCCAGACCCAAAAGATTTTCGCCACAACCAGTAGACAAAATCAATGGAGCTTCGAGCTCACGAGGCCCAATTTTAAGGGGCAAAGGGCGCGAAACTGGATTGCTAACGGGGGCGCCAGAAAATCCAACGGAAACATTTGTTAAGCCAGACAAAGGTGCGCCAGGGAGTTTCGAATGGATGATAGAACTTTTCGCTGCACCAGTGTCCAACAGAAAAGGCTCAACGACGCCCGATGTAGCAACTGCGACGTAAGGCCCTCTCTGATCAACCGGAACTGATACCACTCCCTCTCCTTGTCTTTGGCTGTCCTAGTAATTACTATCGTCAGTTCCCTGATCGACGTAATAATCGTCTACATTGTACTGCGCAGATCGTCCTTGCGATGATCCACGTTGATCGAAACAGTTATTAGAATTTGATGAATGGTCAGAGCGATCATTCTGAGCACCACGACCCCTACCACGCGATGCGTGCTGTGCACCACCACGGCCTCCTCTAGACGAATTACCACCACTACGGTCATTTAAAGCAGGACAATTGAATTTAATGTGTCCCTCCTGTCTACAATAAGCACATTGGTTGTACCCTAATGAAGATCTCTGGAAAGAAGAATCATTACGCGACTGCGATCGATTCGATTGCGACTGTGATCTATTCTGCTGAGGCGCATTCTGATTAGAACGCGGCGGATACGCTTGTTGTAACAACACTTTAGTTTTTAGCTCTTTCGTCTTTTTATCAGCACGGTCATTTTCCTCTTTTTCTCTATTCTCGTAATATTGTGCCGTAGCCAATATCTGAGCTGAGGTAGAAACGGCCCACGCACTTTCAGAATTCCTTAATTTATGGCTCAAGTCGGGCAATAAGTTTGACACAAACTTATCCACAAACAACCTCTGTCCACCCTCAGTACCCATATCCTGTCCACTATGATCAATGAATGCTTCCTCAAACCTCGTAAAGAAATCGGAAACACTCTCATCTTTCTTCTGCTTACAGGCTGACAACTTGTCCCAATTTACCCTCATAGCTGGCATAAGCGTTTTCATTAATGCAATGATTCGCTGAGGAAGAGCAGCAATCAGCTGATCAGGCTTAGCGCCACCAGCTTGCAACCCATCTGCCGCTACAATGGCCGCCCAAGTACCACCTAGTTCGTTTGCGTGATTCTCCTGACGAATCTTCGCCCATACCGGTTGCGGTACGACATTACCGAACAACATGTCGATATCGGCAAGATTCATTACCGTAGCATCCACAAGCTGCGATAATTCCTTATAATACCCTGCAGGATTTTTGCGAGGGTCAGGCAAAGATTGCTTCACCTGTAATACTTCCGATCTTTTCCATGGGAGGTGTATCCATACCCTCTGGAAAAATGGCGGAACCGGGGGGTTTGCCCCAGGATTACCTGGCATCCAAACTGGCGGAACTTCGCGCATAGGATATTGGCCAGACTCGGTTTGTTTTTCAATGTCCTCAACGAACAATGCATGAGGAATAGGAGCGGGACGAAGAGATAGCAACCGCTCAACAGCACGCCGGACATTAGTATCTACTATCAGTCCAGTTGCGAACTGAAGCCGAAGTTCAGACAGGGCGGTCAGCACCTCGTCAGGCGCATTGGCCACTATCTGATCATGAAGGAACTTGCACATTTCGTCAAACACATATCTCTGAGTTGGTATGTTGAATTGATCAAACGTTTCGAGGACAACACGAGGTGGATTTCTAACAGGGTTTATCATCCAACCCATCGCCATATTGTATAGCGCAACACGTTCTCTATTACCAGGAAGCTGGCTACGTCTCTGAGGACCATCAGAACCAGCAGACCCAAAAACAGGTCCGAGCGACTGAAAGAAGTTTGTCGCAAGGGGAGAATCACGATTACGAGTAGAGGGAGAAGAATAAGACACAGGACTAACAAGAGAAGGAGTAGAGACATTAACAGCAACAGGGGTTAACAACACAGGAGCAGTAGCGGGAACAGGAGTATGTGGAAGCGGAGGAGCAGTAGGAATAGAAATAGGCAAAGGGGCAGGAACAGGCGGAAGAGCGGGTGCAGGTTGAGGAACTGGTGGAGGAATAACAGGTGGAAGAACAGGTACGGCAGGGACCACAGGAGCCGCGGTACCCTGTACGTACGGAGGTGGCGACTTCATAAGATAAGACATTAAAGAATCCTCAACTGCCTCTTCCTTCTTATCCGACTCCGTAGGCAAAGCAGGATAGCATTTGTCTATGGACATACGCTGTAATCTCTCAAACACTTCCTTATCCTTATCCTCCTTATCACGCTGAAACTGCTCAGCTTTCTTCACTATAGTAGCAACGGTATCTCGCTGACTACGTTTATTTTGTCTGATCTCTTTCTGTCGGGCTTCTTTGCGCCAGAACCGAAAGGCATCAAACATGGCCGGCCTAGATTTACGTTCGAACAACTTTATTTCCAAATTATCTAAGATCGACGCTTCGAAGCTACCGTGAGGTGGCCAACGAAGATCGCCGTCTTTCTTTGTATATTTCATCCAATAATCGTTAAAAGCAATCGGGCCTAGCCCATGTTTGCTATATAAATCATAAGTAGGAGTTCCAACCGGAGGTATCGGACACGAGTCCTCCAGCAGGGAATCCGCACCACAAGGTCTAAAGCAACTGAACAAAGTACTACGACCAGGCATCTTGCACACTAGCCGAGTTTCACAAACTTCAAGGGTTACGGGATTTCGGGATTTACCAAGTCCCAGCAAAGAACAAAACCCTCGGTTTTTGGCGGCTGCAGTCGTCAAACAAATACAACAACAACAAAGTACGCTAGCAAAGTGTCACCGACAAAAACACTCACACAGCGTGTACAACAAAGACACCCGCTAAAGTGTCTACAACAAAAACACTCGCTAAAGTGTTTACAACAAAGACACTCGCTAAAGTGTCTACAACCAAGAACTCTGGGAGCGACCCACAAATACTTAACTCAAAGATCAATGGCGTCCTCAGGAAGGCCCGTCAATCGTCTCGCTATACCAAAGTCTACGCCAGGCGCCAAAACAGGTCTACAGTCAGGGCAGCAGTCCGTCGCAGCCGTTAGGAGGCGGGAATCTTCGCGGGAAAAGTCTTCGGGCCACTTATTTCGACAACAGGATCGATGAAGCGGGGTGCACCTTCCCTCGGAGATTTCACACGAAGTTCCTCACGATCGTCGGGCTTGGACCGGTACCACTGATGCAGCCCCACGTTGGGCGCCAACTGAAGGAACTGGGTTCTTTTTGGACCCAGCGGTGCCAGGGCACAACACCTGAAACCTTCGTGGGTAACCTGCTCCGGCGTACAAGTCACAGAGACACGGGACACTTCCTTCGGCGTCAAAGAGTCAAGGTTTATTTACTGCAGGGAACACAGAAGTCACAGGAAGTACATCGAGTGTAGTTCGGGGAGACTGCTTCAAATTGTATTTGTGGATCGCTCCTTTTATACAGTTTTTACCCATAGGATAACATGATACACAATAGTTTACAACCTGGTTCCCACAAGTCGCTCTCAGAGGGGTCGCTTTGGTCATTTTGAAACACACAAGGTCCGGAACATAAGTGCGGAAACATTTGGCGGTTCCCAACTGTAAAAACCCATCTTCCCACCATTAGCAAATTCCAATCAGCAGTAAAGTAGATCGAAATAGGAACGAAGACAGGTGCAGAGGAAGACGGAGACAGTAGGGAGATCGGAAAGGGTGTAAAAAGGGGAGGTATCAAGAAGCACGAGCTACAGGCATCAAAGGGACGTGCCTAATGAGATGCACGGCTGAGACAATAAGCCCGTACTGTAAGATGAGCCTCGAGCGGCGTCATCTGCCTTACAGCAGCAACCCCCTTGTCATAAAGACACTTTCAAAGAACATGTGTCTTCCGCAAATATCTTGGGAGTCCCAGGGTCGCGAAGCGGACAGCATCCGTTCGCTGGCTACTTGAGGGCAAGAGACAAAATGGATGCCGTATCTAAGATGGAACCCGTGGGTACAGATGAGAAACCCACATAACAAACGAACGGTTTAAGTTAGCACAGCGAAACTGCGCACACCTACTAAACTCGTCATTTGCGGTTCATAGATACTAGACTCGACCATATTCGTACGAGTCGAAAACACCACTTACAATTTTCACGGAACCTCAGCTGGGTTTGGGTTATGGGGTACAGGGGTATTTTTAGGGTTCAGGGCAGGGATTGGGTTTTGGGGTACAGGGGTATTTTTAGGGTTAAGGGCTGGGTTTGGGTTTTGGGGTACAGGGGTATTTTTTACATATATATTTACAAATTCTTTAATAAAATTTAATTTAAATAATTAAATTATTTTAAAAATTATTAATTACATTATTTTAAAAAATTATATACTTACCTATACTTAGGTTGTAATGGTATGCGTTGTAATAGTATCTGCGATGTAATATCATGCGTTGTAAAGGTATGCGTTGTAAGGGATCCTGTGTTGTAAAAATTGCGTGCTAATGGTATGCGTGGTAATAGTATGCGTGCTAACAACATATATCCTCCTGGTGCGGATGAGATCGACTTTCGTGAGCAGGCACAAAATGTACTGAGATGGCTCAGTGAGGGATTTACCTTCTGTGTAATGTAAGGTACCTTCCTAAGGACTGTAAGCATTGCACAAACGGACACTTAAAACCCTACCTTTTCGGATCACCTAGCTTCGGATCACCTAGCTGCTTGTAACCTGTGAATCCTCTTGATGGCTGGACTTGCAGTCCAGTCCGTGCTATGTACGTATCTGAATTTGCGGCTCGCATGACTTGCGGGTGGGCGGGCGGGCGGGGGTCATGCGTGGGTTCGCGATTGGGGCAGTTAAGAAAAAAACGTACCTCACCGGGTCCCACGCTGCCTCCGCTCTGGGCCTGGTCCGCGTTTGGCATTTTCTTTCTGCTTTCCAGGAACAGGAACAGGCATCCTCCCTCCTCTCCTCTAAGCCAATCACAACGCTGTGATTGGTGCAGAAGCGCCCAGCCAGTCACCTGTAGGGAGACCAGCTTTGCAGCCTACATAGAGAACATTTAGAGTGCGCCAGAGGGTGGACCAAACAGTCAGGGCCCATAACAGTGGACAAGCCACTCCTCCAGGACCCAGTCAACCAGGCATACCCTCCTGCCCGCCTCCAACCCGGCATACCCTGCCTTTTGCCTTCTGGTCCTAGGATGCTTGTTTCCAGTCCAGGGAGGACCTGGTCTGGCAGTTCGGGGTGGAGTGTTCCCATTGGGCGCAGGGTCAAGACTGATTTGCATATGGCTGGGTTCAAACTGGAATGGCATGGGGAGTACACAACTGTGGATTTAGGCCCAGATCTCTGTATTGGGGTTAATGTTTGACATTGTTCTGCATTCTGTCCATCAATTTTTCTTTTTACATTTTTTAATACATTTTGCAGCAATGAGAGATTTTTGCCAGAATGGAAATTTGTGACAACAGGAAATCAAAATAGGTGTTTTATTTGTATGTTTTATTATGTGTGTGAAAAAAATGAATAAAGAAACGTATATGCATTGTCTAAGTAGCTTTAGCAAAAGGTAAGTCTGGTAATGTTACTTACATACTTCATATTAAAGGCCTTCGATGCATTTTTTAGCTCCTGCACAGATCCAGATTTCCCCTCTTTTGCTTTAAGCTTTAATCATTTGTTTATACATTTCCTTCTTGTTCTGGTCCAAAGCAGCACTTATTGTGAGTGCTCTAATTGTTTGGCACGATGCCTGGGAAATATTTGGCACGATTTGCACGGAAAGAAAGAAATAAAGACACAAAGTCAAAATATTTGGGCAAAACTCTGCAGCAGTCAGATGAGGATAGTCAGCAGTTCGGATACCAACAGCCCCGTAGTGATAATGCATTTGCAAATTATAGTATTTTCCCTACATTAGTCCCTGGCGCCTGTTAGTGGGAGAGTTGTTGCTTGAAATATCTGAAGGACTGTGTTAAACACAGAAGCTAAACCCCAGTAGGCACCACTAGATTGCTGCAGGCTTTACCTCCTGACTGCGCTTTACGTTCCGGGAATGGAGAGTTGCAGGTGTAAACTGGTCTGAAACTGTCTTTGCATCCATGTTCCGCACAAATTTACCCCCAGCAAAAACTGAAAGTAAATGTATAAATGTATAAGGCCAGTGTCAACGAGGCAAAAAAAGGGTGGGAAAGCGACAAGTGCGATATCCTGAGAAGCTCCCTGGGTGCCCGTGTCATGAGGATCTTTTGGAAAGTGGTCAACACAGGCAGTTGCGAGGCTAAATCTCCGATAGAGCCAAACATGGAGGCAGATGTGTGGCAGGACCATTTCGAGTCACTATATTCAAGGGTGGAGACACTGGATGAACCAGTCACAAAGGGCTGTTCTGCGGGGATTGATCATCCGACTGCACCCATGACCACCGCCAGAACTTCGGATGACACCCTTATGATAACCCTTAATGAGATAACTAGCACCCTCTCCAAAATAGCACCGGGTAAAGCCCCCCGGATTAGATAAGATCCCTGGGGACTTATTCCGTAGCGAACCCACTGTCTGGACACCATACCTCTGGGTGCTATACAATGCCATACTCCAAGGTATGAAGATCCCTGATAGCTGGGCCGGAGCCGAAATAATCCCCATATAAAAAAAGGGCTTACTGTTGTTACCAACAAACTACAGGCCGATAAGCCTTATAGACATTACACAAAAAATCTTTGCACTCGTATTGATGCTCCGACTGCAGAGCTGGATGGAGGAGCACAAGATACTTACTCCCCTACAGACAGGGTTCAGAGACAAAATGTGCACATTAGATCAAATCCTCAGGCTACAAATAGTACACTGGAAGATCGTGTGTTTGGAGGGTGGCAGCCTCTACCTAATATTTGTAGACCTGAGGTCTGCGTTCAACCTGGTCCCAAGAGAGAAGCTGTGGGCAGTTCTCCATGAGATGTGGGGTTCCGCCTTACTTGTGACAAGTTATAAAGCGGTTGCACAAGTGAGGGAAACTATGCAAAAATTAGATATGGCAAGGAAGGGAACCTTACGGTCCCCATTCCCGTAAATAGAGGCGTGCTCGAGGGATGCGTACTCGTCCTGACCCTCTTTAGCCTCTACATAAATGAGCTAGTTGATTTTCTGCTCAGCAAGAAAGACATGGACATCCCTAAGTTGGCATCAAGTAAAATTCCAGCTATGATGTTTGCCGACGACACTTTACTAGTATCTAAATCGCCCGTAGGGATACAGAGAGTACTAAATAGGTTTGATGCATTTTGCAGGGAAAGAGGGCTTGAAATCAACCTTCAAAAACACAAATTCATGGTGTTTAACTCCCACTAAAAGTACTCACCCATCTTTAAATGGCAAACCTCTAGAAAGAGTATCCTCTTTCGACTATATCGGTATCCCCATCACAGAATCTATGGACTGGGGGCCAAAATTAAAAAATCAACCCTCAAACTAGCACAATCATCTGGGGGCCTAATGAAGGTTTTCTGAAAATCTAGCCCTAAACCTGTGAGTCCTGCCATTGAAATATACAAGGTCCAAGCCAGGGGAGGGGCTCTGTATGGAGCAGAATTATGGGGACACTGTAGCTCTTAGAGTCTCACACAAACAGAACACACCTTTCTCAGGCAACTTTTAGCCTCCCACGGAGTACCCCACTTATGCCGCTATGACTAGACCTGGGGTAAGGCCCATTGCAGAAGAATCTAATTTCAGACCCCTCCTATTCTGGCAGTGCTCTATGGGCTACCCCTAGGGTTGAATTAAGAGAGGTGATGAGTCTACCGGGAGTGGGCAAATTATCTTGCCTTTCCTATATTCAACATATGGTGGCGAGCTTGGGTCGGCGCAACCTTTGGGATAACCCGGAGGTTGCTTCTGCCTCAATCTTGAGGAAAATGCTAAAGGACTCTTACTGGGAATTTAAATTGGCCCAACTCCGAAGTAACCCTTTAGCAGACAAGCTGACAGCAGTCTTCCCAGACACTAAGGACAGGTATAGCTTAGAGCCGGCTCTGAATGACATCAAGCTGGAAACCGCTAGGAAGCTTTTTTTACAGTTCAGACACAGGGACCTGCTCTTTTACAAACACTTGGGGGGCTCACAAACTTTGGAGTGCCCAGCATGTGACTGCCCAACAGAATCAGACCTTCATGTGTTTTTTAGCTGTCTTGGTTACTACAAAGCAAGAAAATGGTGGCTGGTCCAGATCTGTAGAAACCTAGGTACCAGGCACTGTTGCGAGGCTTTTAGGATACTGAAACACGATACCAGCCTCCCGATAGTATACTCGGTAGCAGGTTTTCTATTCTCCATGTGGTGTACTCGCATAGTATTTAAAGAAAATCCAAAGTAACAAATAGGGTTCATAGCCTCGCACAAATGAAAGGAGGAATTTCAATGGGTCGCCCACTATCACCGTTTAATTGAGATCATTTGCATTGATGCACCCCATTCATATCTGGACCTATTGTTATATTGGTTTCCTGCTTCCGAATCTGTATCTAGTGGCTAAGATCAAGTTTTGATCAGGTTTTATATTTGGATCCGTCACCTGCTTATATAACTCGCACATGCACTTTGTATTGCCAGCACCGTCTCCATAGACCAATTTATTGTCTCATATGACTTGAATTCTCTAATCTGTGTAGTTATTTGAATAGATCACAGCACATATTTGTGACAGGTCATACCTTTGCATGTTTTATCTAACTGTTTTTATTTCATGTATCCAATCATGCTCGATCTCTTTTTAACTGCAATCAATTTTAAAGCAAATGAATTGTATGCAATTTTAGATGTACTTTTAAGGTCAAACTGACCGAAATAAAGTTATTACTGAATGACTGACTGAAAGTAAATGGTAGAGGCGATGCTGTGCAAGGAAGTGCTCTGCCCTGCGCTTGCAAAGCCCAGCATTGTGTGAATATCTGTAATGTAATATGTTCCCAGAGGATCCCGTGACTGGTATTAATTACTGTGCGCTCGAAAATTACTCATAACACATCAGAAATGCCTGTAGTAAAGCCATAAAGTAAGGAATTGAGAGACGTGTGACCTTTGATTTTACAACATCTTCTAGTTGGAGAGGCTTCCACCCTGAATTTCTGTCCAGTGGTGTAACACAAAATGCCCCTCCCTGCAGAATGTGAAGCGGCCCTGAGTCTCACATATCTCACAGCCTTGGGCTGAATGGGGGCCCCTTGAAGGGTTGCCACCCCCATGCAGGAGGGGCTTCAGGGGCCTGTGTTACACCGCTGCTTCTGTCAGGGCACGTTTCACAAGTGCTAGAACGAATTTATCATGCAAACAGCTGTGGGTATCCATTCAGTCTAGCGCCTAGAGGCCTGGAGTTGGAAGGATCCACCACAGCGCTGCCTGCTGTAGACACTGCATAGGACTTTGACATCGGGCTGAGGAATCAATCAATCAATCATGGAATTTGTAGATCGCGCTACTCACCCGCTAGGGTCTCAAGGCGCTGGGAGGAGGGGGGAGTCGCTACTGCTCGAACAGCCAGGTCTTGAGTTGTTTCCTGAAGGAGATATGGTCCTGGGTGAGCCGAAGGTGGGTGGGGAGGGAGTTCCATGTCTTGGCCGTCAGGTACGAGAAGGATCTTCCTCCGGTGGTGGATCTGCGAATACGTGTGACGGTGGCGAGGGCGAGGCTGGCGGATCAGAGCTGGAGAGTGGGTGTGTAGAAAGCGAGGCGAGTGTTGGCGCTCTGGCCCTCAGCACAAGGGGCTGGGTATTTGGTGCGTGGGTACTGGGAGCTGGCAGGAGCATCATTTATGCAGCACCCCTGAATCAAGTAATAGGCAATACTACACTTTGTGAGGATTGTGGTAGTTGTTTTGACTTCAGAATTGAATCTGTGAGAGATAGGCTGAGTTTTCTTAAGGCAGAAGTGATAATATATGGATGTTCTACCCCCTCCCCCTTCTTTTCTTTCTTTCTATCCCCCTTTTTCTTTCTTTACCTCCCTCCCCTTTCCCAGATATTTTAGCAGTATTATTCTGTACGTATGTATTATTCTTTGTTTACTGTATCTTCTTAACAAATAAACTTCTTTTAATATATATATATATATATATATATATATATATATATATATATATATATATATATATATATATATATATATATATATATATATATATATATATACAAAAAGAACAACTACTCTGTTATTTTAACAGGATTCACTTTGTGTCCTCTGGAAATAGGAAGTTTTTAACACTATGCTGTAAGCCGAGGCATTACAAAATGTAAGCACAAAGTTATAAGGCGTTGTAACATTTGACCTCTGCCTTTTCTTCTGACAGCTGCCTGTCTCGTGCTGGGCTGCATCATTTTCCCTGATGGGTGGGATTCAGACGAGGTGAAGCGGATGTGCGGGGAGAAGACAGACAAATACACCCTGGGCGCCTGCTCCATCCGCTGGGCCTATATCCTGGCCATCATCGGTATCCTGGACGCCATGATCCTCTCCTTCCTGGCGTTTGTGCTTGGAAACAGACAAGACAGCTTGATGGCAGAAGAGCTCAAGCTAGAAAACAAAGGTAAGTGTGGTTCAGAAACCAGACAACAATCCCTGTTAAGAATAGTAAATACCTATGTGGACAATGTATTTGGTATATAACAGTGCCATGCGTGATTGCCAGTTACGGACAATGTATCAAATGATAGATTATAAATTCTCAACTCAGAAATCCAAGAAACAAAAGTTTGTCCTCCTAAAGAGAAAAAACTCCCATAGCTAGGAAATTTATTGATTTCTTATCTTTTTGCTTGTCTTTGTTTTTTTAGTAGAATGGCCAGGTTTTGTCAGTAGTCGCCATTATTATTTCTGTCCTGTACTCAGTGAATTATACTTAATGTCAAACTTGAAATTATGACAAACATAGTGATAATGCATGAAGTGTGCTAAGTGCTGGTGTGTTAAATCTGTAGTCCTCTGCAAATCAACTCTTGCTTGTAGTTGCCCCGACTAAACCTCAGCAAAAAAAAACACTATACCAATACCATGGGTTGATGACCATGAAACCCAGCATGTAACAGGCGCTTAACAGGAACTTAATACCCTGTCATATTCTATCTGCTAGAATGTGGATAGAAATATCTATTTAAAAACACATACAGGTATCAGCTGCAATTTTACAGTAATACAGGTTCAGTGTTGTCAGTCTGATCCTGATATGTCTGAGTGCTTCTAGGGAATTATTTCGACCTCCAGATACTTCAACCCACCACAGAGGAATGCTGCCTAGAGAGTCCCATGTGCATCAATTGTGTTAAGGTTTGAAAAGGACAAGAAGAGGCTGATTTCTTCATCAAGATTCCATACATACTTCACTGGATCATTATGATATGTTTTATTACAGGGAAAAAAATAACATGAAGGGCAAAGAGTGCATTAATGGTTTCTGAGAGCAAGACATCAGGATTGTAGTCGACATTAACAAAGCTATTATCATAAACGCTTCCGCAGTAATGGCCCTCCGCTCACTTCATGGAGCTTTGGTGTTTTGGCCATTAATTACATTAGTCCTGAGGCTCAGTGATATCAATCACTTAATAAATGTTATGTTGTTATGTTAAATTGCTATCTGAGTGGAAATCTATGCTCCAACAGATGGTATGACACATGAAGCCTCCAGAGAAGAGGAAACACTGGGACACGCAGGCATGCCATCTATACATTGCTGACAAGCGGTGACTGGATTTTAAGATTGGCTGACACATCATACATGAATAATACACTTGGCTAACACACAGCACTGCTGTGATGCTCATGGTTCTCCTGATATTTCTGCCAGCCTATTTCCTCATGACAAAGATGCTGACAGTTCAAAGCATATTGTTGGTAGTTGGGCCCCTCCATATTTGGCACTTTGTGAACCCCTTGCTTTATTGAGGTTTCACCAATTACCACCCCGAAGTTGGTGTTAACTTGAAATCTGGTTCCTCTTTTGCCTTTACTTGGCAGGCTGGCTTCCTATCTATAGCTTGTCATCCATGCATTAATGTCTACCACATTGTACCTGATGTCATTAACAGAGCTGTACTGTAAAGAAAGCCTAATTCGGATCTCCAGGGTCCTTTGATCTTCTGCCAAGTTATGCTGCAGCCGCCATCAGAGACGCATGGGGAAGACAGACTCCTACACATGTCTCTCTTGATCTAGGCCATTGGCTTCCTACTTTGGCCTGGACCCCACTTCAAGGCTCCTTGCAATCCACACAGGACTGTTTCTGGTATGAACCCACCATTCAGTGATTTTAAAATGGGTACTTTTCCCCCAGGAGAACACTAGGCTATATGTTGGAGCGCCCAGGGATTAATTTGTTCATGAAAAAGTGGCGGTGTCCCAACCTCTGCTCAGAAGTCCATGGTCTGCACTATTAAATGTAGCGTGCTGACATAGTCTTGAATACCCCTCAGGCTTCTTTAATCCACTAGTAGAAGTAAAGTGTACCCCTAGGATTTAGTTTGACAATTACCAATCACATTCATTCGCACACCTGCAGTCATACTTCCACTGGTACATAGTGCTCGGTCCCCTAGGACAGTTGAGCCCCCTCTCTCTTTTTTCTACCTTCTTTAATCCACTGCCAGACACTCCCTGCCCCTTTATCTGACTTTTGCAGGTTCCTCCTTTCTTCCTTTATGACTTTTTTTGTCTTTCTTTTCCTCATTCTTTCCCCTCTGTGTGTTTCTTCCACTCTTGCTCTTGGGGAATGTCTGATGAGGAACATAAGTGCCAGTTTTCCCCGCTGGCAAAGACCTGCTCTTGTTAAGCACTGGAAGTGCCTACTCCTTACAGCCTAATTTATTAAATAGTGATTAGGTTATGGGTCCTTATTTTTTCAAGGCCCATCATATGGACTAGCCTACCCTCTTTTCTGTGACTAACATAAGATCTCAGATCACTTTGCAAATGCTTGAAAGCCTGGCTGTTCTCTCATCCAATTTACGTTTCTACTATTTCATGCTACATTTCAGTGTCATGAAATTGTGTTTATGTGTTGTAAAAGAGTCAGTAATAACGTAAAAATATAATAATACTGTAGTCAGTGAACACATTACAGGACTATTACAGTTGAGTGACAATTTGTAACCAAAACATTACATTGGCTGACAAACACAACTGAATTTCGTGTCGCTAGCTGACAATATGGGAATCAAAACGAGTTCAATCAGAGCCATTGAATGGTAACATTTTCATAGTGGATTTTATTTTACACCTGGCCACATTTTAAAATCCACACAGATGTTTAGATACATTGTTTAGATAAACACACAAACTTCTAAAATTTCTTAAAGATGATCCAGCCTGATTCATCAAGCCGAAATCGGCTCGTAAAGGGCCAGATTCTGAGAATCTGGCCCTTTGCGAGCGCTATTTTTGCATTTGGGATTCATCATCCCAAATGCAAAAATCGGTAATAGCGATTTCGCTATTTTGCGATGAATTACATTTAAGGAATCTCTAATTGAGATTCCTTAAATGCAATTCATCATCCATTTAAAATTTGCGAATTCGCAATTTCGGCCCGCTATTTACCGCGAGGCCAAATCTCGTGGTAAATAGCGAAAACTCAGAAAAATGCTTTTAAAAGCATTTTTCTGAGTTGCATGTTGCACACACACATGTCCTTTGGACATGTGTGTGCGCAACACCTGTTTAAATTAGCATTTAAGGGGTGCTACAGGGTGTCCTCTGGACACCCCTGGCACCCTTTAAATCGCTATCTTATTTGCGATTAGCTAATTGCTAATCGCAAATAAGGAATACTCCCCATTCATTCCTATGGGCCTTTTGGCCCATAGGAATGAATGGGGAGTTATTCCTTATTTGCGATTAGCAATTTGCTAATCGCAAATAAGGAATCAGTAGGAATTGCAAAAAATGTTGCTATTCCTACATGAATCCCGTTTTGCGAGTCTGGAATAGCGATTCCTTATGATTCGCTATTTCAGACTCGCAAAACCTCCTAATGATGAATCAGGCTGATAGTCTTTTTCATAGGTCCCTATACTGAAATCTGCACCAATGTTCTACCGCCTCTTTTATTGTATGGTGCATTTTGTAGGATCCCCACAGACAATGAGTCGCTTCCTATTGTTCTTGACCATGAGACCCTGCCATGAGGATACAGTAATTAAGTGTTATTCATGTTATCACCCGATTGCCCTCTCTACCAGTCATATTAGGAGGTGTAGCTGCATGGATACCTAGTCATTAGGCTCCACGAATTCTTCAAATTCGTTTTTAGATAAGACCATGATAACACTTTCTGCTGAAAATCTATGAGGTTCCCTATTGCCAGAGCTACGAAACTACATATATTAAAAAAAGGACAAGAACTAACCAAATCAATTGTCTTTACCACTCTCAATGATATATAGAAATAAATCTGCCTCTCCTCATGAGGGTGGCCAAGGTGGTACAACAAGAGTGGGGGAGGAACCTGTGTCCATAACTGCAGCTAAAAGGACCTGTAATCTCTCTATGCCTCTTTCTATTACTGGGACAATACTCCTGGCTGGGGGGCTGGAGATGCCAGTCCAGCTGCCTCTTGAGCATGGTTGAGCATCAGCTGTATTGCAGAACATGAAGCATTAGGAACAGGATAAGCTTCCCCTGTAGCCCTTGATTTTCTGTTTCAACTTGGAAAGCGAGCGGGAAATTCTGTATTGCATGTGTCAATAGCATCATGATAGACCTCTTCCAGAGTTTTCCCTGCTAAGCAAATGGCATTGATTATGGGGATGAAGGGATGTTTTTTCGCAGAGAATAAATAAAGGGCCGGCACAATTAAACAAATAGTAACCAAAGAAAAAAAAGGTCTATAAGAGGAGGTTCAGAAGTCAGAGCCAGAGGGAGAGAAACAATTTTGAATACTGCAGTAATTTTGACAGTTAGATATCAACCAATTCCTTAGCCAACACAGATGTGCTGTCGACATGGGTCATTGTAAAAACAAAGTGGCATTTAAATCACATTTTTTTATGTGGGTAATTTAGTTTTCTCTAAAAAATACTAAATGGATTAAAAACACTTTTTACCTTGGTCTCTACATTCGTCAGATCTGTGGGGTAGAAGATTGGTCAAACTAAAACACAATGGAATAGATCTCATGAGAGCTGATAATTAGATTATATGGTTCAGAAATCTTTGACTGATTTAAAAATGGCAGTTAATAATAATTACTCTTATTATGGGTCGATGGAGATAAGGTAATTAATGCACCCAGTTAACATTGACACCATGGGGTATTGTAAGTACTGTTTACTGTTGTGATTGTTAAATCGAAAAATCGGGCATAACATGCTGAAATCAGAGTTTTCTACTATTTTTTAATAGGCACTATCCCCTGATCATTTTTAGAACTTTTGACTTGCTGAAATCTACCTCAGGAAAATAGAAGGGGGTGTGATAGTAACCATGATACTCTGAATTCAGATATGCAAGGTAATAGTTTAAATGTATCACCTGACCCTTGATTGGAACCTAAGTAAATAGGCTTAATTTAAGTACATGTTGTAAAATACTCTATCTTTGCTCAATGATGTGGGAAGATTATGATCCATCCCAAAATAATGAAATGACTAACTTCTTTGTATATTCAAGCACAGTCTACAATACGTAGCTTTACCTGGTCCTAGAGTGAGCCTAGAAGTAATCTGAAGAAGAATCGAAAGGATAATGCATCAGGCCCAATATTAATTAACAGTGTTGTGTGGCTGCTTTGAAAAGACTACACATACTGCTTAGCCCCTTTTTCCAACCACAGGTACTCCCATGGCAAGGGTGCTGTGTATGTGAAAGGTAGGACATGTACAGGTGTGTATTGCATGTCCCGATAGTGAAATACTGTCTATTTTGTTTTTCACTGTTGAAAGGCTGTCTGTCCCATAAAACATGGGAGCTGCCTTGTAACATCTTACAAGTGTAACTTTACATTGGGACAGGATAGAGAAATGGAGTTTAGGCACTCTGAACTCAGAATCTAATAACACATATTTTAGTAAAGGTTTTCTTTTTAAATTGTGTGAAAGTGGGCAATTTCTTGCTTTACCTTTCTGCCTCTTGGTGTATTCACCATCTGGTTTTGGAGTGACAGGAGCTGGAGATGTGAATTCACTCTAGACAGTCACAAGTGGGGATGAGATGTGTCCTGCCTTGCCTGGGTGACTCATCGCTAGTGTGAATATACCTGGTCTGCATTTAAAGGAGGGGAAGAAGTTTTGCTAGCACCTGAATAGGCTGTGTCTCCATTGCACAATGCTGTCTCCACCCCCTGTGGTCAAGCTGGACCAGGGAGGACAGAACTGGTTTGTACTGAGCTCAGAGAATCTGAAGCACAAAGAACAATGAGAAAATGGGGTACAAGTATTGGACCTAAAACCCCAGGACTTTAGATGAATTTTGGAAACAAGAGGACCCTGCCAAGAGGAAGAGCTATGTGAGGAACACCGTCTTTTCTGTGAGGGATGGGTTGGCCTGCAGTAGCTGCTTCTGTCTGTGGCAGAAAAAAAGGACTGCCTTTTTTACCCTGCTGTGGTATCCTGCTTCTGAAGAATCTCCAAGAGCTTTTGTGTGCTTGCCTCCTGTTGGAAGTCTCAGGGAAATCAAAGTCTTTAAGAAAGACCCTTGCTGGATCCCAAAGTCACCTTCCTAGAAGGAGAGGTGAAGAGCTGTGTGAGTAGCACTACCCTTTCTGTGCATGAGGGTTGGGTTCGGCCTGCAGTTGCTGCTCCTGTCTGGAGCAGGGAAAGGACTGGACTGTTCTTTCACAACTTTGGGGATGAGATGTGTCCTGCCTTGCCTGGGTGACTCATCGCTAGTCTGAATATACCTGGTCTGCATTTAAAGGAGGGGAAGAAGTTTTGTTGGCACCTGAATAGGATGTGTCTCCTTTGCACAATGCTGTCTCGACACCCTGTGGTCAAGTTGGACCAGGGAGGACAGAACTGCTTTGTACTGAGCTTAGAGAATCTGAAGCACGGAGAACAATGAGAAAATAGGGTACAAGTATTGGACCTAAAACCCCAAGACATTAGATTACTTCTGGAAATAAGAGGACCCTGCCAAGAGGAAGAGCTGAAGAGCTATGTGAGGAACACCACCTTTTCTGTGAGGGGTGCGTTGGCCTGTAGTTGCTGCTTCTGTCTGTGGCAGAAGGAAAGGACTGCCTTTGTTACCCTGCTGTTGTATTCTGCTTCTGAAGAATCTCCAAGAGCTTGTGTGTGCTGCCTCCTGTTGGAAGTCTCTTCGAGAAAGACCCTTGCTGGATCCCAACGTCACCTGCCTGGATCGAGAGGTGTAGAGCTGTATGAGTAGCACTACCCTGTCTGTGCATGAGGGTTGGGTTGGCCTGCAGTTGCTGCTCCTGTCTGTAGCAAGGAAGGACTAGATTGTTCTTTCACAAATTTCCAAACAGCGTGTGGTGAGCTCTGTGTTCTTCACCTTCCTGAAGCTGAGCTTGTGAGTAGCGTTTTATGGTTCTGACCAGCGAGGGATGTGAAATGTGCTGGTGTAGCGCATGGTGAGCAGAGTGAGCACTCCATTCGTTTTGATGTTGTTCTTTTCTTTCGTAGTGAAGAAACCTCGCTGAGAAGAGGGGGCGCGGTGCCCAATCTCCGCCTCCTCCCCATGTGAACGCTCCTGCCTGCAACTGTGTCGCTTTGATCGGGAGGAGCCACACAGAGATGCACTGAGGTCAGTGCTGGGCTGCCCTCACCCCTGAGAGGTGGAGCAGGCCACCAGAGAGGCTCAGGGAGGAGCCCTGGACACCTGGTGGCAGAGCAGGAATGGAGACTGCTCCCTTCTGGCCAGCATGAAGGAAGCCCTCCCTGTAGCCGCAACCACGTTGCCATAGCAACTGGGTTCACTCTGAAAGACACGGCTGTGGGGGAGGGTAGCACTGCCCTAGCAGGAAAAAGGAGGATGCCCTTGTCTTCGACAGCTGCACCACGGGGTCACACAGGCAGCTGAACCCGGTATTGCCATCTGCTGAGAGGGCCTGACAAGGTTTTGTTGCTTTATTGCCTTTGCATGTGTGTCCTCCCCGTCGTTTCAGTGGCACACACCATGAGGGCATTTTTGTTTGTCTTGCCACAAATTAGCTGATTGGGCAGGAACCCTTGATGGAGGTCCCGCAAGGCCACCTTCCCTAACTCTGCAGGACTCGCTGTAGTAGGCTGGCAGGTGGTCCGTTAACCTACTTGTGGGGGACAGGTTATCTTAAAGGTCCTAGTAGAAATGAAAGAACTATGTCCCCATAGGTTCTCGATTTACAAAAGGGGGTGGTGATGAACAGAGTGTCTGAATTGAGCAGACCACTCTTACCCAGTCCAAAGATCAGGGCTTGATCCATCACCGTTATTTATCTCACTGCCCCATCCCAGCTCAGAACCTGGCTATATGCAAATCAGTCTGTCCCTGGCCCAGTGCATCATGGGAACAGGGCAGACTAAACTACCAAGCCAATTCTTTACCAGAAAGGAGCCAAGCTACCGGGGACCGGTTTCTGGCATTTCAGCCTCTTCGGCCCGGCTTGCTTGAATCCTGATGGAGCAGTGAGAAAGGGACTCATGTCTGAGTATACCCTGCCACACCTATAGTGGCCAAAATCGATTTACAAAAGGGGGTGGTGATGAACAGAGTGTCTGAATTGAGCAGACCACTCTTACCCAGTCCAAAGATCAGGGCTTGATCCATCACCGTTATTTATCTCACTGCCCCATCCCAGCTCAGAACCTGGCTATATGCAAATCAGTCTGTCCCTGGCCCAGTGCATCATGGGAACAGGGCAGACTAAACTACCAAGCCAATTCTTTACCAGAAAGGAGCCAAGCTACCGGGGACCGGTTTCTGGCATTTCAGCCTCTTCGGCCCGGCTTGCTTGAATCCTGATGGAGCAGTGAGAAAGGGACTCATGTCTGAGTATACCCTGCCACACCTATAGTGGCCAAAATCGATTTACAAAAGGGGGTGGTGATGAACAGAGTGTCTGAATTGAGCAGACCACTCTTACCCAGTCCAAAGATCAGGGCTTGATCCATCACCGTTATTTATCTCACTGCCCCATCCCAGCTCAGAACCTGGCTATATGCAAATCAGTCTGTCCCTGGCCCAGTGCATCATGGGAACAGGGCAGACTAAACTACCAAGCCAATTCTTTACCAGAAAGGAGCCAAGCTACCGGGGACCGGTTTCTGGCATTTCAGCCTCTTCGGCCCGGCTTGCTTGAATCCTGATGGAGCAGTGAGAAAGGGACTCATGTCTGAGTATACCCTGCCACACCTATAGTGGCCAAAATCGATTTACAAAAGGGGGTGGTGATGAACAGAGTGTCTGAATTGAGCAGACCACTCTTACCCAGTCCAAAGATCAGGGCTTGATCCATCACCGTTATTTATCTCACTGCCCCATCCCAGCTCAGAACCTGGCTATATGCAAATCAGTCTGTCCCTGGCCCAGTGCATCATGGGAACAGGGCAGACTAAACTACCAAGCCAATTCTTTACCAGAAAGGAGCCAAGCTACCGGGGACCGGTTTCTGGCATTTCAGCCTCTTCGGCCCGGCTTGCTTGAATCCTGATGGAGCAGTGAGAAAGGGACTCATGTCTGAGTATACCCTGCCACACCTATAGTGGCCAAAATCGATTTACAAAAGGGGGTGGTGATGAACAGAGTGTCTGAATTGAGTAGACCACTCTTACCCAGTCCAAAGATCAGGGCTTGATCCATCACCGTTATTTATCTCACTGCCCCATCCCAGCTCAGAACCTGGCTATATGCAAATCAGTCTGTCCCTGGCCCAGTGCATCATGGGAACAGGGCAGACTAAACTACCAAGCCAATTCTTTACCAGAAAGGAGCCAAGCTACCGGGGACCGGTTACTGGCATTTCAGCCTCTTCGGCCCGGCTTGCTTGAATCCTGATGGAGCAGTGAGAAAGGGACTCATGTCTGAGTATACCCTGCCACACCTATAGTGGCCAAAATCGATTTACAAAAGGGGGTGGTGATGAACAGAGTGTCTGAATTGAGCAGACCACTCTTACCCAGTCCAAAGATCAGGGCTTGATCCATCACCGTTATTTATCTCACTGCCCCATCCCAGCTCAGAACCTGGCTATATGCAAATCAGTCTGTCCCTGGCCCAGTGCATCATGGGAACAGGGCAGACTAAACTACCAAGCCAATTCTTTACCAGAAAGGAGCCAAGCTACCGGGGACCGGTTTCTGGCATTTCAGCCTCTTCGGCCCGGCTTGCTTGAATCCTGATGGAGCAGTGAGAAAGGGACTCATGTCTGAGTATACCCTGCCACACCTATAGTGGCCAAAATCGATTTACAAAAGGGGGTGGTGATGAACAGAGTGTCTGAATTGAGCAGACCACTCTTACCCAGTCCAAAGATCAGGGCTTGATCCATCACCGTTATTTATCTCACTGCCCCATCCCAGCTCAGAACCTGGCTATATGCAAATCAGTCTGTCCCTGGCCCAGTGCATCATGGGAACAGGGCAGACTAAACTACCAAGCCAATTCTTTACCAGAAAGGAGCCAAGCTACCGGGGACCGGTTACTGGCATTTCAGCCTCTTCGGCCCGGCTTGCTTGAATCCTGATGGAGCAGTGAGAAAGGGACTCATGTCTGAGTATACCCTGCCACACCTATAGTGGCCAAAATCGATTTACAAAAGGGGGTGGTGATGAACAGAGTGTCTGAATTGAGCAGACCACTCTTACCCAGTCCAAAGATCAGGGCTTGATCCATCACCGTTATTTATCTCACTGCCCCATCCCAGCTCAGAACCTGGCTATATGCAAATCAGTCTGTCCCTGGCCCAGTGCATCATGGGAACAGGGCAGACTAAACTACCAAGCCAATTCTTTACCAGAAAGGAGCCAAGCTACCGGGGACTCAGATGTGAGTCCCTTGCTCATTGCACCATCAGGATTCAAGCAAGCCGGGCCGAAGACGGCTGAAATGCCAGAAACCGGTCCCCGGTAGCTTGTTTCCTTCCCAGTGTAAGAATTGGCTTTTGTAGTTTGGTTTGCCCTGTTCCCATCATGCACTGGGACAGGAACAGACTAATTTGCATACAGCCAGGTTCTGAAACTGGGATGGTGCAGTGAGCTAAAAAACGGTGTTGGATCTAGCCCTGATCTCTTGACTGGGTGAGAGTATTCTGTTTAATTCAGAGACTCTGTCCCTCACCACCCCTTTTTGTAAATATTTTTGTCCACCCTAAGCGTGGAAGGGTATACTCAGATGTGAGTCCCTTGCTCATTGCACCATCAGGATTCAAGCAAGCCGGGCCGAAGACGGCTGAAATGCCAGAAACCGGTCCCCGGTAGCTTGTTTCCTTCCCAGTGTAAGAATTGGCTTTTGTAGTTTGGTTTGCCCTGTTCCCATCATGCACTGGGACAGGAACAGACTAATTTGCATACAGCCAGGTTCTGAAACTGGGATGGTGCAGTGAGCTAAAAAACGGTGTTGGATCTAGCCCTGATCTCTTGACTGGGTGAGAGTATTCTGTTTAATTCAGAGACTCTGTCCCTCACCACCCCTTTTTGTAAATATTTTTGTCCACCCTAAGCGTGGAAGGGTATACTCAGATGTGAGTCCCTTGCTCATTGCACCATCAGGATTCAAGCAAGCCGGGCCGAAGACGGCTGAAATGCCAGAAACCGGTCCCCGGTAGCTTGTTTCCTTCCCAGTGTAAGAATTGGCTTTTGTAGTTTGGTTTGCCCTGTTCCCATCATGCACTGGGACAGGAACAGACTAATTTGCATACAGCCAGGTTCTGAAACTGGGATGGTGCAGTGAGCTAAAAAACGGTGTTGGATCTAGCCCTGATCTCTTGACTGGGTGAGAGTATTCTGTTTAATTCAGAGACTCTGTCCCTCACCACCCCTTTTTGTAAATATTTTTGTCCACCCTAAGCGTGGAAGGGTATACTCAGATGTGAGTCCCTTGCTCATTGCACCATCAGGATTCAAGCAAGCCGGGCCGAAGACGGCTGAAATGCCAGAAACCGGTCCCCGGTAGCTTGTTTCCTTCCCAGTGTAAGAATTGGCTTTTGTAGTTTGGTTTGCCCTGTTCCCATCATGCACTGGGACAGGAACAGACTAATTTGCATACAGCCAGGTTCTGAAACTGGGATGGTGCAGTGAGCTAAAAAACGGTGTTGGATCTAGCCCTGATCTCTTGACTGGGTGAGAGTATTCTGTTTAATTCAGAGACTCTGTCCCTCACCACCCCTTTTTGTAAATATTTTTGTCCACCCTAAGCGTGGAAGGGTATACTCAGATGTGAGTCCCTTGCTCATTGCACCATCAGGATTCAAGCAAGCCGGGCCGAAGACGGCTGAAATGCCAGAAACCGGTCCCCGGTAGCTTGTTTCCTTCCCAGTGTAAGAATTGGCTTTTGTAGTTTGGTTTGCCCTGTTCCCATCATGCACTGGGACAGGAACAGACTAATTTGCATACAGCCAGGTTCTGAAACTGGGATGGTGCAGTGAGCTAAAAAACGGTGTTGGATCTAGCCCTGATCTCTTGACTGGGTGAGAGTATTCTGTTTAATTCAGAGACTCTGTCCCTCACCACCCCTTTTTGTAAATATTTTTGTCCACCCTAAGCGTGGAAGGGTATACTCAGATGTGAGTCCCTTGCTCATTGCACCATCAGGATTCAAGCAAGCCGGGCCGAAGACGGCTGAAATGCCAGAAACCGGTCCCCGGTAGCTTGTTTCCTTCCCAGTGTAAGAATTGGCTTTTGTAGTTTGGTTTGCCCTGTTCCCATCATGCACTGGGACAGGAACAGACTAATTTGCATACAGCCAGGTTCTGAAACTGGGATGGTGCAGTGAGCTAAAAAACGGTGTTGGATCTAGCCCTGATCTCTTGACTGGGTGAGAGTATTCTGTTTAATTCAGAGACTCTGTCCCTCACCACCCCTTTTTGTAAATATTTTTGTCCACCCTAAGCGTGGAAGGGTATACTCAGATGTGAGTCCCTTGCTCATTGCACCATCAGGATTCAAGCAAGCCGGGCCGAAGACGGCTGAAATGCCAGAAACCGGTCCCCGGTAGCTTGTTTCCTTCCCAGTGTAAGAATTGGCTTTTGTAGTTTGGTTTGCCCTGTTCCCATCATGCACTGGGACAGGAACAGACTAATTTGCATACAGCCAGGTTCTGAAACTGGGATGGTGCAGTGAGCTAAAAAACGGTGTTGGATCTAGCCCTGATCTCTTGACTGGGTGAGAGTATTCTGTTTAATTCAGAGACTCTGTCCCTCACCACCCCTTTTTGTAAATATTTTTGTCCACCCTAAGCGTGGAAGGGTATACTCAGATGTGAGTCCCTTGCTCATTGCACCATCAGGATTCAAGCAAGCCGGGCCGAAGACGGCTGAAATGCCAGAAACCGGTCCCCGGTAGCTTGTTTCCTTCCCAGTGTAAGAATTGGCTTTTGTAGTTTGGTTTGCCCTGTTCCCATCATGCACTGGGACAGGAACAGACTAATTTGCATACAGCCAGGTTCTGAAACTGGGATGGTGCAGTGAGCTAAAAAACGGTGTTGGATCTAGCCCTGATCTCTTGACTGGGTGAGAGTATTCTGTTTAATTCAGAGACTCTGTCCCTCACCACCCCTTTTTGTAAATATTTTTGTCCACCCTAAGCGTGGAAGGGTATACTCAGATGTGAGTCCCTTGCTCATTGCACCATCAGGATTCAAGCAAGCCGGGCCGAAGACGGCTGAAATGCCAGAAACCGGTCCCCGGTAGCTTGTTTCCTTCCCAGTGTAAGAATTGGCTTTTGTAGTTTGGTTTGCCCTGTTCCCATCATGCACTGGGACAGGAACAGACTAATTTGCATACAGCCAGGTTCTGAAACTGGGATGGTGCAGTGAGCTAAAAAACGGTGTTGGATCTAGCCCTGATCTCTTGACTGGGTGAGAGTATTCTGTTTAATTCAGAGACTCTGTCCCTCACCACCCCTTTTTGTAAATATTTTTGTCCACCCTAAGCGTGGAAGGGTATACTCAGATGTGAGTCCCTTGCTCATTGCACCATCAGGATTCAAGCAAGCCGGGCCGAAGACGGCTGAAATGCCAGAAACCGGTCCCCGGTAGCTTGTTTCCTTCCCAGTGTAAGAATTGGCTTTTGTAGTTTGGTTTGCCCTGTTCCCATCATGCACTGGGACAGGAACAGACTAATTTGCATACAGCCAGGTTCTGAAACTGGGATGGTGCAGTGAGCTAAAAAACGGTGTTGGATCTAGCCCTGATCTCTTGACTGGGTGAGAGTATTCTGTTTAATTCAGAGACTCTGTCCCTCACCACCCCTTTTTGTAAATATTTTTGTCCACCCTAAGCGTGGAAGGGTATACTCAGATGTGAGTCCCTTGCTCATTGCACCATCAGGATTCAAGCAAGCCGGGCCGAAGACGGCTGAAATGCCAGAAACCGGTCCCCGGTAGCTTGTTTCCTTCCCAGTGTAAGAATTGGCTTTTGTAGTTTGGTTTGCCCTGTTCCCATCATGCACTGGGACAGGAACAGACTAATTTGCATACAGCCAGGTTCTGAAACTGGGATGGTGCAGTGAGCTAAAAAACGGTGTTGGATCTAGCCCTGATCTCTTGACTGGGTGAGAGTATTCTGTTTAATTCAGAGACTCTGTCCCTCACCACCCCTTTTTGTAAATATTTTTGTCCACCCTAAGCGTGGAAGGGTATACTCAGATGTGAGTCCCTTGCTCATTGCACCATCAGGATTCAAGCAAGCCGGGCCGAAGACGGCTGAAATGCCAGAAACCGGTCCCCGGTAGCTTGTTTCCTTCCCAGTGTAAGAATTGGCTTTTGTAGTTTGGTTTGCCCTGTTCCCATCATGCACTGGGACAGGAACAGACTAATTTGCATACAGCCAGGTTCTGAAACTGGGATGGTGCAGTGAGCTAAAAAACGGTGTTGGATCTAGCCCTGATCTCTTGACTGGGTGAGAGTATTCTGTTTAATTCAGAGACTCTGTCCCTCACCACCCCTTTTTGTAAATATTTTTGTCCACCCTAAGCGTGGAAGGGTATACTCAGATGTGAGTCCCTTGCTCATTGCACCATCAGGATTCAAGCAAGCCGGGCCGAAGACGGCTGAAATGCCAGAAACCGGTCCCCGGTAGCTTGTTTCCTTCCCAGTGTAAGAATTGGCTTTTGTAGTTTGGTTTGCCCTGTTCCCATCATGCACTGGGACAGGAACAGACTAATTTGCATACAGCCAGGTTCTGAAACTGGGATGGTGCAGTGAGCTAAAAAACGGTGTTGGATCTAGCCCTGATCTCTTGACTGGGTGAGAGTATTCTGTTTAATTCAGAGACTCTGTCCCTCACCACCCCTTTTTGTAAATATTTTTGTCCACCCTAAGCGTGGAAGGGTATACTCAGATGTGAGTCCCTTGCTCATTGCACCATCAGGATTCAAGCAAGCCGGGCCGAAGACGGCTGAAATGCCAGAAACCGGTCCCCGGTAGCTTGTTTCCTTCCCAGTGTAAGAATTGGCTTTTGTAGTTTGGTTTGCCCTGTTCCCATCATGCACTGGGACAGGAACAGACTAATTTGCATACAGCCAGGTTCTGAAACTGGGATGGTGCAGTGAGCTAAAAAACGGTGTTGGATCTAGCCCTGATCTCTTGACTGGGTGAGAGTATTCTGTTTAATTCAGAGACTCTGTCCCTCACCACCCCTTTTTGTAAATATTTTTGTCCACCCTAAGCGTGGAAGGGTATACTCAGATGTGAGTCCCTTGCTCATTGCACCATCAGGATTCAAGCAAGCCGGGCCGAAGACGGCTGAAATGCCAGAAACCGGTCCCCGGTAGCTTGTTTCCTTCCCAGTGTAAGAATTGGCTTTTGTAGTTTGGTTTGCCCTGTTCCCATCATGCACTGGGACAGGAACAGACTAATTTGCATACAGCCAGGTTCTGAAACTGGGATGGTGCAGTGAGCTAAAAAACGGTGTTGGATCTAGCCCTGATCTCTTGACTGGGTGAGAGTATTCTGTTTAATTCAGAGACTCTGTCCCTCACCACCCCTTTTTGTAAATATTTTTGTCCACCCTAAGCGTGGAAGGGTATACTCAGATGTGAGTCCCTTGCTCATTGCACCATCAGGATTCAAGCAAGCCGGGCCGAAGACGGCTGAAATGCCAGAAACCGGTCCCCGGTAGCTTGTTTCCTTCCCAGTGTAATTGGCTTTTGTAGTTTGGTTTGCCCTGTTCCCATCATGCACTGGGACAGGAACAGACTAATTTGCATACAGCCAGGTTCTGAAACTGGGATGGTGCAGTGAGCTAAAAAACGGTGTTGGATCTAGCCCTGATCTCTTGACTGGGTGAGAGTATTCTGTTTAATTCAGAGACTCTGTCCCTCACCACCCCTTTTTGTAAATATTTTTGTCCACCCTAAGCGTGGAAGGGTATACTCAGATGTGAGTCCCTTGCTCATTGCACCATCAGGATTCAAGCAAGCCGGGCCGAAGACGGCTGAAATGCCAGAAACCGGTCCCCGGTAGCTTGTTTCCTTCCCAGTGTAAGAATTGGCTTTTGTAGTTTGGTTTGCCCTGTTCCCATCATGCACTGGGACAGGAACAGACTAATTTGCATACAGCCAGGTTCTGAAACTGGGATGGTGCAGTGAGCTAAAAAACGGTGTTGGATCTAGCCCTGATCTCTTGACTGGGTGAGAGTATTCTGTTTAATTCAGAGACTCTGTCCCTCACCACCCCTTTTTGTAAATATTTTTGTCCACCCTAAGCGTGGAAGGGTATACTCAGATGTGAGTCCCTTGCTCATTGCACCATCAGGATTCAAGCAAGCCGGGCCGAAGACGGCTGAAATGCCAGAAACCGGTCCCCGGTAGCTTGTTTCCTTCCCAGTGTAAGAATTGGCTTTTGTAGTTTGGTTTGCCCTGTTCCCATCATGCACTGGGACAGGAACAGACTAATTTGCATACAGCCAGGTTCTGAAACTGGGATGGTGCAGTGAGCTAAAAAACGGTGTTGGATCTAGCCCTGATCTCTTGACTGGGTGAGAGTATTCTGTTTAATTCAGAGACTCTGTCCCTCACCACCCCTTTTTGTAAATATTTTTGTCCACCCTAAGCGTGGAAGGGTATACTCAGATGTGAGTCCCTTGCTCATTGCACCATCAGGATTCAAGCAAGCCGGGCCGAAGACGGCTGAAATGCCAGAAACCGGTCCCCGGTAGCTTGTTTCCTTCCCAGTGTAAGAATTGGCTTTTGTAGTTTGGTTTGCCCTGTTCCCATCATGCACTGGGACAGGAACAGACTAATTTGCATACAGCCAGGTTCTGAAACTGGGATGGTGCAGTGAGCTAAAAAACGGTGTTGGATCTAGCCCTGATCTCTTGACTGGGTGAGAGTATTCTGTTTAATTCAGAGACTCTGTCCCTCACCACCCCTTTTTGTAAATATTTTTGTCCACCCTAAGCGTGGAAGGGTATACTCAGATGTGAGTCCCTTGCTCATTGCACCATCAGGATTCAAGCAAGCCGGGCCGAAGACGGCTGAAATGCCAGAAACCGGTCCCCGGTAGCTTGTTTCCTTCCCAGTGTAAGAATTGGCTTTTGTAGTTTGGTTTGCCCTGTTCCCATCATGCACTGGGACAGGAACAGACTAATTTGCATACAGCCAGGTTCTGAAACTGGGATGGTGCAGTGAGCTAAAAAACGGTGTTGGATCTAGCCCTGATCTCTTGACTGGGTGAGAGTATTCTGTTTAATTCAGAGACTCTGTCCCTCACCACCCCTTTTTGTAAATATTTTTGTCCACCCTAAGCGTGGAAGGGTATACTCAGATGTGAGTCCCTTGCTCATTGCACCATCAGGATTCAAGCAAGCCGGGCCGAAGACGGCTGAAATGCCAGAAACCGGTCCCCGGTAGCTTGTTTCCTTCCCAGTGTAAGAATTGGCTTTTGTAGTTTGGTTTGCCCTGTTCCCATCATGCACTGGGACAGGAACAGACTAATTTGCATACAGCCAGGTTCTGAAACTGGGATGGTGCAGTGAGCTAAAAAACGGTGTTGGATCTAGCCCTGATCTCTTGACTGGGTGAGAGTATTCTGTTTAATTCAGAGACTCTGTCCCTCACCACCCCTTTTTGTAAATATTTTTGTCCACCCTAAGCGTGGAAGGGTATACTCAGATGTGAGTCCCTTGCTCATTGCACCATCAGGATTCAAGCAAGCCGGGCCGAAGACGGCTGAAATGCCAGAAACCGGTCCCCGGTAGCTTGTTTCCTTCCCAGTGTAAGAATTGGCTTTTGTAGTTTGGTTTGCCCTGTTCCCATCATGCACTGGGACAGGAACAGACTAATTTGCATACAGCCAGGTTCTGAAACTGGGATGGTGCAGTGAGCTAAAAAACGGTGTTGGATCTAGCCCTGATCTCTTGACTGGGTGAGAGTATTCTGTTTAATTCAGAGACTCTGTCCCTCACCACCCCTTTTTGTAAATATTTTTGTCCACCCTAAGCGTGGAAGGGTATACTCAGATGTGAGTCCCTTGCTCATTGCACCATCAGGATTCAAGCAAGCCGGGCCGAAGACGGCTGAAATGCCAGAAACCGGTCCCCGGTAGCTTGTTTCCTTCCCAGTGTAAGAATTGGCTTTTGTAGTTTGGTTTGCCCTGTTCCCATCATGCACTGGGACAGGAACAGACTAATTTGCATACAGCCAGGTTCTGAAACTGGGATGGTGCAGTGAGCTAAAAAACGGTGTTGGATCTAGCCCTGATCTCTTGACTGGGTGAGAGTATTCTGTTTAATTCAGAGACTCTGTCCCTCACCACCCCTTTTTGTAAATATTTTTGTCCACCCTAAGCGTGGAAGGGTATACTCAGATGTGAGTCCCTTGCTCATTGCACCATCAGGATTCAAGCAAGCCGGGCCGAAGACGGCTGAAATGCCAGAAACCGGTCCCCGGTAGCTTGTTTCCTTCCCAGTGTAAGAATTGGCTTTTGTAGTTTGGTTTGCCCTGTTCCCATCATGCACTGGGACAGGAACAGACTAATTTGCATACAGCCAGGTTCTGAAACTGGGATGGTGCAGTGAGCTAAAAAACGGTGTTGGATCTAGCCCTGATCTCTTGACTGGGTGAGAGTATTCTGTTTAATTCAGAGACTCTGTCCCTCACCACCCCTTTTTGTAAATATTTTTGTCCACCCTAAGCGTGGAAGGGTATACTCAGATGTGAGTCCCTTGCTCATTGCACCATCAGGATTCAAGCAAGCCGGGCCGAAGACGGCTGAAATGCCAGAAACCGGTCCCCGGTAGCTTGTTTCCTTCCCAGTGTAAGAATTGGCTTTTGTAGTTTGGTTTGCCCTGTTCCCATCATGCACTGGGACAGGAACAGACTAATTTGCATACAGCCAGGTTCTGAAACTGGGATGGTGCAGTGAGCTAAAAAACGGTGTTGGATCTAGCCCTGATCTCTTGACTGGGTGAGAGTATTCTGTTTAATTCAGAGACTCTGTCCCTCACCACCCCTTTTTGTAAATATTTTTGTCCACCCTAAGCGTGGAAGGGTATACTCAGATGTGAGTCCCTTGCTCATTGCACCATCAGGATTCAAGCAAGCCGGGCCGAAGACGGCTGAAATGCCAGAAACCGGTCCCCGGTAGCTTGTTTCCTTCCCAGTGTAAGAATTGGCTTTTGTAGTTTGGTTTGCCCTGTTCCCATCATGCACTGGGACAGGAACAGACTAATTTGCATACAGCCAGGTTCTGAAACTGGGATGGTGCAGTGAGCTAAAAAACGGTGTTGGATCTAGCCCTGATCTCTTGACTGGGTGAGAGTATTCTGTTTAATTCAGAGACTCTGTCCCT
The DNA here is from genome assembly GCF_964263255.1 of Lissotriton vulgaris. Lineage (NCBI taxonomy): Eukaryota > Metazoa > Chordata > Amphibia > Caudata > Salamandridae > Lissotriton > Lissotriton vulgaris. The sequence goes on along the minus strand of NC_141685.1, from coordinate 1,510,499,453 downwards.
CACCACCCCTTTTTGTAAATATTTTTGTCCACCCTAAGCGTGGAAGGGTATACTCAGATGTGAGTCCCTTGCTCATTGCACCATCAGGATTCAAGCAAGCCGGGCCGAAGACGGCTGAAATGCCAGAAACCGGTCCCCGGTAGCTTGTTTCCTTCCCAGTGTAAGAATTGGCTTTTGTAGTTTGGTTTGCCCTGTTCCCATCATGCACTGGGACAGGAACAGACTAATTTGCATACAGCCAGGTTCTGAAACTGGGATGGTGCAGTGAGCTAAAAAACGGTGTTGGATCTAGCCCTGATCTCTTGACTGGGTGAGAGTATTCTGTTTAATTCAGAGACTCTGTCCCTCACCACCCCTTTTTGTAAATATTTTTGTCCACCCTAAGCGTGGAAGGGTATACTCAGATGTGAGTCCCTTGCTCATTGCACCATCAGGATTCAAGCAAGCCGGGCCGAAGACGGCTGAAATGCCAGAAACCGGTCCCCGGTAGCTTGTTTCCTTCCCAGTGTAAGAATTGGCTTTTGTAGTTTGGTTTGCCCTGTTCCCATCATGCACTGGGACAGGAACAGACTAATTTGCATACAGCCAGGTTCTGAAACTGGGATGGTGCAGTGAGCTAAAAAACGGTGTTGGATCTAGCCCTGATCTCTTGACTGGGTGAGAGTATTCTGTTTAATTCAGAGACTCTGTCCCTCACCACCCCTTTTTGTAAATATTTTTGTCCACCCTAAGCGTGGAAGGGTATACTCAGATGTGAGTCCCTTGCTCATTGCACCATCAGGATTCAAGCAAGCCGGGCCGAAGACGGCTGAAATGCCAGAAACCGGTCCCCGGTAGCTTGTTTCCTTCCCAGTGTAAGAATTGGCTTTTGTAGTTTGGTTTGCCCTGTTCCCATCATGCACTGGGACAGGAACAGACTAATTTGCATACAGCCAGGTTCTGAAACTGGGATGGTGCAGTGAGCTAAAAAACGGTGTTGGATCTAGCCCTGATCTCTTGACTGGGTGAGAGTATTCTGTTTAATTCAGAGACTCTGTCCCTCACCACCCCTTTTTGTAAATATTTTTGTCCACCCTAAGCGTGGAAGGGTATACTCAGATGTGAGTCCCTTGCTCATTGCACCATCAGGATTCAAGCAAGCCGGGCCGAAGACGGCTGAAATGCCAGAAACCGGTCCCCGGTAGCTTGTTTCCTTCCCAGTGTAAGAATTGGCTTTTGTAGTTTGGTTTGCCCTGTTCCCATCATGCACTGGGACAGGAACAGACTAATTTGCATACAGCCAGGTTCTGAAACTGGGATGGTGCAGTGAGCTAAAAAACGGTGTTGGATCTAGCCCTGATCTCTTGACTGGGTGAGAGTATTCTGTTTAATTCAGAGACTCTGTCCCTCACCACCCCTTTTTGTAAATATTTTTGTCCACCCTAAGCGTGGAAGGGTATACTCAGATGTGAGTCCCTTGCTCATTGCACCATCAGGATTCAAGCAAGCCGGGCCGAAGACGGCTGAAATGCCAGAAACCGGTCCCCGGTAGCTTGTTTCCTTCCCAGTGTAAGAATTGGCTTTTGTAGTTTGGTTTGCCCTGTTCCCATCATGCACTGGGACAGGAACAGACTAATTTGCATACAGCCAGGTTCTGAAACTGGGATGGTGCAGTGAGCTAAAAAACGGTGTTGGATCTAGCCCTGATCTCTTGACTGGGTGAGAGTATTCTGTTTAATTCAGAGACTCTGTCCCTCACCACCCCTTTTTGTAAATACCCATAGGTTCTCAGCAATTGTCAGGGATTAATCCTATGTTGTTATGGTGATATGGATTTGGTAAATTATGCACAACGATAGTTGGTAATGCATGTGCGACCTAATTGCTGCACTGCACGTCCTGATATTGTGATACATGTCATTCTACCTTGCAAAGAGAAGATAGCAGATGTCATGTCAAGACCTGCATAATGTGTACAGTGATGGTACAAGATGCTGTTATAATAATGTGCAAACTTATAAGTATTTACTTTATTGCACTAACTGTGATGTCATGACAATTGCCTAGTTGGCAAAGTGAATTATGATTTAAGTGAATGTGGTCTATGTGTTTTATGTACAATATAAGTGATATTTATAGATATATATATAACCTGGTGTGGAGTCTATTTTGTGGTGTGTGTAGTATGTCACTGGTGTTTGCGTGTGTATTGCGCAAACGCTTCATACATTGCCTATGGGATAAGCCGTACTGCTCTGTCAAGCTACCAAGGGGAAGAGCAGGGGTTATCTTGGGTGTGTAACTCCCTTATACTGACTAAAGTGATAGGTTCTGCTTGGCTTAGGGTCCGCCTAGCCAACCAGAAACCCCATTTCTAACAGTGAACCACAAAAAGTCGCTAAATTAGCCTCTGATTAGCTCTCTGGGAGCTTGACTCAAAAACAGTCAGGCTTATTTTAGAGGCAATGTGTTAAGTATTTATGCAGCAATCAAACAGTAATAAAGTGAAAACACAACTCTAGAAAACTCCCACAACAATTTAGAACAATAACGTACAATTTAATAAATTATTTAACACCAAAATGACACAAACCCAGTTAGTAGAACCAGAGATATGCAATTTTAAAGGTTTAGGTACAAATAGTGCCTACAAGCAGAAGCCAACTATGGTTATCTGGTCACGCTAGACCAGGACAAAGTCAAAGTTCAGGCCAACTGCGATGCAGCACGGGCCAGATACATGAACCAGGCTAGGCCCACTGAAAATGCTACCTTACGTCCTTTATGTGGACATATGCCGTGCTGCGGCCGTTCCATGGGGGAAAGTGAAGTCCAGCGTTGAGATGCATCACACTGTGTTGGTTCAGATGGGGTGCTGCAAGAGCTGCTATGTGAGGTGCGCATTAAGTTGCTTCACGCTGCGTCGGTTCCAGTTGGGAGATGCGCTGGCTAAAATGCACAGTCAGTGTTGAGTTGCATCACCCTGTGTCAGTTGTGATGAGGAGCGGTGAGGGCTGCTCTGGGTTGCTTCACATTGCATTGTTTCTGATGGGGACCACTTCTGAGCTTGCAGAACACCTTAATCCCCACTTCCAAGGGTCCAGGACAGGGGAGGTACCACTGGAAGAGTCCAGGTTCAGAATCTTGAAGGTTGGAGCCTGTCCCTGAGGCTCTGATCAGGAGGTCAACCAACTAGCTTAGCAGTCACACATGTGGGCCTGGGTTCAAGATGCAGGTCCAGTCTTTATTTTCTCAGGTAGCAGAAACTTAAAAGTGGGTCTGAGGATCCCCTTTTTATACCTGGAGCCCATTTTGAAGTGGGAGGAGCATCTGGAGTTCCACCATACAGAGGTGTCTGGAATTTCCTTCCTCCCTGCTCTGGTCCCACTCTGTCTGGGAATACAATAATCTAGTGTCATGTTCTTGTGTGTGAGCTGAGCTATTGCCTTTAAAGTGCAAGTGAGGTAAGTGACAGCTACACTCCTCTGTCAAGTCAGAGATGGCCTATCCTACCAACAACCAGACCTTCCTTTGTAATACTAGCCAGGTCAACTGAAAACTACACCTTTTTCGTGTGACCCAGAAACAGACTGGCATCAAATGGTTTGGACAAGAAAATTATAGCTTTTTACAAGAATGCTAAACAGTGATGGAAGGAATGCTTGAATTAATCTCAGTCACTGGTAATCTCTCGGGCTGCACTCCACTCCATTGTTTTTTGCACATCATGCCACCTCAGATTGAACCCAACTATATGCAAACCAGTCATGACCCTGCTCCAATAGGAACAATCCAGACCAAACTGCTGAGGAAGGTGTTCCCTGTACAGGAACACAAACAACCCAGAACCAATTTCACCCTAGTCATGGGTTCATCAGCTGGGGGAAGCTTAGTTCCAGTGACAGTGTGCACAGGACCCACATCTGTGCATAACCATCCCACTTAGGGCAACACAATAAGTAGACAAAACATTGATGGAAGTAATGCTTGAATTACTGCTAAATAGAAATACAAGAAATACCCTGCCAGGGTTAGTTTAAAGGTCCCAACAAGGGATCCTAATAATAAGGAGAGAGGTGACAAAATTCTACGTATCAGAGCCAACAGTACATCACACAAATTCAATACACCTTTTTATGAAAATAGAAATGATTTAATTATTAAATTATAGTTCATATGATGAATCCATGTAGAGACTTTAGAACACATATACAAACATAGAATTAGCATTTGGCTTAATGTGTGTCATGATTAAAGTTCAAGTAGAAAAATGCGTTCATTCACGTCCCACACACTCCCACAGTCATTCACTAAGCATACAGTCACTCTCAATCTCACTCACTATAATAATAATACAGTCATACACATAAAATTATAAAGGTACATTAGGGCCTGCAAATAACAAATTTTGTAACTGCTAGGACTAGAGTAACAACATGGAGGCAAGGCAATGTGGGCAAGGTAATTTAGCAGAGACTACACTTGAGGCCATCCATGTGGATCACGCCAGCGCGCGTTTCAATGCAGAGCCTATTTGGGCTGCACCTTCATCAGGGCGAGGAAGACCAGGGTGAGGGGACATGCACACACTTTTCACACTATAGATGCCTAGCGTCTTAGGGACTTCATCAGCATAGGGAAATGATCCTGTGTCAAAGATCAGCGATTCTCAGAGGGCGAGGATCTAAGTTTTAGCGGTCCGATAGATGAGTTTTAAAGAAGTTTAGGGTTCAAAAGATCAAAAGTACCCCGGGTAGTCCTTGCGGGGCACAGGACATCACAGAGGTGTCCTTCTTCCGTATTAGGTACGTATTCAGTCAGACGGGGTCTAGTAGGAGTTGGGGGCAATGTCCTAATTTCTATAAAACAGGGGCCGTGGGTCCCACTGATGCCGGTCTGTTATCCCAGACGTAGCATGGGAATAGCGTCTCGAGTGGATGGTTTAAAAACTGGATATGTTCCCCGTCAACATTGAGTCATATATAAGAGCGCGAAGAGCCCGGGAAAAACCCCAAGGAAAACGGGGATAGGGGGTAGGGGCACCTCTGGCGGATCAAATCTTTTAATCATCCAATGTCAGAAAGGGGTCCAGTCGTGGAGAAGGTACATACAGGGTCACAGGACGGGAGGGAGAGGGGTCTGGGTCATCAGAATCGGCACGGACCGCAAAGCGGCGTCCTCTCTCGAAGGGAGGAAAGCTTGAATTAACCTTAGTCACTGCTAATCACTTGGGCCGCATCTCAACCCATTGGTATTTTGCACACTATTCCACCTCAGTTGTGGACCCAGCTACATGCAAATCAGTCTTGACCCTACTTCAACATGAACAGTCCAGCATGTACTGCCAAGCTTGGTCCTTCCCAAACTGGAAAACAAGCCGCCCAGAACTGGTTTTGCCCTAGCTATGGCCTCATCAGCCTAGTTCTATTGACACAGTGTGCATGGGATCCGCGTCTGGGCATATCCATCCTACTTACGCATGAAATAATCTTAGTCACTGGTAATCACCTGCTCTGCATCCCAAATGACTGTTTTTGCTCATTATGCTACCTCAGTTTGGAGCCAGCTATATGCAAATCAGTCTTGACCGTGCTTCAATAGGACCAGTCCAGCCCGAGCTGCTAAGCTAGGTTCTCCCAGAACCGGAACACAAGCAACCAGGACCGGTTTTGCCCTTTCTATGGGCACATCAGCCAGAGACAGCTTGGTTCCAGTGACACAGTGTGCAAGGGATCCGTGTCTGGGCATACCCATTCCACTTAGGACAGCACAATAAGTATACAAAACAGTGTTGGAAGGAATGCTTGAATTATGTCTCAGCCACTGGTGCTTACTCAGAATTGCATCCCAATCCATTGTTATTTTGTGCACGGTCACCTCAGTTTGGACCCAGCTAAATTCAAATCAGTCGTGACCCTGCTCCAATAGGAACAATCCAGCCCAAACTGCTGAGCCAGGTCCTCCCAGAACAGATACACAAACAACCCAGGACCGGTTTCACCCTAGTTATGGGCTGATCAGCTGGAGACAGTTTAGTTCCAGTGACAGTGTGCACGAGACCCACGTCTGTGCATACTCAACCCTCTAATGGCAACACAAAAAGTAGACAAAACATTGATGGAAGTAATGCTTGAATTAACCTTAGTCACTGCTAATCACTTGGGCCGCATCCCAACCCATTGTTATTTTGCACACTATTCCACCTCAGTTTGGACCCAGCTACATGCAAATCAGTCTTGACCCTACCATGTACTGCCAAGCTTGGTCCTTCCTGAACTGGAAAACAAGCAGCCCAGAACTCGTTTTGCCCTAGCTATGGCCTCATCAGCCTGGTACATCTTAGTTCTATTGACACAGTGTGCATGGGATCCACGTCTGGACATACCCATTCTTCATATGTATGAAATAATCTTAGTCACTGGTAATCACCTGCTCTGCATCCCAAATAACTGTTATTTTTCTCACTATGCCACCTCAGTTTGGAGCCAGCTATATGCAAATCAGTCTTGACTGTGCTTCAATAGGAACAGTCCAGCCCGAGCTGCTAAGCTAGGTTCTCCCAGAACAGAAACACAAACAACCCAGGACAGGTTTCACCATAGTTATGGGCTCATCAGCTGGAGACAGTTTAGTCCCAGTGACAGTGTGCACGGGACCCACATCTGTGCATACCCATCCCACTTATGGCAACACAATAAGTAGACAAAACATTGATGGAAGTAATGCATGAATTAACCGTAGTCACTGCTAATCACTTGGGCCACATCCCAACCCATTATTATTTTGCACACTATTTCACCTCAGTTTGGACCCAGCTACATGCAAATCAGTCTTAACCCTACCTCAATAGGAACAGTCCAGCACAAACTGTCAAGCCTGGTCCTCCCTGAATTGGAACACAAGCAGCCCAGAACCGGTTTTGCTCTAGCTATTGCCTCATCAGCCAAGTAGAACTTAGTTCCATTGACACAGTGTGCATGGGATCCACGTCTGGGCAGACCCGTCCCACTTAGGGCAACACAATATGTATAGAAAACAGTGATGGGTGAAATGTTTGAATTAATCTTAGTTACTGATAATCACTTGGACCGCATCCCAAACAACTGTTATTTTGCTCACTATGCCACCTCAGTTTGGAGCCAGCTATTTGCAGATCAGTCTTGCCCGTGCTTCAATAGGAACAGTCCAGCCCCAACTGAAAGCTAGGTTCTCCGAGAAGGGGACACAAGAAACCAGGAACAGTTTCGCCCTAGCTATGGGCACATCAGCCAGGTACAGGTTGGTTTCAGTAAACACAGAGTGCAAGGGATCGTCGTCTTGGCATACCCATTCCACTTAGGACAACACAATAAGTATACAAAACAGTGTTGCAAGGAATGCTTGAATTAAGCTCAGCCACTGGTAATCACTCAGGATCTCTTCCCAATCCATTGTTATTTTGTGCACGATGTCACCTCAGTTTGGACCCAGCTATATACAAATCAGTTTTGACCTTGCTCAAATAAGAACAGTCCACACGAAACTGCAAAGCCAGGTCCTCCCTGAACTGGAACACAAGCAATCAGGACCGGTTTCGTCCTAGGTATGGGCTGATCAGCTAGCTACAGATTGGGTCCAGTGACACAGTGTGCACAAGACCAACGTCTATGCACACCTGTTCCACTTGGGGCAACACAATAAGTATAAATAGTGTGTTTACATAACCTCATTTGTCACACCCATAAGTTGCAATGGCAACACACTTAGCCTGGTAGATTTTAAGTACTTCATCAATAAGCTTGCTACTTAATCTATTTGAAAAGTCCTGAATTGCAGGAACTGAACTTTAAAAATTGATGTTTCTTATAGCTGGCAAGGGCTGACCAGTTAATAGAGGTAGAAAACAAAACACCTAAATAACAAAAGTAATTGACCTTACTTATAATAGATTCTTTTATGAAAAGGTATGTGACTTTGTCAATGTAGAACCCACTATCATTATGTTAGATTTATTTTAAGGAGTCCATATAGTACACAAAAGAAACTAAAAGATGCTGTGGGCCGTCATAAGTGGCATGAGTCATCATTGAAGAGCAACTCAAGAAATATTGTGATTACCCACTTGAAGAGTTTCTTTCAGGGGATTTATGTAGAGTGTAAATAAAATCGCTTCCGGAATGCACCCTTGCCTGACCCCGCATTCTAAGTTGAAAGAATTTGCAAATTCAGCCCCCTCTTAATATCTTAGCAACAGGAGTTCTCCATTGTTGGAAAGGTTTGAGGAGAATGTTTTTAGTCAATACAATCTACAATCTATCCTAGGTAGATAGTTGTAGAGAGGATGTTCTTTTGGCAAATCTATTTACTTCAACAATATTCTTCAGCACTTAAGCTTCCATTGATCAGTAGAAACTATTAAGCCCTCATTCCCAACCTTATGCATTATTGATTCTACATAACTAAATTTATGATACACAAAGGAGTATATTTACCATCAATGGGCGATATTAGTGTAGCTCATTGGTACATTTTAGGATATAAATGAGCTACACAGTCTATTTATAAAATTAAGCAGCACACTGCAGCAGGAGTTGCACTTGACAATGCTGAAGATAATTAATCTATCTAGTCTTGGGAAGTCAAGTCATTGCAAGCATTGTGCTCTTTTTTTCATTTTTTTAGGTCTGGCCTGGAGACAGATGTCTCAACAGACTCATGTAACAAAAAAAAACCATATAAAAAATACCTAGATGTACAAATACATGGAGTGCGTTGGCTCTGTCCTCTTAACTAATTGGTCTACTTTAGCATTATGCATATTTTGCTTTCACCCACCACGTCATACAGCACAAGCAATGGATTAGGCTACTTCGGCGTTTGGCATTTTTGTACTGTGAGGGGGCTTTTTAGCCTTACTACATGTGAACATCTGTACAAAAAGAAGTATAATAAATTGCCAGGCCTGGTGGGACAATACTTCAAGTTCAATCTTTATTTCGTTGCATTTGCAACATAAAAGATAACATAGAATATACAGTTCATAATAAAATATACACAGTATCAATTCATACATTATAATGGGCATCCTAATATATAAACTACATTGCATCTACATTTCATCATAATTGGACACATTAAATTACATTTCATCATGTTTGGACATATAATTTTACAGTTTCGGGTTTGGCGCAGAGTCAATTAAATATTAAAGTATTTAAAAACAGTAGAAAAGTTAAAAGAACATTAAATTGATTTGTGACAGCCAAAAATTAAAAGGTACAAAGCCTAGGCAATATTCATGGTTAAGGAAAGCCCAATTGAACAGTTTTTCATAGTTAAAATGAAAGAGATAATTTCCTTCTGCTAAAATAAGCGGACAATAAAAATTTACTAATCCCGAACACAATTACTTGGCTAGTATCCGCACCTAAGATCCTGCCAGCTTCCCTATGGGAAGTAGAGCCAATGTTACGGCACAAGGGGACTATCCATCTTTTCCTTGCCTTGCCGTAACTAGGGCAAAAAAACTATATGTGAAAGATATCCTCCCTTTGATAATTGGTGCACAAGCTACAATGGTCTTTATCTGTCTTTCCCCATCTTTTCTCAGTTACCTTTGTCCTCAGCGTTCCATACCTAAATTTTAGATATAAGGATTTGGCCAATGGAGGCTGGATTTCATCAAGAAATTGTTCAAAAGATGCCTCATTTTTTACCAAAAGAAATTTTTCTGTGAGAGGACCGTGTGTTCTTATATACACAGAATCGTGACTCACATATGACCAAAAAGTTAATTTAACAATTTTCTTGGAAGCTGAGTTTAGAGAACCAGGCTCGTTCCAAAAGTGTGTTAGTCCGAGCTTGATTAGCCAATTTTTTACATGCTTAAACCAAAAAATCTTGTTGTCTCTATCAAGCTCTAGTACTTCCTTCAACCCATTTTTATAGTCAGATAATTCCAAAGTTGTCCATAATCTGACCCACAACAGCAGTGGTCTCAATATAGCATGCTGATCTGTGTGTTTAATATTTAGGTCAAGGAATAAGGGTATCAATGGGGTATTAGTTGGAACTTTTAGTAGTCCCCTAATGAATTTATTCTCCAGTACTTCAAAAGTTTTTTTACATACCGGCCCCCAGATTTCCGCCACATACAGGGAGGCAGATTGAACCTTATATCTAAAAAGCTCTATTGCTGGAGTGACTGCCTTATTCACACTTTTATTATACCTCTGTGTTATTGGAAAACAGTTTTGTTTGAACACCAATTTTGATTTTTCCAATTGTGGGCCCGATCCCATTACAGAGTCTATCTAACAAGACCCCCAGGTAGGTAAAACTGTGCTCGTAGTCTAATTTTTGCCCATTTAACATCAAATTCCTTTTAAAAGTTTTGTGCGGGTTTAATGCCATGTATTTTGTTTTTTTTATATTGATTTCTAATCCTTTGTGGATACAGTACTTTTGGAACCTGTCTAATAGGATCTGTAGACCCCGTGGCGTTTGCGAAATTAAAATTGTGTCGTCCGCGAAGAGGAGGGACGCAACACGTTCCCCTCCCAGTCGGGGCGAATCGTTGTCACAATTTTCCATGTAGGTTGCAATATCATTTACGTAAAGGGAGAAGAGCGTAGGGTAAGCATGGGCGAATTTTGCGAATCTCGCGTTCGCGAATTTTGCGGATTTGCGAACTCGCAATCCGCAAAATCCGCGAATTCTCGCGAATTTGCGGATTTTTTTTTTGTGTTTGCGCGGGTTTCTGCGAGTTCGCGAGGGTTTTGTACAATGTCGCAAATTGCGAACTTACCTGTCGGGTCGCAAGTTTCGCGAACTTGTTGTTTCTACGTGTCCAGCCTGTTTGGGACACTCTTCTTCATCACTGCCACTCTCTGTCACCACTGCCACTCTCTGACTACTCATGCCACCCTCTGGCCCACCCATGCCACCCTCTGTTTCATCACAGCACCCTCTGGTTGTCCAGTCAGTGTACATTATTGTGGCAACGCAAGCACACCTTCCCTGCCTCAAGTGACCTGAATTAATTTGGGGCTGGTTAATGTGTCACAGAATATTTTTTTAGCTGGCACCTGCTTCCTTAGTGCTTCCTGATTAGTGATCTTTTGAACTTGCTAAGTGCTTTCATTGTTGCAAAATTAGTTACAACACCTGCCCTGCCCCAACTGACAATAATGAATTAGGGGCTGATTAATGGATTTGAACCTCCAGCCTGGCTCCTGCTTGTCTCCCTTAGCTGTAATTCAGGACCTTTGTGGCATATGTGTAACTATTCTGAGGTTCAGAGCAGGGTCACATAATAGTTGCAACTGGCAACTGAACTCTGGAGGGGCCCCTCAGGAAGCACTACAGGAAATGGCTACTAATGATGAGCCTGAACTTTTGAACCTGGTAAGTAGTTTCAGTTTTGCTAAAATCGTATTTCTGCAATTTTGCACTTATTCGCGGGGCGCGAAGTTGTACTGGGAAGCCGCGAACTCACGCGAACAGTGCGAGCAAAATCCGCTGCTCGCGGATTTGCGGATTTTGCGGGAGATTCGCGAATCTCGCGGATTGCGAATTTACCGAAAATCCGCAAAATCCGCGAGCGAAACGGATTTTCCGCCCATGCTTAGCGTAGGGGCCAGAACGCAACCCTGGCGCACTCCCCTTTTTATGGGGATCGGGTCTGTGAGTTCCCCATTTGGGCCCCACCTGACCTTAGTGTAGTTCTCCTGATGCAACCCCATCACAAGTTTTAGTAATTCGCCTGGGAGTCCTTGCCTGTTCAGAGTTTCCCAAAGTAGATCGCGTGGAATTAGGTCAAATGCTGCCCGTAGGTCTACAAAGGTCACATACAAGTGACCTTTGCGGATGATGACATATTTCCAATACAAGCAGCATAGCCTAAATACTTGGTCAATAGTACTTGTTTTATTCCTAAATCCCGCCTGATATTTAGAGAAAATTGACTCCTCTTCCAACCATGAATTTATTCGATTTAGAATATGCCTGGCATATATCTTCTGCGTAATATCTAAAAGGCTAATGGGGCGGTAGTTGGCTGGGTCGCCACGGTCCCCTTTTTTAAAAATGGTAATAATTTCTGCGCCATTCCATGTGTCCGGAATATGGTCGCTAGCCGCAACTATATTAAATAGATGGTTTAAATAGGGTGCCCAAACATCAATATTGTACAGATACAGGTCACCAGGAATTCTATCAAGCCCTGGTGCCTTCCCTTTCTTTACTGTAGTAATTGCTGTCTCTGTTTCCTGTATAGTGAAGACTACCGGGTGGGTGTTAGCTGGTATTATGACCGAGGATACGTCTATTGTAGCGTCAGTTGGAGTTTTTGCTGCATACAATGACGTGAAGTGCTTAACCCAAGTATCCTCATCTAAATAAACCTCCCTGGAGCCTTTCTCCCATTTATTTTCCTTGGCTGCCAGTTCCCAGAATTGTCTCTGGTCCTTGTTTTTAGCGGCTGTTAACATGCTGAGCCATATTTCCTCATCCCATGAGGATTTCGCTCTTAGTATTGTTTTGTTATAAGCCTTCCTTTTATCTCTAATTTCTAACGGACCTTCCCCTTTAACAGCATTAATCAGTGCAGTTTTGGCAAGACGGCATTCCTTGTTGTACCAAGGTTTGCCTGTGGATTTTGCATTAGTCCTGCCAGCACCTTTTTTAGGTTTTTTTGTAAGGATTTCTAATCATTTGCTGAAAAGGGACTTATGTAACTCAATAAATTCTTTAGGGTCGCAGCTATAGGGACAATATGAGTCCAGGGTATCTGCAAAAATGCAGTAAATATTGGCCAGTAGGTCCTCTTTTTCTAATACGAAGGCCCATTTAACCGCCCTACGGTTGTTACTAAGGACAATATTGTCAGTTGTGGATGAGGATGCGAGGCTATGGCCTCACTCCGAGATATCAAGCCATGTTAACATGCTTAGTAGAAAGTTCATTTCGAGAGGGCGATGGTCACTTTCATATCTCTCTTTGACCTTTAGGTCTACTGTAAAGGGCCAAAAGTCAAATGAGACGATAACATAATCTAAGTTACTTCCATAATCACGTCTCTTGAAAGTGGTGGCTTTCGGGCTGTTAGAAGGCATACGGCCGTTACATGCTCTCAGGCCATGTGAAGTCAAGAACCTCGTAATCTGCAAAGCCAATGCAGTACCGGCCACCATACTATTCTCGTTCAGGGCAGGTATTCCATTGGCAGTGTCCTCCTCTTCAAACAATTGAGCTATCCCTGTGATTGGTTCGAAATTACAATTCAGATCTCCACATAGGATAACACTTGCCTCTGTTTTTAATGTATCCATAAGTGACTCTAACTTCCCTATGCATGAGGATTCCTTATGGGAAGACTGAGGACTGTTATATACATTAAGAAGATAGAACACCCTATTATCCACTGTCGTTACTTCCAGACAAAGAATGTCTGGAGAGTCAGTGTTAATCATTTTAATACCTAATTTAATGGAAACATTGACCCATACTAATAGGCCTCCAGATGCACGACCTCTTCGGGAAGGCACAGCCTCTATTTGGTAGGTTTTGTAACCAACCCTGTGCATTAGTTCTGTAGCCCATGTTTCCTGTAATACACAGATGTCAAAGGTGTTCATGTATACATTCCAGTCAGGGTCACTTAGTTTCACACGCACCCCTGCAATATTCCATGATACAAGTTTAAACAAGGGAGATCCCTCCTTCAAATCGTGGGGCACAACAGGTAAAACAACTGGCAAGCTCCTATTGACTTCATCGGCACCTATGAAAACGGTACATAAGTCCACCTTAGGACAGCTATTATCTTTTCTTTCATGATGATATCCCAAGGTACATGTCACATTTTCATTCCCCCCGGAATCTCTACTTTTTTGACTTGAGGCAAGTGATAACAAAAAAGAACCCTCATTTGTCCCAGGAGACGCTACAGGTAAAGCAACAGGCAAGCTACTATATGTTTCATCACATGTTACAACAGTGCGTGAACCTAGCTTCGGACTACTAGATCCTTTTTCCTCTTTACATCCCAAAATACATGAGACAATTTCAATACCCCTGTTATCTTCCATACTCTTTAAACATCAATCGCACTCCTCCAACCCACTGAATGCCTCAAACCTATTTGATAGTTCTAAGGGAGTAAATGGGAAGAGATGGGACATTTTTCCATTTCCTCCTAAGTTGTGGCTAGTTGGTATGGTGTTCCACCCATGCATCACAGGAGGTGGAACTAGTTGGTGCAAATAGGCGGGGTTCCTAGCTGTTTCCATATTTGAAAAGTGGACATTAAAGGGGATATTGTTGCTTAAATGTTGGGGGGGAAATACAGTGGATCTTGGGTAGAAATAAGTCAGTGGGCGTGGCACTATACAGTTGTTTTCATTGCCATAGGGCCAGCTCAAAATGTATTGGACCGCCTTTCTGTCCCTGAAATTTACAACTACAATGTCACCCCCTATATCTTTTGTTCTTCCACCCAGCCAAGACAGACGGCGAACGTGGACTATTTCGCCGTTTACATGATTAGCTTTGGGTCTGTACAATGACAACCAGTGCATTATCTTGTTTTTTAGTTGGAAGTAACCTTCCCGCTTACCACTTGTCAGCTCAGGGACCCCAGTGAGTACCACCACATACGGTAAAGCTTCCGGCGGAAGTTCCGTAGGTGGTCTCCTTCCCTGTCCCCCTCTTACTTGGCTGGTCTCATTCTCTTCGGCTGTTAAGAGTCTATTCGGGGGGATACTTGGTTCCCTGGCCTGGATATTAGCTAGAGTATCAGTACAATTAGATGTTATAGTTGGTTTACTCATGGGTGTTTTTAGCTGCTTTGATTTAGAGTTATTGGAAGGTTTGCTACCAGATGGAACACCTGTAGTTGGGTGGTTAGGGGCAGCTGAAATGGCCACTACTTGGTTATTATCAATAGTGGAGTTAGTGGATTTTGCAGCTGCTCCTTCAATTAGGGGGGTGTACATTGAGGTTAAAGCTTTTTGGGGCTGTAACACATTCTGAGACCTTAATGGCCTATCCAATTGCCCGAGAGCTGCCAGGTCCAGCTCAATTTTCCCCAACCTTAATTCTACTCCCTTAAGTCTTTCAGATAAGGCTAGCATATAAGTTCGCACAATTATTTCTATATTGTCCAAAAGAGTTTTCGGAGAAGCTGGCTGCGATCCTTCTTCCATTGGAATGTGGATAACGTCAGGCACTGTAGCTAATGGGGAGGTTGGTATCACGAGTGTTGGAGGGGTTGAAGCAGTTACTGTAGCTTGTTTGATAACAGGCTTTTCCAAGGTCATAGTAGTGACAGGGTTGGGCTTCTTCCCAAAATCAGTATGGCTTAACTTAGGCTTGCTTGTGTCCATTTTCTTCCGTCTCCTTTTGGAAGGTGGGGGCCCATGTACTTTGTGTGGCAGTGGCCTCTGGTTTTTTCCTCTTACTACCTTACCCGGCCTGATTGTGGGGGAAATCAAGATTTTAACGGAGTTAGGTGTACTAGGAAGATCATGTGCCTCAATTTGTAACTCTGGCTGGGTTTGCGTAGGTGAAATAGCGGGAGCTAGGCATTCCTTGAGTAATAGGGGCACACTGGCAGTTGGAGATATATTGTCTGTCAGAATGCTATTCGTTTCGTTGTCCAGGGTAACAGAGTAAATGGGCTCAGACAATGTCCTATTTTTAATGCGTTCGATTGAGCGGCGCCGATCCGCCCGCCTCTCAGCAAGTAGTAGTTCTTTATTGCCCTCAGGCGCTGCTTTAGAAAAGTAGTCATCCAAGGTTCTATTTAATGTGCTCCCAGTTTTATCCGAGCCGGCAATGGCAGAGCTAGCAGCAGCGGTAGCCATCGTACAGTTTCACAATGAATGGGATAATAGATGGTTTGCTACTTACTCAGAAAATTGATCAGGACTTCGGGCCCAGCCCAGCCTCTTCTGGCCTCTGAGGGCCTCAGAGGGCCCGCCCTTTGCCCGGGCTTCGCTCCGAGCTGTGCTCCGCGCGCGTCCCGCTAGCGCGTCAGTAGCTGTCTCTAAATAACGGGAGTGGGCGGGAAGAGGACCAGCTGCGGCGAGTTAGGAAACGCTGCGCCCGCTGGTCCTCGCAGTCCCTTGAGCTGTCGGTCTCCCTCGATGGTCCGGTAAAGTCCGGCAAAGTGTATGCCTCGAGCGGCACCCGCGAAGCGGGGGCCGCGAGGCGTGGGGCGTGAGGTAGGCACAAAACAAAATCACCCCCGGCAGCAAGCAGCAGCTCCGTATCAAGGCACACCACGAAGCGCTCTCAGCCCTTTGCTCTTGAAGTCCAGGCGGGAGGGGGCGGGAAGAGGACCAGCTGCGGCGAGTTAGGAAACGCTGCGCCCGCTGGTCCTCGCAGTCCCTTGAGCTGTCGGTCTCCCTCGATGGTCCGGTAAAGTCCGGCAAAGTGTATGCCTCGAGCGGCACCCGCGAAGCGGGGGCCGCGAGGCGTGGGGCGTGAGGCAGGCACAAAACAAAATCACCCCCGGCAGCAAGCAGCAGCTCCGTATCAAGGCACACCACGAAGCACTCTCAACCCTTTGCCAATAATGTTTTCGTTTAATTCTGTATCCTTTTTGTCATCCTTGTGTGTTTAAACTATGTATTCAATGTTACAGTAATTCAAAGCCAATGGTCTGTATTATTTGTGCCAAAAATATTAATATTTTCCTGTGAGGTGCAGTACAACTAAAAAGAGGTTTTATGCCTGTTGTAAGAAAATCCGCCTTTCCAGAAGCACCTGTTCTGCTTCATTAAAATGATATGAAATGATTATTATTTTATTGCATTTGAATTATTTTAAACATAAGGCCACCATGTTTAGGTAGGAGCAAGCTTTTATTTTCTCCTCTATTTTTGTAGCATGTGCTTGCCTTCTTTCCTTCCCATCCCATTGGCTTGCAAAAAATTAAAAGAACAATTTACCATTGCACCTCCTTTCCAGGATCAGACATTATAGCTTTGCCAATGATTGTAGCTTTTTAGTTTAAACACAGGCTTTACAGGACCCCTCTCAATGTTTTATAAATATATTTATTGATGTGAGCATAATATCCCTTTTTATATTTACTTGTCATTTGTAAGGGGCACCTTTACCATTTGTGTACCCTTGCTCTGATGAAGCCTTTTTCCGTTAGATGCAACTGTTTGCCCATTAAGTTGCATGCAGTGCGTTTCTGATTCGCCTTGGATTGTTTACAAGCTTAAGCATGCCTGCAAGGATGAAAGAGTGGCTGGGTTGAGTTTGAGCTGTCAAGTATTTGGTCGTGCATGTGGTTCTGCCATTTGTACCGAACATATAGATGTAAATTGTCACAGTGCTTAAATGTTGGGATGTCAAGGAGAGAGATTCACGCAGATTTGTGTTTGAAACTGACGGCGGTACTCGAAGCAGCACTTACATTTTGTTTTTGTACATATATATATTGATAATCAAACATCTCGTCACATTTGTATCTCCTGTATGTATAAGCGTTCTAAAGAATAACATTTCCGTTTTATATTCTTTCGGCTTGTTGCTTCTTTTCCTTGCCATTCGTTGTGGTTTCTTTAAATGTTTCTTGGAACAGCTCACTCGCTGCTGCACACCATTTTATTTTTTCTGCTTCCATACTGTACTGCTTGGAACACACCACTCTCATACAGAGGGTTTTCATGGCGCAAAAAGTCTCTGAAACATATGGTTCAATTCATAAGGCCCTTGAATAGCACAACTGATCTACTAAAAATGCAACTCACAAACTTACGACCAGAGATCTCCACCTCAGCAGAGATCTGTGCAGAAGTAAGTATAGAATGTAGTAGTAAATATGGAAGGGGCCAGAGGCAGTGGTCAGAAAATGGGGAGTAATTACTACTAAATGGGAGAGGGTAAGGGAAATTTAAATATGAGTATGGGAGGGACAGGCTAATACAAAACACACTCCCACAAAAGAGTAAGACAAATGCAGTTCACAAAATAGCCTCTTAAAGTTCCTATGGCCACAAGGGAGTCAAAAGAGGCTCAAATGTACTCCACCGTAGCAGTCTAACACCACACCTGCTCATATATATATATATATATATATATATATATATATATATATATATATATATATATATATGTATATATATATATATATATATATATATATATATATGTATAATATATAATTTTCAAGATGTCCGAGGGAAGTGGCGATCCCCGGGGCTTAATGTTCTAAGGATTATACACTTGCCCCCTGGATCTGGCCCACCGAGGGTCGATTTTAAATGAAGCGCAGGAGACCATAATTTCTTTTAAAACCTTTTTTGGGCGGGAGTCGCTGATCCAGTGTGACTCCTACCGAAACTGTTTAAAAAATTTTTTTTGAGGGGGCAAGTGAGGTCACCCCTTAGAGGCCAAGTGGGTCGGTGATTTTTGTACAGGGGAATGAGACTCAAAAGGTCCTCTTCTCTTTCGCAAATGGCCTACCAACTCAACTTGGGAGTCTGTAACATGTCTTACACATTTGCTATATGGAAGGGATACCTACAACACGCCCTTTTCAAATACCACATCAGTGTGGGGTCACAATCTTATTGTAGGAGTTGGTGAAAGTTTACAAAATACTAAAATGCGATTTAATATATAGAATTTTTGAGGTCACAAACTCTGAATCAGAGTGTTTATGATCATGAAATGCTTTGTACATTTGGCTTGCAATTTTTATTTATTTAGATTTTTTACATTTAGAAATGGAAACTAATTAAATACTAAACAATAACCCATGTTTACTAAATATTTAATAAAAATAAATATGTTAGTGAGGCGGAGTATTGTTCCAGTTAATGTTTAAAAAGTATTATGTATAAATTAGTTACTGTGTTATAAAATTGTATTTTGTTATTTCCGGATAAAAAAATATTATTAATCCGTTTACACCAAATATACAAGTGAGGTAAATATACTTTGTGACTAGGGCCCTTCATCTTCATAAGGATACTGGTGAATTTTTAAACAAAATATCCCACCTCTCTCATAAGCGGGAGCTTGAAGTGAGTTATAACTCTTGTGTATTGTGAGCACAAAATTCTTCTCCAGTCCTGAGGCAATGATGCTCGACCAGCTCAAGCCCTCCTGTTATTCTAATTTTGTATCACAGTCTCTCCTTGCACTGGTGATTGGTTGTTGTTAAAGCTTATCATGCATATCAGCAATCCAATGTTGTGCCGACCTTCAGGTGAACCATTCCCCTAATATCAATCAAGCAAATCTCACCAAAAAGAACAGACCATGGCATGGGAAGAAAAAGAGACATATTTATTTTGTGTGTCTGTAGGTAAAAAGGGACAATGACTTTCAACATAGTCGTTGATTCACCAAAAAGGTAGGGGTATCGGAAGTGACATCATATGCCCTTTGACCCTCCAGATGATTCTACAGGAAGTTACTTGTGATCTTTGATGACATTAAAGGAGTTGCCTCATCTGATTTAGAAACCTACAATATGTGATAATGAACTAGCTTACTAGCTTCTGTCAACCATATGCAACTCATTTGTTTAAGCAGCTAGTCCCATCCCTGCTATGTGCCAGTAGGGTAGTGCCCTTTTATATGTGGGCACAAACTTATTTGCTCAGATCCCCCACTCACCTGTATGAACTGATTACTCTCCCACTTACATGCTCATCACTCATCCTCTTTATAGCTAGGCTCCACTCACTTTGAACGCTTTGCCACTTCTCAAAACCTATACATGTGTGCGGACCGAGGTTACAACCACTACACATGTAACACACCAAAGCAAATTCCTGACATAGGCACAGCCAGGCACACATTCCTTAAACACAGTCCGATGTATATACCTTAAACAGACAGCTAGACACACAGGTCTAGACCCCCCTGTTGAAGACTCACAGCAGTGCACACTTTCCAAACAAGCACACATTTGTTACACACTTAGAACTGCCAAACATACATTTTGCACAGAACACTGTGTAGTGTTCTCCTATTACTATATATCTCTCATGTTAACTTTTCCCTAGCTGCTCAGCCTGTGTGAGTGTTCTGAGTGGAATGTTGGTGTGTGGGCTGTGTGAGGAATGCTTGGATGACTGGAGCTGAATGACAGTTGGATGGATGGGGCTGAGCAGCTAGCAGGCTACTCCCGGTGGGACTGTACATTGGTACTTAGGACTGTGGAGAGACCTTATTACCTGCTTTATCTACTCTTCAATAAAGCTACGTTTTCTTCATTATCACCTGTGTTGTCCAGATTACTACACACTGCTTAGCTGTTTTTGCAGAGTTAGCTTACGGGAAGGTCTGTACATGAGAAAAGGTTTGTTGTTCGACATCTCTAGACATACATTGTGTCCCCAGTCTGTACAGTGAGTGCTGAGCCACCAAGGTTATAATAACGTGCTAGTCTGTTTATCGGCGTGTCCGTGTAACACATTCTAGACACAACAATTTGGCAGCTGCAAGCCAAGTCGAATTCTGGCGCCTTTATCATAGCACACTTGCCAGAATTGAGCACACTTGGAAGATTCCAGGCATGCAGAGAGACTAACCAATCCTGATGTAATTTACACTTACTGAGCGGACAGGTAAATGGCCCCTAAGAAAGCTCAAGAGACCTTCTATATTTGTATAATACATAGTTCCTAGATAGGGAGGGTGCTTCATATAGGCGCTGTTATCACCTGTTTGCACTATCATTATAATATGATTCCTCCTTTTGTATTTTATGGAATTGTAACCATGCTGACCATATTATTCTTAATCAAATGTATGCTTATGTTGATTAAAATACTGCGCTTGAGATCAGGTCGTTAAAATAAACATTTTAACCTTACTGTGTCTCTATTTTACTCCTGTTGTGGACTGGTATGAACGTATAACAAAAGAGTGTTCTCACTTTCCACCATTCCTGAGATGGTCCTTAGTCGCATGTTCTAGGTTGTCTATTCATTGGTTTCTTTGCTTTAGGACGAAGAGCTAATGTGAAACTGATTGCTTGTCAGGTAGGGGATTTTGGGTACTACGGTGAGTTTTGGCACACCCTAATTCACTGAGGTCCTAAGTCTCTATGCACAGTTCTGTGTCTAAGCAGAATCCCTGTAACACTAGTACAAGAAGAAACACATAAAACACAAACATGCACACATTCTTAACACACACAGTCATAAACATGTTCTTAACACACACACACACACACCCGCACCCTCACACACACACACACACTCACTCACTCACTCACTCACTCATTTTCAAGTATCCCCATTCCATGTATGAATAGTTCATTAATTCCAAGTGTTTTTCTTTTCATTCTGTCAATTGTAATCATAGATTTCTAACAGGAGAAACAGGATGTCAAGAATACATCCTGGACTGTACATGACACACACACACCCTTGAACATCCATACAAGTGAAACCTATAGGAATGTCAGACACACATATATAGGCACCTATGCTACACCAACACAAATGTACAAATACAATGAAAATGTTAACTACACTCACTGCCAGTTGTATTTTACACATATGCACACACACACACAAGTACACATACACTCAGACATTCAAACAGAAAGGGGTTACCTATATCAGGGCCATAGCCAGCAGTATAGGTTTTGTGAAATATGGTCCTGATTAATGATAGTAGCATGAAAGTAGAGTTCAGAGATCTGTCTTTTATAACATCCAGGAACCATTTTGCAATACAGTGCTATTAAGTATACCATGCATATTTATGAGGAGTGTATTCTTTCTCCAAGAATAATTGGGCATTTGCGTGACAAATGTTGAACTTTAAAACATATTGGCCCAGTGTCGTTGGCTAAGCTGAATGTAATGTAATTACAATTGTATAGGGAGGTATTGCAGAAGGAGTTGTGAAAATTTGTGAATCCGTTTACAGACGTTAATGTGAGGCACAATAAATCAGTTTCATTGGTCAAAACTGGATAACATTTAAAAATAACTTAACAGAAAGCTTGGTGAGGGAGGAAGACAGCAGGATCTCTACAAAATGATTTATTAGCAGACGTTTTTAAAAACGGTGCATTTCTAAAAACACCAGAACGATTCAATTTGTCATATCTGCCTGAACTTGTAGTATAACTCACTCAGGGCCTCAATTTAATTTAGACAAATAGGTTTGTTTTCCTTAACCGAGCTTTATGTACCTCAACTTCAGTGCAGCATTGACCAGCTTCGGACAGGACTGCTATTGAAACTCATACTTGGGAAATCAGAAAGGTGGAAAAGAAACACAAAACTATTTGCAATCATCTAAACATTAAAATTGTGAGAGAGAAATGTTACATTTCCAGTCAGTAGAGAGGCCTGTAGTTTTAAAGGCATTCTCTCCTTAGCACTTTTGTATTCTCCCTTTACGTCTGTGTAGACAATTTATTTATTTTCACCTCAAGCATATTGTTGGCTCGTAGACAGTAGAAAGTTAATCTTCTTACTGAGTGGGAAAGGAGCCACCAGTGCCTCACCGGGCCCACTTGCTTCCGCAACCCACACGTTTCCACTACTTTTAGGTGTTCCTTGGCTAGCAAATTAACTCGCAATCACAGCTCTCCAAGCCATTTGAAGGCATTGCTATACTTGCAGGTTGCCTGTGCTTTCTCTTTGCCTTCCTCTGCCGTCAAAGGTTGCAAGGATAGCACCAGGGTTCCCAAAGGGACTTGAAACTCCTGGTGACCCTTAAATGACATCCATGAGTTTCAACCAGCCTTTTCATCGTAGTTTATCGAGTTTGGACGTGTCAAGTTTCATGCAGATCATTACACCAAATGTGACTTGAAAGTAGAACTTTATTTTGAATGTGTGTTTTTTCATGGTTTGGTGTATATCCAGTCAGTAGTTCTGGAGATAGTATTGTTTCAAAATCTTGTTGGGTGAGTTTTTAATTATTAGTATGTGATTTTTCGTTATTAAAAACTTATGAGTTCTGTAAATCAAATGTTATTCTTTAGAGAGCTTTTCTTTGGCTGTGCAGAATAAGGTTTGGCTGCAGAGCCTGGTGTGCCCCAGGCCTTGTATCCAATTTGCAGATCTGTCAGTTAGAAACAAGGCCTGCTGTTCAGTCATAATTTAGGCCCAGTGTCTATGCTTTGTGACCTATTAAACACTGAATTAATAGGTCAGGTTACTGAAGTAAGAGCTTGCTTGAACAATGCTGATCTTTATAAAAAAGACTAGAAGTAAAATAATAGGAGTAAAGAGAGAAATAGTTGCACTTCTGACCAAGAAAGGCAGGGTTAAAAGAACCATTTTTCTATTTGTTTTATCTTTTTTCCTGCTTTTTTTGCATGTAGTTTTGCCACAAAAGAAAACATATGTCATCAACTCCAAATTGTTGTTAGAACTTGCTTTAGTGCTCACCAGTCGAAGCCAAATCTGTGGCTCAGTCGATCGCACAAATCATAAAAATAGGGACAGGGAGCAAAAAAGAGGTCCAGTACTCTGAGAGAACAAAGCCAAGTTGAGGGGGTAGAGAATGTAGTTTCAGGATGGATGTACAGGTAAGGGGGAGTTCCCTTATTTGGAAGTGTTGCCCTCACACACCCTTGAAGGTGTCATGCTTCATCCTTGGGTGTTTTGCTCCTCGTGAGGTCAGCGCTGCAATACTCCATGGGCCCCGCAAGAGGGCGCTTTGGCAGATATCTTTTAAAGTAAAAAACGCCGTAATAATGAGTGCAAGTATGTGGCACTAGTGAGTAAGTGAGTTAAAATACTGTGGTGGTGCACAATAAAAGAAGGCTTTTATTCAAGGATCCACTGGATAAAGTAATAACAGGAGCCAAACTCCTACTTTCCAATAATGAGGAAATACAGTTTGGGCAAAAGTGTCAGTGAAGTGAATAGGGTCGACATGTTTCACGCCTTATTGGTTCAAATGGGATCCTTGGCGTTTCACCAGGACCGAGTATAGTGGGAAAGGAAAAATGTCGCTGCCCAGAGTTCAGAGAGGAAAAATTTAGGAGGTGGTGTCAATAGATTACCCACCTGTATCCTTACGGGTAGGCAGACGTGGGTAGGTGATTTTGCCAAATGCTACAAGAGAATACTATCTCGCATAGCGAAAGCCTACTCTTACCTAAGAGGCATTTCCTTTACTTAAAGGGGGTTGGATAATTTTTTTTAGGTGACTGATCATCAATTTTGTTCACATCTAACAGACTAAGACACAGGTGGGTAATATATTGACACCAACTCCTAAATGTTACCTCTCTGAACATTGGGCAGGTAAATTTTTCCTTTCGCACTATACTTGGTTTTTACTTTATCCGGTGGACCAGTGAATAAAAACCTTCTTTTATTTGGCTTCATCTCTGCATTTTTAACTCACTTACTCACTAGTGCCACACACTTGCACTCACCCGTAGGGTGTTTTTTACTTTAAAAGATCTCCGCCAAAGAGCTCTCTTACTGGGCCCTTGGGTATTGCAACGCCAACCGCACGAAGAGTAAAACATCCAATGATGAAGCATGACACCTTCATGGGTGTGTGAGTGCAATACTTCCAAATAAGGGAACTCCCCCTTACCTGTACATCCATCCTAAAACGACTTTCTCTCCCCCCTCAACTTGGCTTGAGTCTCTTTAGGAACAGCTACCCCATTGTGTTTTACGTTCTGTACAGGCTTGCACTACTTCATGTACTACATATGCATAATTCAAAGGCCTGATTCATTTTATTTTTCTTTGTCTTGCATTATTTTTGCACAAACTGCATATTGGATTGACTATTTCTATCTTAATGGCTAATACTTTATTTCTTCTGCTGCTGCTTTAGAAGGTGGATTCTGTACTCTATCTCAGGTTTTGATTTGTGATGTCCCTTCTTGGTGGATGTTCCGAATGAGTAGGTCTCTGCATGTCCATCACTCAAAACATGGTCACAAAACTGTGTGGCTTTCCTCATATTAGTGACAGGCTGACGAAGCATGCACAATGGAGCATTTGATGGATTTTTCTGTTTCTTGTGATGTCTCTCTGATGAACCCATCTCCATCTTTCTGCAGCCTATGATGGGCCATCACTCTTATGTCTAGAAAGGGCTTCTTCCTGCTCGTAAATGCAAACATGGGGTGATCGTGATTAAAATAGAAGTGGGTATGTCTGTCCTACTCAGCAATCAAAACAGAATTATCACAGAGTGAAATATTAGAACTTGTATCAAATATGCACTTTTCCTGAACTGTACAGAATGAAAAAAATACTTTTCTCTTGTATTTTCTAAAATGTTCACAGCCCCAGTCTTGAAGATTTCACACCGGAAATGAGAAGCCCTGCTGTCAGCTATCCATTTTTAGGTCTGGCCTAAAGTCATCTTTAGCTATTTTGCCAGCCTCATGATTTCTAAACCAGTCTCACAAAAATACATACAGATATAGGGGCTTCCAACCAGCACTCTTTCACCATTGTTCTGTTGACATGTCACTCAAATTATACTCAATTTCATTCCAGCAGAAGGTATAGATCAACAGACTAGTCCACTCCAGCCATTGGATGCTTTCACTTTGAGTGGCTGCTTTTTGCCCTTGCACATGCACACATACACCTAAAAAACTTTGATAAGAAAAGAGCTTGTTAGACACTTGCACTTCCCAATGACTGATAATCTCTATGCATAATAGGTTTTCATCAACTATATCCAAAACTCCCAACTTTAAATTTCAATGTGGATTCCTCACTGTAAACCAGCGTTAGTATATTTATTTATCCTACAGAAAATGACCACAAGTTGGTAGAGCATATATGAAGATTTCTAGGTTGAAACCACACCCCCTCACGTTTGTGATTGACATTTCAATGACTTATGCCTGACTTGAGAGCGACCTCTAGTAAGTACTTGTGGAATTGCAGCTTTGCAAACACATTTGCTTCCCATATTGTGTTGGAGTGGTGGTGTTCATTTAGCTCGCACACCGAGGCACATTAAAAAAAACACACTCATCCTCTCTTTCTTTTCTAAACTCATTGCCATATAACCAAAGAATCACTAGTTTATGCATATGATAACACCCACCTGAGAATAAACAGCCAAAATGAGTTACCTAAACACACGTTTACTTTCCTGTGAATGAAAGCTCCAATATTTAGTAGGGTGTAATCAATAACTTTGATAAAAATCAAGAAATGTTTTGAAATGTGTAATTTTGAATATTTTGAACCAGATTTGGCAAATAATTAAACATGTGAAAAACTAGCACAAATGATTAAAATAGTCAATGTGTGCATGCAAATGTATGTATTAAAGCCACACCACCTCCGCTTGCTGCTGATCATCCAGTAATGACTTGTGGAACTGCAGCTTTATTTAAGAATGTCAATGCTTTTGCATTTGACTTGTGAGGGACACCTAGTAACTACTAGCAGAACTGCAGCTTCTTGTAAGGCTTTCAATGTTCTTGCATCTGTCTGGATAGGGACTCTTAGTCACGACTAGCGGAACTGCGGCTTCATGTAGGAAGTTCAGTACTTTTGCTAATGGCTTGTGAAACTGATGGTAAAAAATTTCAATGCTTTTGCATTTGACTCACGAGGGACACCTGTTACACCTCGTGGGATTATATGTTTATGAAAAAACCAATGTTTTGCATTTGATAGGCACACCTACTAATGACTTGTGGAACTGCAACTTCATATAAAAGTGGCAATCCTTTTGCATTTAACTCAAGAGGAATACCTAATAATGACTAGTGGAAATGCAGCTTCATGTAAGAATTCCAATGGCTGTGCATTTCACTCATGGGGGACATCTAGTAACAAGTGGAACTGCGGCTTCATGTAAGAATTTGAAGGTTTTTACATTTCATTCAGGAGGGACACCAAGGAATGGAACTGCAGCTACAGCTTTTGCATCTGACTCACGAAGGACACTTAGTTATGACTAGTGGAACTGCTCTTTCATTAAATATTATCATATCAAATCAAATTTGTTTTGTCACTGTGGATAAGATCCATAGTCAAATACATGCTAGATATTGCAGAAAGCACTTATACACGGCCACCAAATCCTTCAATGGCTTAGAAATTGCTGAATTAAAAATAGTAAAACTATCAAATGACATGATGTCTTAAAAATATTTCTAAACAGACAAAAGTGCTTACTACAATGCATAGAAAAATACAAATACCAAAGCGTTGCACAAGAGATTTTCCAAAAAAGTTACATTTACAAGCTTCAGTAGAGTAAAGTGAATATAGTATTTTAGCCCACAGTTTGCTCGAATCTGCTACAGCAATTATTCATTTTCTCCTATGCCACATTGACTCAAGTTATATTGCAAATGAGAATACTAGGTGGGCCCCTCAAACTTTGAGGGCTACCCTATGCTGTTGAACTCCCATGAGCCTACAGAGGGTAACAATCCAACATGCCCTCATTTTTTAATATGATGGACAAACAAATAGGATGTGTTGCTCTGTGTCATCAGCATCAGAATAAGCAATGAACATTTTTGATTTGGGGAACACAACTCTCCAACTACGGGGAAGCACTCTAAAGGCAAAACCCCTAGTCTAAACGTGATATGCAATGCCTGAGTAAAGGGAGGGTTTACATAGTCCAAAGATTTTTCATGGTCTACTTCTAAGAATCTGGCCATCATGGTGTTCAAACTTGTGGATTGGTGAAGTTTTACCCACACCTATTCTCAAAAGTGGTTCTTGGCAGACTTGTGGGGAAGTGGCGGTAACAGCTCCTGAGCTGGACTACAAATCGCTTAGACCCAATATGATCAAAGATGTCCTGATGTAACTTACCAAGGGTAATATTGATGCACCGGGGCATGCAAAATATCTCTGAGACATAGCCTTTAGGATTCCATTGACCAAATAGGAAGCCAGTAAAGGATTAGATTTTGCTTAATTATACCTACTGTAGGTTTCAAGTTAAGGTCCAGTCTCATGTGCCATAAAGGGGTGCTTTTTGGTAATTTTACAATTGCTCTATTAAAATTGTTTTCAGCCACCTCCAGAGGGTTCGCATTGTTATTTCGCATAATTCTGAACCATAGATGGCACCGGGAAGTACTTAGTCCCTCTAGAGCTGGGGGAACGAGGCAAAATGTTGTGTTGTCAGAAAATCTGATAATAGCAGCCTTTCTATGTTTCAGCAGTACCACACTCTTCAATATTTGGGAAAACCATGAGTTAAAGCTTGACAGTTGCACCCCAAGGTAGTCATACACAGTAACCCTTTCTAGACTTGTATTTCCCTGGATTGTTTAAGAGAGTTGATTGCCATGAAATGTATTTTGCTTGAGTTTATTGTTAGGCCATGGGTTGAACAAAAAAGGGTAAACCTCTTAGGTAACAATTGAACCCCCTATTGGGTTTTAGAAACCAATAGATTGTCATCAATAAATAAAAGGGCTGGAGTTTTAACACCACCCAACATTGGGGAATTTTTGCCACAATCTTACAGAAATCTAACACAACCTTTGATAAACAAAAGAAACAGAGTAGGGACTAAGACACAATCTTGCCTTACCCCTTCTCAACGACTTTCGGCTCTGTGAGTTCTTCTTCAGGGCCCCAATGAACTTTTGCAAGGTTATTCTCATGCAAGCTCACACTTATGTCTGCAATTGATAAAGGCATACCTACTACATTTAAAACTCCCCAGAGCTTCTCACTGTGTTAAAGGCAGCCTTTAGGTCTACAAATGCAACATAAAGGCTGCCCTTGTTAATATTAACAACATTCTGTCTCATCATTAAAAACTGGAAAACCTAGTCAATAATACTGGTGTTTGGTCGAAAACCAGCCTTGAGCTAGGTTGATATTTTCTTTTCCTTCACCCAGGAAATTATGTCTAATACCTGATTAAAAAATATTTTTGGACATTGTCTAGCAAGCTTATTGGGGGATAATTCCTCGGATCGGATCGAGAGCCTTTTTAATAGATCACCGTACCTTTTCACAATGCGGAGACAGGGGCTCCTGCTCCGATAGGATTGGTGACTGTGTTGATATATGGTGCCCATATGGGGATGTACGGCTTTACGACGCGTACTTTTACAACGCGTGCCGTTGCAACGCGGGTTTTTCAACGCAAGTCGTTACCACGACTTGCGTTGGAGGGGGTGCGGACTTAGGAATTTTTTAATTTACTATTTCAACACCAGCCTACCTACAGTAGGGAAGGTGTTGGATAGTAAATAAAAAAATTCCTTGTCCTGCAGCGCCCTCCAGCGCATGTCGTGGTAACGACTTGCGTTGAAAAGACTGCGTTGTAACAGCACAGCGGTGTAACAGCCGCGTCGTAAAGGCTGTTCCCCCCATATGGTTAGGACAGATTGGGTACGGTCACCGGGAACTTAATCTAGTTCTGGACCCTTTCTCCATTTCTGGGATATATTAGCTGCTAGTGTGTCTTTTATAGAAAAAGACACTACTGAGAGGTTACTCTGCTCAAGAGGATATGCACCTTTAAAGGGGGGATTCTTGCTGACCTGAAATATGTATACTATATGTGTTCTCTAAAAAATATATTTCTTCTTGTGCTTCTTGCACAGTATTGCAATTGGAAACATTTTAATTGTTCATTGAAGAGTAGTTATTTTCCACCTGCCTGGAAACATGCAATCATGAAAAATCTGTTAAGGACAGCTTCTGCAGACCCATCAAGGGATGAAAAACAACCTCCTCACTGCCTCGTGTTAGCAAAATTCTAGAGAAATTTGTCAGCAAACATCTCTTCTCATTCTTGGAGAGCCACATAATTTTACACACAACTCAAACAGGCTTCAGGTCTGGAAGTAGTATAGAAACTTCCCTGTTAGCTGTCATAAAAGACCAGAAAAAATCCTCAATCATGGCATATCAGTAGCAGTCATACTATTGGATCCTAGCACAGTCTTTGACACCGTGACCCACCCAATTCCTATCCGGAGATTGTAAGAGGTTAGACTTACTGGATCAGCGCTCAAATGGTTTGCTTACTTCTGGAACAACAGACATTTTAAAATCTGTGAGGAGTAACTCTGATCGGACTCTCATTCTCTTAAGTATGGGGTCCCTCAAGGATCATCACTGAGCCCTACTCATAGGTAGATGACACACAAATCATTATTTCTTTAACTCCCTACACAGGAGAAGTTTCCAATCAACTTAATGCTTGCTTGAAGCAAGCAATAGAATGGATGTTTACCAGCAGTTTGAAAATAAACAGGGACAAAACAGAGCTGTTAATAGTTGGAAATAACCCAGATTGTTGGCCGGAGTTATACTGGCCTGACACCCTTGATGTTCATCCTACTACAAAATCAAAGGTAAAAAGCCTCAGGTTCTGGATTGATAATAAACTCACCATGGTGGTTCAGGTCAGGAAACTGTCCTCAAGCTGTTTTGGCTTGCTGTGGACCCTCAGAAAGTGGCTACCCTATACTACCCGGGGGATGGTAGTACAAGGATGTGTGCTATCATGTTTAGACTATGGGAGCTTTCTGTACTTGGGAAGCCTTTAGTCAGTGGTTAAAAGACTCCAAGTGATACAGCAGGCAGCAGCACAGACTCTTAAAAATACTGACTACACCCTGCTCTCTACACTGGCTGCCAGTAGTCAGGAGGATTCAATTCAAGACTCTCTACATAGCCCATCTGGCTATACACAAGAAGGGCCCTCAGCTTTTAACAGCATTTGTTAAGCCCTAACAGCCCTAGAAGATCATTACGATCCATTGATCAAGGGCTGTTCACAGTTCCTAAGATTACTAGAGCCAGGAGAGGCTGGCGATTGTTAGCCTACCTAGTACCTAAACTATGTACTGCTCTCCCACAAGCTCTAAGATAGAATCAGGTGTAACTTAGCTTCAGGAAACAGTTGAAGAACTTTCTGTTTAACTAGTTTTTCCTCTATTTAGCAACAGGAATCTGTGACTGGAATGTTCATACGCGCTGGGAAGCCTGATGGGTCGCCATGCGCTCTAGAAGTGCAAGAATAGAATAGAATAGAAATTGGTAACCCAGTCATGGGGCAATATATTTGACTCTGGTCTCATGACTTAGGAGCTTCTCCATTATTAGTTATGTGCCAGAATGAGCCTGGTTTTCAGTCTGGGCAACTGCTAGGAAATCCTCCCAAAGGGATGTTTCCATTTCCTTTTTATCTTTTCTTACCATACCCTTGTAATCCTGTCTGGCAGAGTGTATGGCATTTGGATCTCTCCTTTGATTACTAATATCAAGAGTTTTTTAGCCAATCTGCATTCCTCATGAAACCATGGTGACTGGACCACAGTATTCAGCTGTGGTCATTTTGTAGTCTTCATAAAAACATAAGTTCTTCAGATTCTGGAAGCATCTAGTATGGGTGTCTTTAATCGAGATATCAATGGGATGGCATCTACAAAGAGAGACCAGTGTCATAACTAAGTAATCATACAAATAAGCTAAAGTGGTGGGGCATCTAACAATATTGCCCCACTTAACATTTCTCTTATTGTTTGAGATTACCTATTTGTTCTCTCCTCGATCGTGCTGGTTTAACTGATTGTCGAGTATATTCCCTGTAACACCAGGGGATAATGGTCACTTTCTTGCCTGTACATATCCTCCATTTCAATCAATTTAGCCCAGAGGTAGACGTCAAGAAAAATATATTCAATAATACTTGTATAATTTCCTCTGTAAAAAGTAGGTTTTCTTTAACGGTCCGAAACCGTACTCGCATTGCAGGCGTGTAAACCCAAATGTTGAAATAATGTCCGTTAATTGTAATGCTGGCCTCGCATAAAAGTTCCTAGTGGGTACTACTTAACATTGGAATGCCCCAGAACTTATCCTTAGCGAAGGCTCTCAAAATTGTTGGAGTCTCAAAACAGGTATTAAAATCAGCACCAACTATGACATAAGGACCATTTGAGAGAATTTCCAAGTAATTGGACAGTATTTTAAAAATATCTGAATCTGCTGTCCTGCTGGCGCTTTGGTTATAGATATTTATCATTACTAATTTATCCTTATGTCAGGTAAATTCTAAACCTATGGGGTGAATTAATGTAAAGTTTCTTGATTGAACAACCCAAAATGATATTAACCCACACTGCTAAACGACCTGAAGATCTCCCAGCTCCAGACGCAACAGCAGGAACATAAAACTATCTAAAACCCACTCTATATGACGGAACAAGTTCCCAAGTTTCTTAGAGCATAAGAAAAAATTGGCAGAATCTATAAAGTTACACCAAACTGGATCATTTAACTTCCCTTTAATTCTTTTAGTCCTGCAATGATCCAGGAAGTGATGGTTAATTTCTCTAGATAGAGATTAGTCTGTTTTTGGATCCCCTGCTGTGTGTTTATTGTATCTGTGAGCTCAAAAGAACGTGGAATATAATTAGCACTACCACCTCTAGGAACTCCATTATCTAGAATGTCTAGATTAGATAGAATGTCTCGAGAGTGAAGTGACAGTTTCCCAATTTTTAGTGATTCCACTTTTGCCAGGGGATAATCCTGTCCATGGATCCTATGGTTGGTAGAGTGTGGTACACTAGACTTGAACTGAATGTTTGAATTAAGGAGGGTATTGTACATGTGTCTAATGGGCTAATGCCACTGATTTTAAAGTCAACTTGATGTAAACATAATTTTCTTTGGGCGGTAAAAAATATGTAGCATTTATAATGTCTGAGCGGATACAATTGTAGAACTTACAAGTGTCCTTTATCATGTGGATCGACTTGTAAATCAGTGAGTCTTTACTTTCTCCACACTCATGTGCTAATTTGGGGACAGCAGTCATATATACAATTCCTTGTGTAGTTGTGTTTAATCTGTAGCAAACTCCGTCAATTCTAGGAATAGAAGCTGGAATACCTTGTTTTGAATGTGGCTTCTCACCAATAAGCCACACCCAATCACTGCACTCCCACCTGGGAGGCAAATATACCACTGCACCTTTGAATAATATACACTTTTGAGCATGTCTTTCCACCCCTGACTCTATCCCTTTTAGAATAAGGCTTGGGGTTTATTACATAATACTCTCTAAATAAAGGCTGTCTCAGATACCAAATGTATTAGATTCAAATATATGTAGAAAACGTATAATCTAAAGGCATGAATCAATAACTGAGCAAACTATAATCCTGATTATAAACAAGCAATAACTGATATAAGATAAGATACACTGGACATCCTGCAAGAGATCAGAAAGATATATATACAGAGTAGAGGATCACTCTGGATGTGCACCTCCCATACCACAAAGAAAACACCTCAATTGATCACAGCCACTGGCTCACATCACAATGGCAATAATCACAAAACTCTATACATCACCTGATTCATACACTGCCCACTTCTGGCCGGGGGAACCCTTCACACAGCTGGGGATCAGAGCTCAGCAATCAGGGTTCAATCCGAGATAGACATGTCTCCCCTTGCTCGGAATCCAAACTCACAAACTTCCAAACTTCCACCAGACCAGTGGATGCTCCCCCTTTTAATACAAATCCAAACATAACAAAGATTCTAGCAAGCCTCGCCCCCTCGTTCTCATGAGAGCCCGTACCAGTCTGCTCTAAGGCCACAGCATTGGTTGATCAGGCCTTTGTTATGGCTTTGAGACGAACCATGTACATTCTTCTGATAAGAACCAGTTTCCTCTAGTCTGTAAAGTATGAAAAACAGGAGGATGAGCAGGAGATGCCCTCCCAACTTCGCAGCTACGTGCAAGCACAGACAATAGCTTTAGTCATGAAAATGAAGTTAGTTAGGCCATGCGCACAGAAAGGCCCAAAGCAAGATGGAATTGAAAAGCAAGATAACTTGAAAGCATTTCAAAGCTAAGCACTGCCATAAAGCAAAGTAAAGTCATACATTAAACCATGTCAAAGCCAGTAGAAGAACTCATAATTCTCACCAATGCACAATACAATACACATTCCTACACAACCTCACACCTTCAAATACACATCCCACGCGCTCTGCTCTTGGCAAGACTGTTCCACTCCGTAACAGCTCCCACTGAAAGACAGCAAGATTACAGGGCAGAAGAGAAGCAGGCATATGCAGGACCATTCTACATTAAGGAACACACTAAAGTCAATTAAAATGGTGGTGGTTGAGGGTCATCATAGGGTGCCAAAATCACAAGAGTGGCTCCTTTATTACATACCTGAAATATCGTTTGCCTGTTTCACTCTGATTTGCTGACAGATTGTTGGTTCATAGAGTTGTGATACACTAGTTGTGAGTGGAATGATAAGTGCCTATTAAAGGTATAGAATTAGTAGGGTTTAGGAGATCTTACTGTGGGCTGGTAGTTACTGCAAATGGCCATAGATCTGTGCCCATCATAAAAGGAGCTGTCCTCCGATGCATGTGACTCTATCCCCCTCTGACTGGGTTTACTGCAGCCTTGCTTTGGCATCCTAGTTCCCTGGCCAGTCTGTTTGACTATAGTCCCTATGACTATCTGTTATCCCTCCTAGTAATGGAATTAGTCCCAAGATAGCTTGTGTTAACATTTGGACCATAGTTTTTAATACCGGTATTTCAGTTCTGAACTGTTTGAGAGTATACTGTACCTCAGTGTTGGGTGTTGGCAACACAGTATCATTCGTCTCAGTAGTCTCAGTCTCATGGGGGGCCCAACGGTTCAACGTTTACTAGATTTAACCCAATAAGTGTGCTAAAGTGATTGGTGCAGGTTTCAAGGGGTTCCAATGGTATGTGTGTATTAGTAGAAGATTGGACATTAGTATCTTCTATCATTGTTGAAATTGCAGCAGGGGTATGTGGGTTGTTATTTTGTGTCAGATTTTAAATTTTTACCTTGACAACAGGTTTCTCAAATAGTTTAGCAATTTATGGTTCTTTACCCGGGGATTTAGAGAGGGGTGGATTTTCCCAATAAAGTATCTGCTCAACTTCCTCTATTACTGTGTTAACTAGTTTTTTTAATGTTAAGAATGCTTTTTAGTTAGGGTCCCTCCCACAATTTTATCCCCCAGCTTGTTTTTTTGTCATTTCAGAACTGCAATACTATGTCTAGACTGTAGTAAATCAAGTAAATAAACAAATGGCTGGTACTTGATGGGAGTTAAAAACAAAACACTATTTACATCCAATATCAGGCTAGACATTGTAAACCAGTACTATGTTAGTTGTGGTATACCAATTTGTCATAAAATAAAAGTAATAGCTGTATTTAGAAAGAAAGATTTCTACTGCCGAGGATAAACAGTAGCATGTGCAAAGATACATTTAGGCAGCTTTTGTCTCCTAGCAATCAAATATCAGTTAATTATGTTTTCAAAAACAGTAAACAAGAATAATTGAATCTAAAACCTGTTATTCAGAGTACAAGAGAACAGGGCTGCCTATTGTACAGGGAATTAACTATCTGTTAGTGTCCTTGCAGTATTCGAAAGCTAAAAGAGATTACAACAAATTTAGAATGGCACAGTTGCAAACCAAAATTTCATACGCTTGGCAGATATTATCCCCAGGATGACTAAACGACAATCCGGACCTTGTTGATGTAAAAGCTAATCCTCTCAAAAAAGGAAACCCAAGGGGAGTCTCTTCCGGGCAATGACAGACAAAGGCAGGCCATTCTTGGCCCAGTCATCACCAGGGCACGTGCATGCGTCCCATGCTGCAGGAGATGTAAACAGCTTTTCTAGCACTTGAGTGGCGCAAAAAGCCCAGGGGCCGCCACTCCTTCCAGTGGGCCTTTTGGGTGTTGTAGTCCATCCTGTGTCCCAAAAGGAATCCTGTGCTGCGGGAGATGCCAACACCTTTTGAAGCCCTGGAGTGGCGCAAAAAGCCTAGGGCCTGCCTCTCCTTCTCGCAGGCTTAGTGGGTGTTGTAGTCCTTCCTGTCTCCCAAAGGACACAAAAATAATTTGCATTTGTCTTGAGAGAGACACCTACTAACGACTAGTGGAACTGCAGTTTCATGAAAGAATTTCAATGCTATTCCATCTGACTCTAGTAAAGTCTTGAGGAACTGCAGCTCTAAGAACGTATTTTTTTAAAAGATTTAGTATCCAGAGGTTCCTCTAGTAACGACTTGAGAAATTTCAGGTGTTTGTATATATGTTATTAGCTATAACTATAACTGCTGAATTTCCGTGGATTTTCAGTTTAAAACATTACGTTGGCACTGAATTTTTCACCTTACTATAATATCACTTTAACCTTTATTTTTGTTAGTGAATATATATATTATAAAATGTACATTGGGATTCTCAATGTTGGTTGATTACATTAGATGTTTCAGCTCTGTATACGAGTATTTCACACATGGACGGTTTGAGAGCTGTAGAATTCTATTTGGGGAATAGACCGATCCAGCTGTATGAGAATAACAAGATGTTAATCAGTATGATTTCTTTTTGTCTCCACAACAACTTTTTCTTGTTTAACAATCAACATTTCCAACAAGTCAGGGGTGTAGCCATGGGTCCTGCTTTTCCCCCAGTTATGCCTGTCTGTATATGGGCTACTGGGAGGAGCAGGTCCTACATGGTACATTCAATGATCTGGTTGTTGAACATGTGGTACATTGGTACCGCTATATTGATGATATTTTTTTAATATGGTGGGGTACCAAACAACAGGCGAGTGTTTTCATTGACCAGTTAAACCAGAATGTCTTTAATCTTATTTTCACCTCCACCATTAGTTAGGTGAGAATCTGATTTCTGGATGTAGAGGTAGTGGTGCAAAACAATAAACTGGAAACGGCATTATACAGGAAGCCCACAGCTGGCAACACTGTGCTGCACGACAAGAGTCATCACCTGGCGCATCTGATTCGCAGTATTCCCTATGGGGAAATGCTGCAAATTAGACGAATTTGCAGCACAGAGGGCCATTTTAGGACAGCTCAGGAGGAGAGCAAAGCACGATTTTGGCTAGGGGTTATTCTAAGATCGTAGTAGATGCGGCTATTCGGAAGGTTAACTCCGTTCCAAGGAAAGAGGTTCTGCTACATAAAAAATCTAAGATAGCAGAACCAGCTAAATCTAACCAACCAGTAAGAATGGTATTGACATAAACCCGGCAACATCAAGCTCTCCGGAAAATTGCCACCAAAAACTATGTGGAAGATATGTCCATCCTGCAGTTATCTCAGAGAGTCCATCAACCAACACACAGTGCAGGACATACATTAGATTTGATATTTTCTAATATCGAATCTATTGACATCGACCCTTTAATTCCATTGGTATGGACCGATCACTATATGATTACCTTCCGCATTAATCTCCCCACCCCCCAGACCAAAAAACATAGTGCATTTATAGCAAACATAAGAAACTGGAAGTCCTTCACACTTGATAAATTCAGTAATCATTTTTTACACCCCTCCTGCACAAGTACTAATATCCAGGAGGAAATAGACCTTCTTCACAATAATATTAAAAATGCACTTGAACACTGTTCGACCACCCAATCCCGTCATAAACCAGGCAACAAAAAATCAGAGAGATGGTACGGACCTGAGCTCAAACTTTTAAAAAGAAAGTGCACCTCCCTTGAGCATAAATGGAGAGTATCTAAGACAGATGAGACCAAAGATAGTTTTAGGAAAGCTCAAGCATTCTATCATAGAGCGATTAGAAAGGCAAAAAAGGACTATTTCACACGCAGAGTATCCGAGAATAAAAATTCATCAAAAGAACTTTTTAAAATTGGTAGAGAATTATGCAGCCCAACTAATCTCTCCGTACACCTTACTCCCTCACAGGAGAACTGTAATAAGCTCAATGATTTTTTCTGTGAAAAAATTGATACCATCTATGCCTCTTTTCCAAAACCAAGGACGGAAAAAAATGAACAATATGTACCAACTGCTGCACATACTGTCTGTCATACTTTTGGCCCTTTTTCAGAAGAGGAAGTAGAAAAAGCCATGCTTGAGGTCAAGTCTGGTTCACCACTTGACCCATGTCCACATCACATTTTCTCCCAGCTTACCCCTGTAATATGTCCAGTAGTTACCAGAGCATTTAATCTCTCCCTTAGTTCTGCCGAATTCCCAACATCATGGAAACAGGCCCTAGTTACCCCTTTAGTAAAGAAGGCTGGGGCAGATGTTAACAATCCGGCCAATTACAGACCAATATCCCAGTTACCTTATTTATCAAAGGTCATGGAAAAATTGGTCAACAGACGACTCTCCACATTTCTGGAAGTTAATGGTCTGCTGGACGCTTCACAGACAGGGTTTCGGATAAATAACAGCACCGAAACTACACTCTTGGCGGTGACAGACAGTATTAGAACCAAGGTGGATCAAGGTAGTACAGTCGCTCTGATACTCCTTGATTTATCAGCGGCTTTTGATACCGTACCCCACCATCAATTATTGAATACTCTGGCAGAGAAGGGAATTCAAGATAAAGCACTTGGATGGTTACAATCGTTCCTAGCGGATCGCACCCAATCAGTTCGCCTGGGTGACTATACATCCCCTCCGCGACCTATAAAATACGGAGTTCCTCAGGGGGCGTCGTTGAGCCCAACTCTGTTCAACGTGTTCGTCTCCTCGTTGGCAACTATCGGCAAAAAGTGGGGTGTCGAAATGTGCTCCTATGCGGATGACACCCAGCTGATGGTCACCATTGATGAAAATGATGACTCAAAAACTAGATTGACGAACTGCCTGACTGAACTGGCAATTTGGATGCAGGACCATTGTCTTAGACTTAATGCTGACAAATCTGAAATTCTACTGTTCGGCAGAGGCACACATGTCTGGGACAACAGTTGGTGGCCGAGCGATTTGGGCTTGCCTCCTAACCCAACTATAAAAGCTAAAAACTTAGGAATAACACTGGATAAGGATTTATCCATGAAATCTCATGTTTCCATAGTCTGCGGCAGAGGCTTCGGCCTCTTGAAGATGCTCAGACGACTATTCCCTTGGGTTCCGACAGATTGCAGGAAAACACTAGTCCAATCACTATTGATGAGTAGGTTGGACTACGGTAATTCACTGTTTGTGGGAATGGCAGACTACCTATTTTCCAAATTGCAGTTGGTTCAGAATGCCGCTGCCAAAGCCATCTGTAATAAAAGAAAATACGACTCAGCCAAAAAATGCATGCGTGAGCTCCACTGGCTCCCAATGAGACAACGAGCCATTTTTAAACTGTTGTGTATTTCACACAAAGTACTTCACAATACAGGCCCCATCATCCTACATGACATGATCAGATTTCATAAACCCTCTAGAAACCTACGATCTATGACGTCAGGAAGAGCATCCATCACCCGAGCTCGGACTGTCAGGATGGGAGAGAGGGCCTTCTCTCACATTGCCGCAACAAAGTGGAACGAGTTACCTCCTAAACTCAGAACTACTGACTGCTTCCTTTCATTTAGGAAACAACTAAAAACATTCCTTTTCCCCAGGCCAGATCAATAATTTCCAATCAGTGCCGCCGTTAAGTCACTTGCAATTCTTCCTCAGCGCCGTGATGTCCTTTCAGGATGAATGTTAGCGCTTTACAAATAAAATAAATACAAATACAAATCTGATATCAAATGATCCGGTGATTGGTAATTTCATGTCAGCCAAACCCGAGATTTCGTACAGGAAAGCACGCTCTATGAGAAATGCTTTGGTGAAGTCTAGCCCTGAAGTTTCTTTTTTTGTTAAAAAGCCCTGAAGTTTTAACCAACAGCTCATGGCTCCTAGATAGCAAGGGTTTCAGAAAATGTGCTGTCTGCAAGGCCGGCAAACACGGGGTGAATAAGACACAATATATCACACCTTTTTCAGCTATCCCCGTGTTATCTACAAATAGTTGACCTGCAAAACTGAGTTCGCTGTGTATGTGCTGGAGTGTCCATGTGGCCTGCGGTATGTGGGGAGTACCAAGCTGCAGGTTCACAAACGGATACTCTAGCACATAAGGGCCATTAACACCGGGGATACTGCTTACCCAGTTGCACGCCATTTTAAAGATCTTCATGAAAATCAAAGTCAACTGTTGAGGTACTGTGTCATTGATGCGGTTCCACCTTTGAGGAGGGGAGGAAACCGCAAGGCTATTTTACGAGCCCTTGAGACAAGATACATTGTGGAACTCTACAGCAAAACTCCCTCTGGCCTTAACGCCAGTGAGGATTTTTATACCTGTGTATAGTTACCATTCAATGTCCCACTCAGTTCTCCCTACTCGGCCTGTGGGCTCCATGAGTCATTTCCACATTACTCTATAATTATCTTAAATTCGTAGGGATACTGGAGTTTCTGGCCTCTTTCACCTAGCACAGTACAGTGGTTCTTTTTAATTCATCTTTATCTGTTTTTAAACATTTTTAATATAAGATAATTGGCTCTTTTATATTTAGCACTTGTTTTGTACTAATGTTACACATTGTTTATATTGTCATGACCGTGTGATTATGTAAAACTCATGAATTTACCCACTTGGGTTATATTATATGAAGAGGGCCACTAACCGTATAACAACAGAATGTTTTGAAATTGATTTTTTGACCGAGCGGCTTGTATTTATTTCTCTTTGATATTTTGATTAAATCAAGCTTTATTCATTATGTAAGAAGTATATTTATATTTGCTCAGGTCTATTTCACATTGTGCATTTTAACTCAATGCTTTGAACCAATAGAAAGGATGTTTTCTATGTTTATTCAGGCGGGTCATGTTGTTGAACCAATCACGTAACATGTTCTTGAGCACTCAGCACTTTAAAAATCAACTGCTCGCTTGCTAGCGTTGTGTGATCAATGCCTCTGGGCAGGCCGAAACGTTATGCTGGTGATGAGAAAATCCACTAAATAATTTTTTCACCTGCAAGTTGGGTCGGCTTTCGTTTCCTTCTCTGGTGGTGTCCTGAAGATTGCAGATTTTCTGGAGTATTGGTTCGAGTTTGCTGTGCATATATATATATATATATATATATATATATATATATATATATATATATATATATATATATATATATATATATATATATATATATATATATATATATATATATATATATATATATATACATATTTGTTATACATTTTAAAAACCGGAGTTCTGCTACCATTCTTTCCGCTGCCATGCCCTGTCATAACTGTCTTGGAATGCAGCACCTTCATACAGTTCAGGAGGCAACTCGGATTGCTAAATGGAGGTCAGAGGGTGGGTCGCAGCATTGCTGTGATCAGAGGCTGTATCTACTTCGGGGCTAATAATGTCTCCTTGGAGCAATTGAATGACTTTTATCAGTATGAAGGTTTTTAATTGTGAACATGATTTTTACGTGTTCAGGCGTTACAAGAGGTTTTAGTTTGGAGGCACATTCAGCTGTTTTAATTATATTCCCAGTATAACGTTTCAGTATACAATGCCTGCAAATGCTATTTGATCTATGTCAGTCAGTATGAGGCAATTGTTGTAAACTGTCTAATTCATGCATTGTGCATTTTTATATGTCAATATATTGCCTCACTAATATTATAGACATAACTTTGCAGCATATATTTATAGGCTCTGTTAGCCATACAGTGTGGAGATGCATTGGAGAGTATGTCTTCTATGTTTATCGTTTACCTACAATGGGAGTCACTATATATAGAGTGCATGAAATGGCGCCAACTAGATTGATAAAGGCTTTTGCCGAAACGCGTCTTTTCTTTTACCTCATGGGTTGAGGCTGTCCATAAAGAATGCGTTGATGCCATACCCTGACAGCCTTGTGTCTGTGCCTGCTTCTATGGTGTACTCTGTGGGAGCTGGATGGAGTGTTCATATATATATATATATGTAGAAGATCTCTTCCCTGATAGCCCGGTTTACCTCGGCAAGGAAAGAGCACAGACCACTGTGGCTTCGTCAGCTGAACTTTATTTAGGTTCCAGAGTCAGCGCAGCAACAGCCATTACGTGTTTCGTCCCTCGCGGGGGACTTGATCACATATCATATATATGTATATATAAACACACATATATATATATATAAATATATATGTGTATATAAATATATTTGGTTCAAAGCGATCCAGTGATTGGACAAATAATAAGCAACAAACCAGAACTCACTTTCCGAAAATCTCCCTCCATGTCCAAGGCATTAGTCAGTAACACCTTGGAGCCAAGGGCCTCCACCACTTGGATGACACTCAAAAAGGGCTTCAAAGCATGTCCTCAATGTAAAGCCTGTCGTTTCGGCAGCAATAGGACTCACTTTAAGAGCCCATTTCGGGAACATCCAATTGCCATTTCCAAGTGGCTTACCTGCAAGACTGAATACGTCATTAATGTGTTGGAGTGTCCGTGTGGACTCCAGTATGTGGGCAGTACTAAACTGCCCGCCCACAAACGGATACTCCAACACATACGTGCGATTTCAGGACATGACCAAAATTATCCGGTTGCCAGGCATTTTCAGGAGAAAAATCTAGGCATACCTGACAAGCTCCAATATTTTTTAATTGATTCTGTGGAAGTTTCAAGGAGTGGAGGAGACCGTGAGGCAAAACTCCGTCTCCTTGAGACCAGATACATATTGGAGCTTAACACGAAGAATCCCAATGGATTAAATGACAGGGAAGATCTTTACACCTGCATTTAGGATTTGTCAGAATGCCTATAAGACCTGTCCGGATATAATAAGAATCTCCTCCCAGTCATGTTACTGTTAATTTTATTACAACAACTTGACATTGTGGTGACTCTTTTGTATATTTATGTAACTATAAAAATACGTTTTTAAACTCTCTATTTTCATATTAGGAATTAGCTGTTATCATATTTGAACTTCACATTGCTAGTTTTGCACAATCACTTTTGCACTTGTTGTGTTCTCGCAGGCATTGTGACAGGCCCACTTGGGCTCTATTCAGACCAATGTGTTTTTTGATTCAAATAAGTGGACAAGGGATCAGCACTATGCAGTTTATTTCTAGATCCCATCTTATTTAACGCTGTTGCTCTGTACAAATGCATATAGAACGGCCTTTGCACAACATCGAAATTCAAATTGATTATATTTATACACTGGGTCAATACTCGCTTACATAGACATAATTAATTGTCATGTTTATTAGTCTGTATCAATTTTACTTTTGCGTGCTGTGCAAATATGCTTGTACATACTATTTTGGCCGGTGAGCGCCCCGGAAAGCGTAGTCTTTTGAAGCGCCCCAGGGCGCGTTCCGGAGAGCGTCCCATTAGCGCTATTGCCGCGAACGAAAACATCATCGTGACGTATTGCGTAGCCGCGTCCACGTGATACGCACGGCGTAAGCGCACCCGGAAGCACTCGAGCGAATACGATCGCGCAACGTAAACATGTGATGCGCTTACGCGACGCGCCCCGGGGGAGCGCCGCGTAAGCGCGTCGGTCATGTGACCTGAAAATAACACTTTTTATTGGTGCAGAACAGTTTTGGTTTCATAATGATGAAATCCCTGGTCTTGTGACCTGAAAATAACACTTCTCATTGGTTCAGGCCTTTTTTTTCTCCAAATGATGAAAGACCCCACCTTTTTTCCTTATTCTGACTTTGTCCTTTGACTTAGGAAGACTTGTTTTGCAATCTTTGAGGTATATTTTGTACTTTGAAATGGCTTCAATAGCAGCAGCAGCTGGAACATCTGCACCACCACCACCACCACAACCACCAAGAGGACCACCACAAGATTACATTGGTGGTCAACAAGAGGAGGAGGAGGAGGAGGAGGAGGAGGAGAAGGGGAGGAGAATATGGCTGCAAGAACACAATACCCCATACCAGCCAAAAGCACACATTGTATGGGAGTTTTTTCGATCCCAGAGGGCAAGAAAAAAGTCAATGCGGCCAAGGTGACTTGCCTAATCTGTGGCATGGAACTTTCCAGGGGGAACCCTAATAAAAAATACTCTTTTGGAAACAAAACCATGATTCGCCACATGCAGCGCAGGCATCCGATGAACTATTCTGCTGCAGAGATGAGGGAACTGGTCAGTAACCCTCCCCAATCTTCAAGCTCCACCTCCAAAAGAAAGCAACCTACTCCATCGGGGCCAGAGGCAAGGGAGACGATCTCTTGCATTCAGCCACGGTTTGCGGATTTCCGTATAACATGTATCCATTGTGGTAAGACCATCTCCTATGGTGAACTGAGCATAAAGCTTATCGTCCTTGCTCGGAACAACCACAAATGCCCCAAAAAACCCTAATTTTTTCTTATTTTTTTTTTTTGCTCCAGTTGAGCCATTTTCAATTCCCTGTTTTTTCGTTTCTCCCCATAAAAATAACAAAAAATATATAAAATAGTTCATAAAAGCCAAAAAAAGTACAAAATGTTCCAAAAACACAGAAAAAAAATAAAACAACAAAAAGAAGAAAAAAGCAGTTCTTTTTAGAACTACCTCCAATTTATAAAAAAAGGCTACATTTTTTAATAACTCTGTCATTCTTCTTTCCCAATGGGCCGCTCCCCGGTCCGCTCCCCGGTGCGCGTACCGGGCGCTCCCCCCACGCAAATCAAAAAATATATATATATTTTGCACCGCGGGGC
The DNA here is from genome assembly GCF_964263255.1 of Lissotriton vulgaris. Taxonomy (NCBI): domain Eukaryota; kingdom Metazoa; phylum Chordata; class Amphibia; order Caudata; family Salamandridae; genus Lissotriton; species Lissotriton vulgaris. The sequence continues at coordinate 1,510,454,983 of NC_141685.1, read as the reverse complement.
CCTTTTATAGCCCCCACATCAAACCTAGGGGGTCAGGGGGGTCTACCCTGCCCCCTTATGGTCATTTCCCCCTTTTTTTTTTCCACCTCTTGTGTCTCTATCCTACAGAGACACAAGATGTCGGCCGGTCTGGACTGTTTTGAATGTTTACAGACACCCGAGAACCAATCAGCTTTCCGTGCGCACCTCGCGTGCCGCGCCCGCTGCGCTCCCCGGTGCGTGTACCGGGGCGCGGCCATTGATATATATATTTTTTTGAACCTAAATTACTCAAAAACCACTGGAGCACATTTCTTGAGACCTAGCAAAGGCACATCGGGCTACCAGTCCCTTCAATTTTGCCAAGTTTGGTGGAAATCCATTCAGCCGTTCGGGCTAAAAGTGAGTTTGACCGCCCTATGGAAATTAACATGGGGAAAACACGTTTTGGGACCCCCCTTTTATCTCAGGCCCCGCTTGACGAATCCCCCCCAAACTTCCAAGGAAGGACCGGAGCTCCACGAGGCAAATTTGAGAAAAATTTTGAGGCAGATTCGTCAATCAGCGCCAAAGTTATTCCAAATAGAATTTTGAGATTTTGCATTGAAAAAAATCCTAACTATAACTACCTACTGGCGTCCGCCAGTAGGTAATATAGAGTGCATGAAATGGCGCCAACTAGATTGATAAAGGCTTTTGCCGAAACGCGTCTCTTCTTTTACCTCATGGGTTGAGGGTGTCCATAAAGAATAAGTTGATGCAATACCCTTACAGCCTTGTGTCTTTGCCTGCTTCTATGGTGTACTTTGTGGGAGCTGGATGGAGTGTTCATATATATATATATATATATATATGTAGAAGAACTCTTCCCTGATAGCCCAGTATACCTAGGCAAGAAAAGAGCACAGACCACCGTGGCTTCGTCAGCTGAACTTTTTTAGGTTCTAGAGTCAGCGCAGCAACAGCCATTAAGCGTTTCGTCCCTCGCAGGGGACTTGATCACATATTATATATATATATATATATATATATATATATATATATATATATATATATATATATATATATATATATATATATATATATATATATTACGAATGCCTCGCAAACCAAGGAATGAAATTTCATTTATTCAGTCAGCTGGTAGGACGCGTTTCACCTGTCCAGCAGGCTTGATCACCAACAACTTTACCGTTCCACAACAACCATTTTAAATAGCGTGCTCGTGACGTGTCACTTGACATGGTAGTTTTTGCATCCTTTCATATCAGAAACGCACTCTTCGTTACATGTTCAAATTGTAATATATTATTTTGCTTTGCACATTTGAACTACCAACATTAATTGCATGTAAATAAATAAACAAATACACTTTTTCCCAAAGACCGCTTCCTGAGTTAATTTTAAATTGAAAAACAGAAAACGGATGCAAGGTGCCCAACACGCTACTCTATTATTACGTGTTGCTGTAAAAAAGTAAAATTATTATACATAAATATAGTGTGATTTAGAGGTTTCCCATTGAAACTCTATCGCGATTCCTTCCTTTACTCCATTATTGAGTTAAAGAGAACCAGACTCAATTGCATGATGGGAACATTTTAAAGAACTGGTTGTAAATCCTACCCAAGTGGGTCTATTTACATATTCTGATCAAATGTAAGCACAGAGATCATGTAATCGTTCGTGCTATAGTAGATGTAATCGCCGACAAGCTCGCACTGCTCCGCCCCCGCCAAACAATGCCCACTGCAGGCCACCTAGTTCCTCACAGAACTCCAGGAAGCCAGACACGCCACAGATGCCTAGAAAAAACCTGGCGAAGCCAGAAATCCATGGAAGCACGGAACAACCACAAGAACGCCATGAAGAAATATCACCAGCGCATAAGAAACACGAAGCAAACCTTCATGAAAGACAAAGTCAGGCAAACGCAACCGACACCAGAGAACTGTTCAATGTCATACAGCAGTTCGCAAGACCCACCTGCAAAGCCACGGACATCACACCTTTCCAGGAACTCTGCGACAAGCTCAGCTCCTACTTCCATTGTAAGATTAAAGTCTTCTACAATAACTTCAGCGAACCAGCCCTAGACACCACCCTCCTATCCATCACCGCCGACAAGCCAATCATCATGTCTTGGGATCCCGCTACCATCAAACTCATCACCGCCATCATGAAGAAAACACACTCAGAAGCCCCAATGGACCCCTGACCACTGCACATATTCCACAGGGCTGCCGCTGCCATCGCACCATAACTTGGTCATGCCATCAATGCCTCCCTCACATCCGGCATCTGCCCAGATGACTGGAAACGGGTGGAGGTGAAACCCCTCCTCAAGAAACCTACGGCAGACCCCACGGACCTGAAAAACTACCGGCCCATCTCTCTCCTACCCTTTGCAACCAAAGGCACCGAGAGACTCGTGAACACCCAACTGACCGCCTTTGTTGAAGATAACTCCATCCTAGACACCTCCCAGTTTGGATTCCGCAGCAACCACAGCACCGAGACTGCACTCCTAGCCACAACTGATGACATCGGCATGCTACTGGACCAGGGACACACTGTGGCCCTCATTCTGCTAGACCTCTCTGCGGCCTTTGACATCGTGTCACACCGCGCACTCACAGCTGGACTGTATCCAATCCTTCCACTCCGGCCGAACCCAGAGGATCAGACTCCCTCCCCTCCACTCTGAACCCACCAATATCACCTGCGGGGTACTCCAGGGATCATATCTCAGCCCTACGCTCTTCAACATCTACATGGACCCCCTCGCCACCATCATCAGACAGCATAGGCTCAGCATCGTATTCTAAGCCGACGACACACAGCTCATCCTGCCCCTCGTGAAAAATCCAGAAGACACCAGACTCTGCTTCCAGGAAGAATGTGGCAACCTTTATGAAGGACAGCTGTCTGAAGCTCAATTCAGTGAACACTGAGATCCTCATCTCGGACCCTGCTCCACCACCTGGTACAACACCTGATCCCACCCACACCAACTGACTAAGCCCAGAACCGCATCATCATCCTTGACTCCTCCCTATCCATGAATCGCCAGATCAACGCCGTCGCCTCCACCAGCTTCAACTGCCTTCACATCCTCCATAAGACCTTCAAATGGATCCCCTCCGACTGCAGAGGGACCGTCACCCACACACTCATAACCAGCAGACTTGACTACGGCAACGCCCGCTACACCGGAATCAACAGAACTCTTCTACACAGACTCCAAACCATCCAGAACGCTGCAGCCAGACTCGTTCTCCGAACTCCACGGCGCGAGTACATGACCCAACACCTGAGCACCCTCTACTGGCTCCCCTTCGAGAAGAGAGTCACTTTCAAGCTCCTCACCCACACCTACAAAGCCCTCAACAACATCGGACCCAAATACCTCAACGAGAGAGTCTCCTTCCACCCACCAAAGAGAAACCTCCGCTCCGCCGACCTCACCCTGGCAGAGGTCCCTTGCATCCGCAGAAACAAAACCGGAGGAAGAGCCTCCTACAACGCAGCCAAGACCTGGAACAAGCTCCCGGTGAACATCAGACACTCCTCGACCCTGCACATGTTCAGGAAGAACCTCAAGACCTGGCTCTTCGACTGATCTGGAGCCGTCAGCTCCCCCCCCCCCCTAGTGCCTTGAGACCCTCACGGGTGAGTAGCGTGCTATATAAACCTCTGATTGATTGATTGATTGATTGAAGCAGTGCATTGAGGGGGGACGAGTTATAGTTAGCTCAGCTAACTGTAGCTGATGAATTTCTCTGAATTTGTACGAGTTAAATGTCTGCCTAAATATAACGTCCCTATAACCTTTGTTTTTTTCAGTGAATTTCTAAGGTTTTTTTAAATTCTATTTCTTAATTGAAACATCTATTTTTTTTACGTGAACCTCTAAGATTTTCGTATTTTCTTTCTATAATTGTATATTGTTTATTATATTTATATTATGGACCACTCTTTTTTTGCTTTGGTATGTGTTTTTATCAGAAAGTTCATTAAACTGTCAGCACTACATTGTTTGTGAAACAATTTTATAACGTGGGTGAGAGGAACTGTACTAAGTCAAGTATCCACACTTTAACAAATTAGTGACTAAAAAATTTTTGGGAGAAGATACATCAATAATGTTACCACACTAACATATTGAAACAGTGTGGTAACATTATTGATGTATCTTCTCAAAAAATTGTTTTAGTCACTAATTTGTTAAAGTGTGGATACTTGACTTAGTACAGTTCCTCTCACCCACGTTATAAAATTGTTTCACAAACAAATCCCTTGCCAGCCCATTTCTCTAAACAATTCAACTGCCCAAGCCCGCAAGGGTTTATTGGGTCGCTCACCCTACCTAAAACAGCACTACATTGTAGCATTTTACTGTGGAGAATATTTGATCAGAAAATGTATTTCACATAGTGAAAAATACACTTAAAGACATTTTTTAAATCAGAGCCACCCAAAAGGCCAAATTTTTGTCAATTTTCTTGTCAAAGATTGTTTTTTTCAATTTTTAAAATACCCGATGACGTTACGATGATCATGATCATGTCGCGAAATTGCAAAACAAAAGCAACCACATTTAAAATGTTGTACTTAAATAATTCATTTTATTACAATACACATATTACTAACCACATCACAGCTTAAAAAATATATTTGTACACATTTATTTGTAGTAACTTTTTAAAAAACTATGTTTGATCCCTACGTCCCATTTTCCGTTTACACAGAGAGTCGCGATGACTCCGGTAACCGAGACGACCATGCCTTTTTTTTTTAGATGATGCAAAACACACATAGGCACACATTTTTTTTCACAACAAACTTCATTCGTTTTAAAGGTACAAAATGGGCAATGCCAGGCAAGTACATTACATATAATGAATAAGACATAGAGTACCACGTTTTAGAATTCCATAACAACTTAGCCTGTGGAACATCAGGCCTATCAACTAATAAATCATACCAACCCCATATATGCACACATTTTACTGTATTCTAGACACTTAGGAGCCTATTAGGATGGCGAGCAGACTTACGTCTGCCTGCCACCCTAGCGGTGCTGGGTGCGGCAGTCCCGCACTGGCAATTAGGATGCCACAGCCACGGTGGCAGTGGCATCCCCCATCCACATCATGGTGGCGGGCGGTGCACACAGCACTGCCCGCCACAATGCTGTGGCTGCACACTGCGCATTTGCATGCACAACGTAGCAGGCACCGCGTGGGGCCTGCCACGTTGTGCATGCAAATGCAGAGGGGTACCATAAGTACCCCCCATGTTCCCCCCTCCAAACCCCCAACATCATGGGGGCTGCAATTGGCCCCCAACTGTGAAATACGCATGCCTTCATGTGGTGGCGTTGCCGCTACAGAAATGCTGAATCCCGCATGCATAGTATTATGGATGGCGGTGTGTAGCAGACATCACCACCATATTTAACCCTTTTCCGCCCGGTCGACTCATCGACCAGGCGGAAAAGCAGCGGACGGTCTTCCCGTCCGCCGCAGTACCCCCCGCCATCATAATATGGCAGGGGGAAATGCGAGGCGGGCGGGAGTTAATGTCAGGCGGATCTCCACCGCAATGCTGGCGGTGGCAATGCGCCCGACATTGTAATAGACCCCTGGGTGTTTTTTACTGCACTGTTTAAAGTCATATTTTTGAAGAGAGTGTGCATAAAAATTACCATTGAAATCAATTTTCTATTTTCACAGTGACGCTGAGCGTTGCGATGAAATCGGTAGCTGCGATCACCGCCAATACGTCACAGAATGATAAAAGAAATACAGACATTTAATAGCCACCACCACATTCTAAACTTATAACTGCAAAATGAATTATAACCAAAACACTAAACACAATACTATCTAAACAGCGGTATATTAGCAAGCATGTATAACTCCCTTATTATCTCTATAACACGGTGCCTAACCTTTTCAGTGTAATCTATGACTGCATGCGTCACTGTATCACTAAGTCTCTCATTCCCTGTATAAGTATTTGAAGGGATCTGTGAGACATTTCATCAGCCTATCAATACTTCTTTAAGAAAATGCGTGACTGCCTCAGTACATCTACGACTGGGTGCATCAGTTTCACAATGGGTCAGTGATTGGTTGCATAAGTCTCTCCCTCAATCTGTGAGTAGGTGCATGAGTGCCTTTGTGCATTTGTAAGTAAGTGCATGAGTGTCTCTGTGAATTAGTGCATGAGTCTCCTAGTGGGTTTTTGACTGGTAGCATGAGTGTTTCTGTGAGTGGGAGCGTGGATCTGTGAGTATTACTATCCGTGGGTACATGAGTCTCTGAGTGTATAACTAACTGGGTAGATAATTCTCTGAGTGGGTCTATGAGTGGCTGTGTGAGTGACTGTATGGGTGTGCGAATGTCAGACTGGATCAATGAGTGGATATATGAGTGTCTGAGCGGGTCTGTGAGTGACTGTGTGAGTGCATCAATGAGTCTGTCAGTGAGAGCCTAAGTCTCTGAGTGGGTGAGTGAATGGGTCCATGCATGAGTGTCTGAGTGGATCTGTGACTGGGAAGGCGAGTGTCTGGGTGGGTCAGTGAGTGGATGTATGAGCCTTGACTGGGTAAGTGAGTGGGTACATGTATATCTGAGTGAGTTTCTTAGTGGGTGTGTATTTCTGAGCGTATGAGTGACTGACTGAGTCCACAAGTCTCTGAGAAGGTCTGTGACTGAGTGTGGGAGTGACTGTATGGGTGTGTGAGTGGGTATGAGTGCCTCAGTGCATCTGTGAGTGGGTTACTGAGTGTCTCAGTGGGTCTGTGACAACATATGTGAGTGTGTTAGTGGTCCGGTAACTGGGTGTGTGAATCTCTGAGTGGGTCTGTACATGGGTGCGTCACTCTCTGAGTAAGTCTGTAAGTGGGTGCATAGGCACCTGAGTGGGTATGTGAGTGAGTGCATGAGTATCTAGTGGGTATGTGACTGGATGTATAAGTGTTTGAGTGGGTATGTGAGTGGGTGTAGAAGTGTCTGAGAGAGTTTGTGACTGCATACATGAGTGTGTGAGTATATGCAAATATATATATATATATATATATATATATATATATATATATATATATATATATATATATATATATATATATATATATATATATATATATATATATATATATATATATATATATATATATATATTCTTTTATATTTTCACAATATCTACATACTGTTATGTTAGGTTGTAGTGAAAATAGCTTTTCCGCAACAATTCCGAGGTTTTTGAGCCTCAGAGGATTGTTTTTGTGCAGCAACATCTAGCTCCCTGCCAAAATTGGTGTTAGTTCATTCAACCGTTTGGGCTGTAGGTGTGTCTTACTGTTCCTAAGGGAATGAACATTACAAATGCACCCTTATTTCACAACCCAATTTCTCAGTCCCCACTGCACGAATCACTCCCAAACTTTCCACAACACACAGAGCCAACCTTGACACTTTGTTTTGGAAAATTTCAAGAAATTTGGTCAAACGACACCAAAGTTATAGCCAAGTCAAAAAACAGTTATCCTATAGAAACTTGGTCCTAACTATAAATACCTATATATATGAGATGCTTCACAGATATATTTATCTATTGACTTGCATTTTGCTGCTTCCTTCCACAACCCATAGCATAAGTGGGTGTTATAAATGTATACAGCGCACGACTACCAATGGTTTCTTGTTGCTAGCAAAGCGAGAAGCAGGCAAAATGAATAATCAGTGAACAGCCAGGTTTTAACAGCTTTTCTGAACAGAGTCAGAGAGGCAAGATTTCTGATGTTAAACGGGAGGGAGTTCCAAAGCATGGTCGCTCCCACCATAAATCTTCTACCACCCCATTAAGACTTAAAAACTCTCTGGGAAAGTATCAATTTTGCTCCTTGTGATCTCAGACATCTGTTAGGGGAGTACCCGTGCATTGAACATCTTAGGAACTGAGGGCTGGTCCCGTGAAGTGCGTTGCATGTAATGCACAGGGTTTTAAACTTGATTTTATTGGCAGCCAATGCAGCCTTTGAAGATGGGTACCCACGGACTGGAATTCTGGAATCCCCAAGAGAAGTCTAGCGGCCCCATTTTGGATCATTGGAGCCTTTGAAGTTGTTTAATTGGTATGTCGAGATATAGCCTGTTACAATAATCCAATCTGAAAAGGACTAGGGATGTAACTAACGTTGTCCTGCTCTCTGTGGATGTGATTTGTGTTGAAGCCACACACTCTCAACTTTCTGAAGGATATTTAAAGTAGTTGCAACCTACACAAAAGGGACATTTATTAACAACATTGCAGATTGAAACAAGATGTATTAAGCGGTTGCTTCTGACTCAAGAGGGACAACTAGTATAGTTTTCACAGGCTGCAGTCTTATTAGAGACTTCATGCTGCGTCTTCTGACTGGAGAAGAAGATCTAGTCATTACTAATATAAAGTTGCTGTTAAAAAGTGTCTAGGTGACATTGTGACATTGGCTCCAATTTGAGTTCTTAGTTGGATGGTGATATCTGTTTGTCGACTTCAGAGAAAGTAATAGTAAAATGCATGGCACAACTTAAAGACGTGTTTGGAAAAAAATCACCAGAAATATATCAAAATCAGTGAGCGTTATTAAAATGGTAACATATTATTGGAAGAATGCAGCTGACGGATTTAGGTGGTGGTATGTTTTCTGTTTTTTCCTTTTCAGTCTTCGGACCTCAAGCCTGGATCCAAAGACTTCATACACTTATTGTAACTGAGTTCAGTATAAACACCAAACTGAGACTAGGCATTTCCTAACACGTTTACGGTACAGGCATTGTCTTTGCATACATTAAATGCCTTTTGCGTTCGTTGGATTCTTCAGACCCTCCCTAGATGCAAAAGCAGTTGTATACCTGCCTACATTTTTCATGCAAAACAAATACATTCCTTTTCGTGACTTTTGTCACTTGTAACTCCGTCCGTTTTTTTACATCCTCATGGGTATTTTCTGCTATTGATATTTAGCAGGACCAACCTCACCCAAGTTCCCAACATTTAGGAGGAGGATAATTTGTCAAATTTGCAGATAACCAAAAAGGCAGTTGAAGAGACTGTAATGTTACCCTCCAAGTACATGGTAGGAATGTTTTATTTCTGTTCTGGACCGTGAGAAGTAAATGACTGATAGACATGTTACATGTCTACTTTGTGCTGAAGCCTTCAGCGAACGGAAAACTGAAAGATACCGTTTTAGCACCGCTCGTACGCGCAGGCGCCTCAATGCCAAGGTCAAAAGAGCATTTCAAGCAACAGGAGATGTCTTTTTCCTCATGTACCTTTTCACCAATAATACCATCTATGGATGAAACGGGGTTCCAAAGTGTATGGTAAGCAGTAGAAGGACATTCGCACAAACTCTACTAATGCATGGCAATGTACTTCTTATGCATTAACATTACTATAAGCACAACAGCTTTCGTTCTCATCTGCTAGAGGCTCATAATCAGCAGTGCTAACTTTAATATTTTTTATATTTTTCCCAAGTTAGTTCTTTACTCTCTCTCTATAAAATTAAACTTTGTTAGGTTTCAAGGATATTTCTGTTAAAATAAAACAAAAGCTCCATAAAAAATAAAATGGATTTTGCGTAGAGACACCGTTATTGATGCAAATTAGTAGTACAAAATGCTTTGCACTTTAATATTCAGTAGTTATTATTCTTTAAAAACATATAAAGTCAGGAACTAGCCACTACAATATCTTCTCAAATGCCAATGCACATAACAGAATATAAATAGCAGTGATTATTGGGGGAACATGTACTGGAAGTAATTTCTATATTGCATTTGGCCAGGTCCTGAACCCACAAGGGTGCGCTGCGCCTGAACAAACCCTGCATTTGACTTACTCTGTGATACCAACTCAGTGCGCATTGCCTTCAGCCAATCACAGCATGTTTGGGTTGGCCACAGGAGCAGCATACAGCTAGGTAGGCCCAACCCTCAGATACTTGCATATTAAGCTATGCTGTGCCTAGCTAAAGGCCAGTCTGGCTGACCAACTTCCCATGTGACCAAATGCTAATGCAGCTGGCCTTCAACCTTGTGCAGCAGTGGGTCATCACCCTCTCTGTGCATAGGTTTCCGCCATGTACAGCTGGGGATCTGTGCCTTCTCTAGTCTGTGCTCAACCATCTGCAAGATCAAACCTAACTGCATATAGAATTGGTTGCCTGCAGCAGGGGTGGCAACAGGTCCTGGCCTGTCACCGGTTTTCGAGTCCAACCACCTGTGTGACCTTCTAATAGATATTGGCCACAGGACCTGGACTGCTGCCCAGCTCAGGCGCAACACCTAACTACTGTGTGTTCTTAACAAATGTAGCTAAAAACTGTGTTTCTTTCAACTTAAAATAGCATACATCAATCTGAGCGCTCCCTCACATGGATGAGGTGTTGGGGTGATTTTCATGCCTCCTTTTTCCACCTCCAGGAAATATTTTAAACATGGAGTCCTCTAATGGCGGCCACATCATAAGATATCCTATCATGACCAGCCACTCAAATGGCAGGCTCTGCAGATCCGTTCATAGAACAAAAGAAAAATATGATCCCTTACCCAATTAGAGTCATTCAAATATTTGTTTGTGGATGCTCCTTAAATTAACACCCAATATAGCTCTATGATGTAAGTCTACCCTGTTGTAATTCAGATAGCTCAAAAACTCCCAAACAGATTGACACTAAACCCTAAAAAAGGCTTATTGTGATCAAAGTTCTAGTTTTAGTTTGGTACCTTTGACTTAGTGGAGAGCAAACCTTCCATTCTAGCAGAGGGCTGGAATAGAAAATGTATACCAATCTTATCCCTATCTGCTACTTGCCTGCCAAGTTTTATTTAGAATTATTGAATTGTGGCAAAGTTATTAGCAGTCTATAAAAGGTATTTTCAATGAAAAGAGAGCCTTAACCATAACTATGCAGTCATTATCAATGGATACTAAATAACATGTACCTGGAATTACAGTCGGTTGATTCTGATGATAATATAATTATCCATGAGGCTCAAGGTTGATTGGTTTGCAAATATCGCCTGAATCACTGACGGCAATTTAGAACCAATTGTAAGAAATTGGAGTATTAGTTCTGGGAGTAAGAACCCATCTCAAATAATGCTCACATTCCTTCTCGGAGTGAAGCACAAAAGCCACTAAAGCCACTAAAGAAACCAATGCTGAACCCTCTGGTAGCTTAGCACCAAGAAGTCAGGCCTAAAGTAGAGGCAATGTGTAAAGCATTAATGCAGTTCTCAAATAGTAATAAAGTGAAACAAAACACAAAAAAATCCCAAATCAATTTAGGAAAATAAAGAATATTTTATCAAACAAGAATAACACTAAAATGACAAATGTCCAATAAGTAGAACTGGAGATACGAGTTTTTAAATTTTGAATTAAAAATAGCACCAAAAAGTGCTAATCTCCCACCACAGGTATCTGGCCACTATAGACAGGGTAAAGTCAAAAGTTAGGGCCCACTTGAATTGGATACAGGAACCAGGGGGCATATTATCAACAAATAGCGATGTCTATCGTTAAGTAGGGTTAGCGGCAATTTTTTTATCGCCGCGCATCACCGGATTTTATCGCTGAGATAACGTGCTATTAGCAACATTTATCTCAAAAGCGATAAAATTTCTGGCGATAGCGGCGAAATCCGTGAATATCGCTGAGAATACAGCGATATTCACACATTATCGCTAACAGGGTCTTAGCCATTATATCCACCTCCCATTGGATATAATGGCTAAGAACTGGTCGGAGCAGGTGTTTGTTTTTGGAGATATTTGCGCTTAGTGCGAATATTTCTATTGCTACGCCTGTGTTGGTAATAGGCGATAGCAATGTTAGCGACTGCTTTCAGTCGCTAACAGGTTTGGTACGCCCACTTTGCATGTCATTAGCGATAAGTATCCCTGACATGCAAAGCGGGCCCCAAACCGCTCGCTATCGCCTACAAGCTGTCGCTAACTGCTGTTAACGACAGCTTGCTAATAGGGTGATAGAATTATCACCGCTTAGCGTCCGAAAACGGCCGCTAAAGCGGCGATAATTTCCTATCGCCCCCCTTGATAATATGCCCCCAGGTTCTTCCAGGTGGAAAGTTTACCTTCTGACATAGAAACCTTTCAGGAGAAAAAGTGCTTGTCAGCGAGGCATGACCTGGGCCATGGCAAGCTGTAAGCTGGATCCAAAGTGGAGCTCAATGACAACAGAGTGCTGGAGAGCAGGGACCCGGTGCAGTCTTTGAAGAAGGCTTGGAAAGCTCCTAGCAGCCGAAGTCCAGAGTCTGTGCCCATGAAGGCCTCATCGTCGGTTGGATGCAGAGCTGTGTTGGTCTACATTCAGAATTCCAAACTTTACAAGGCCGACCGGCAAATCAACTTCACTGGCTTCTACTTGACAGAGATCCTGATCTCTTGCTGGTTCTTTAGAGGAACATTTGCCAAAAAGGTTCTCAGTCCTAGCTCTTGCAGTTTGGAGAGGAGGAGTACACTTTAACACCAGGCAAGTGTCCAGGAACTGAAGTCGACTGTGGGTTAGAGGGAAGGTCCAGTTGGGATTGATCAGCTCGGCAGTTACAGGAATAATACCTATGGAAACTCGTTATTGCCCTTTAGCTTGAACAGCAGGTCAGCCTACTGACCCTTGGAGTCACCTCTGTGGACATGGATTGAAGGCAAGCCAGGCAACCTCCTTCAGGAATCAAACAGCATGTCAGTCTTTCTTCTGATTCTTCATAGGTTCAGGAGTGTTCTGATGAGAGTTTTGGGGATGCCATTAGCATTCCCAATGCTAGCAGTGTATTGGGGGCAATCCTTTGTCCACCCTAAACCTGTTCTGCTTCTTCCCACTGGGTTTGGAGCCAGCCTGACTAGAAAGACAAACGTGAGGCCGTCCTAGATGGGAGCTGCATCTGCCTGTGACTGTGTAGGAAAATGTTTAAGGTCAGAAAGAGGCTGGCACAACCCCCAATGCCATCCTACCAAGAGGAGAAACTCCCTCCCCACACCCAGAGCTGTTTATCCACTGTCTAGGAGCAATCCACATCTTACCACAGGGGTGCCATCAGTAGTTGTTGGACACTGCCAGAAAGGCCTTTTGGTTTTGGGCTGGAAAGGAACAACTTTCTGAAAGAAAGTATCTTTTCCCTAATAGTGATATAAATCAGACTTTACAATGAAATTGGATTTTAACTCCCCATTAAAATGAGACTGTGACTCCATTTTATCTAGCTGCCTCCAAACTGAAACTAAGCAATATGAGCTGGTATAATGTAAGCCAGTGCTTCCATGTGGAGGTATCAGTCATGCCACAGTGAAAAACGACTTTGGAGGTTTTTCACTGCCATGACATGTAAAACATTACATTTAAATGTTCTACTTTTAAATACAATGTGCCTTGCCCTCTAACTCTAACTCAGTAGTGACATTATATATTAAAAAGGATTGTTAAGTCTGTCAAAAGGATGATTTTGGCAGGTCAAAATTGAAATTTCAATATTGTACAACCAGGCTGCAGTGGCAGGTCTATAGGCCCGTTGTTATAGTGCTTCTTTAGTGGGTGGCACAAGGAGTGCTGTAGCCCAATAGTAGTATTTAATTTACAGGCCCTTGCTACATGTATGATCATATACTAGGGATCTACAAGTAAATTAAAGGTATCAATAAGGTTTTTACCAATTTTATCATGTTTAAAAGGGAGAGCACAAGTAGTTTACCTTAGTTAGCGAGTGTAAAGTGCTCTGAGTCACAAGACCAACAACAATGGGTCCAGCAAAAGGAGGCAATAATCTGGGGAATACCACTCAAAAGATGGTAATTTTCAACATCATATAAGACATGCTACCCATTATGCATTTTTAATATTAAATGGGTATTTTAGTGCAGTTAGCATGATTAGGGTAGGTGAATGTTTATTAAAAAATATTCAGTGAAATGTCTGAGTCTGCTGTTTGGCTCTCCTTGGCAAATATAAATATATTTGATTATGTAGTTAAAAAGATTAAGTTTTAGAAAGAAATTCACTTTGATTTGTTAAAAAAAAATGATGCCTGTAGAAGTCAGACATTTTTAAAGATATTGCTTTCATGGTTAATCTAACAATGGGCCCTGATTGCAAATACAATGATCATATATTCCTCCATCATGAAAAAGGTGCTTGTTAAACAAGGGGCAATGCTCAAGCTCTCAGAGTGGCGTTGGGCTGTCAGTATCTATCTTTATTGTGCTTTCAAGAGACTAATTAGCATGAAGGAAAGAGACTGAAATTCTGCCACCCTTTGATGAAATAAGTGTCCTGGTTAAGACGGATGCAAGCAGTATTTCCGCACATCTTAGCACTAGTAACAATTAGGAGGATAATGCAACAAATGTGTGTTCATTTTTTGCCTAGGCACTATCACCAGCTTGCAGGTAGGTGGTGATGATTGCCCAAACTATGTGGGAGAATGATGCAAGCAAAACAGGAGCACAAATCATTAAGGCCCAGATTTTCAAAGATTTTGTATTGGGCTTGTGTTACTTTTTAAACCCGATGCAAAATCCAGGTTGGTATTTACAAACCAGCACAAATGTTGTTTTGTGTTGGTTTGTAACCAAAAGTAACGCAACACAGAACAATGCTACTGTGCCTCAAGGAGGGAGAGTCAATGGATGATGTATTTGCGTTCCCATACATCCACCCATGGATTTGACACAAAGTCGTATCTATTAAAATTGTCAATCAATCAATCAGTGACACTTATAGAGCGCGCTACATACCCGTAGGGTCTCAAGGCGCTGGGGGGGGGGGGGGGGGGCGCTACTGCTCGAACAGCCAGGTCTTCAGCTTCTTCCTGAAGGAGAGGTGGTCTTGGGTCAGGCGCAGGTCGGGAGGGAGGGAGTTCCAGGTCTTGGCGGCCAGGTAGGAGAAGGACCTTCCTCCTGTAGTCGCTCTTCGGATGCGGGGGACGGCGGCGAGGGCGTGGTTGGTTGATCGGAGGTGGCGTTTGGGAGCGTAGAAGTTGATCCGGCTGTTGAGGTAGCTCGGGCCTTGGTCGTGTAGGGCTTTGTGTGCGTGGGTGAGGAGGCGGAAGGTGATTCTTTTGTTGATGGGGAGCCAGTGAAGGTCTCTCAGATGTCCGGTGATGTGGCTGGTTCGTGGGATGTCGAGGATGAGTCTGGCTGAGGCGTTCTGGATCCGCTGGAGTCTCTTCTGGAGCTTGGCAATCTGATACAGCAGACACTGCTTTAGCCAAGCTGAATAAATCTATCAAAAAAACCATTGACACCATTGCTCCTCTAAAAAGACATAAACAACATCCAGTGTCAAAACAAGAAAAATGGTATACAAAAGAATTGAGAGCAGAGAAACAAAAATGTAGACGTATTGAGAAAGCCTGGAGAAAAACCAAAACTGAAAACAATCGACTGATCTTCCTAAAAGCCCAATCAGAATACTACAAAAATATTAAGTCAGCGAGGAAACTACAATTGACACAACAAATAGCAGAAGCAGGCAACAGCCCTAAAGAACTTTTTAATATCCTGCAAAACTTTTTAAAACCTATGGCGTGTGAAAGTTCAGATGACTTTTCACAGGATCTGTGCGACAAAGTCTCGCTGTTTTTCGAGGATAAAATCAACATTATCTATGAAAAAATATTAGCTGCCAACAATTCCAGCAAAAATCAAACTAAAATTTGCCCCACCACAATTCCCGCTTTAGACAATAAACCCTCTTTAACGTTTTTCCCCTCCATCACTCACACAGAGCTTCTTACTCTCTGTACCCATATAAAAACAGGATCCCCCAATGACCTTGTACCAGCTAAAATGGTCGGTCCTTTGCTCCCTTTATTAGGTCCCCATATACTTGAAATGGTAAACACCTCCCTCAGAACAGGCCAAGTCCCGGCAGATTGGAAAAAGGCAGTGGTGAACCCAATAAGAAAGAAGGCATCATCCCCCTGGACAGACCTATCCAACCTACGTCCCATCTCTCTCCTACCTTACCTAGGCAAGATCACGGAGAAGCACGTGAACACCTATCTCTCTCAACACCTTGAAGCGACGGAAGGCCTGGACCATTCTCAATCTGGGTTCAGGCCGAACCACAGCACAGATTCAGCACTTCAAACAGTGACCAATAACATCAAAATGGCACTGGATGATGGTTGCTCTATGATTCTGGTGCTGTTGGACCTTTCCGCCGCTTTTGATACGGTGTCTCACAAGGTGCTTCTCCATCGCCTGAAGGAGGTGGGAATAGAGGGAGAGGCTTTGGCATGGTTGGAGAGTTTCCTGTCCGGGCGCTCCCAAGAGGTTAGGCTAGGCTCCCACAAATCCACCCACAGGGAGCTCAATAAGGGGTGCCACAGGGCTTCTGTTTGAGCCCCACACTTTTCAACATATATGTGGCCCCCCTTGCCAACCTAGCAAGATCTTTCGGGTTCACCCCTGTATCGTACGCTGACGACACCCAACTTCTTTTTCCCTTTAAAACTCTTACACCTGCAATAAAAAGATCTTTTGCAGATGGCATGAGAGCCATTGCAGACTGGATGTCATCAAACTGTCTGCAGTGCAATGTCGGGAAAACCGAAGTTATGTTGTTCGGTCAAGCGACGACACACTGGTCATCAGACTGGTGGCCTCTGGAACTGGGTCCTGTTCCCACCCCCAAAAGTAAGGTCAAGAACTTGGGAGTATTATTTGACCAACAACTCACCTTCAAGGACCACGTCAATCAAGTAGCCGGCACCTGTTTCCGGGCTATAGGGATGCTAAGACGTGTCTTTCCCTATCTCCCGGATCACCATAGGAAAACTCTGGTGCAGGCTCTTGTTATCAGTAGGATCGACTATTGCAATGGATTGCTCCACGGAGCCAATGAGGAGCAAATCAAGAAACTGCAGGTCATTCAAAATACTGCCGCAAGGATCGTCATGAATGCTCCACCCAGGACACCATCCTGCCCCCTACTGTCTCAGCTTCACTGGCTTCCTGTGAAGAAGCGAGTTCAGTTCAAGACTCTGTGTACCATACACAAGAGCCTAATGGGGATGGGCCCTAAGTATTTCATTGACATCTTTCAGCCCTACATCCCAGGACGCTCTTTGCGCTCCAGCAACCAGCAATTACTCAAAATACCCAGAATTAAGAAAACCAGACAAGGTGGCCGTGCACTGGCCCACACCGGACCTACCTTATGGAACTTACTGCCGTTCGAACTGAGGTCAATCACCAACCACATGACGTTTAGAAAAAACTTAAAAACCCATCTGTTTCCCAGCTATTAATTGTCATTCTATCCCTGGACACATTTTTACTCTCATTTCCATCTGCAGTCATAGCGCGGAGATACCCCTTCGGGGGTCTAGTCTGGCGCTTTATAAGCATATAAAATAAAAATAAAAATAAATAAATTGGCGGTGGTACCGGCGTAGAGGGCGTTGCCGTAGTCCAGTCGGCTGGTGACGAGGGCCTGGGTGACGGTCTTCCTGGTCTCGGTGGGGATCCACCGGAAGATCTTCCGTAGCATGCGTAGGATGTTGAAGCACGCCGAGGAGACGTTGTTGACTTGCCTGGTCATGGTGAGGGAGGAGTCCAGGATGAAGCCCAGGTTGCGTGCATGGTCTGTCGGTTTGGGTGCGGTGCCCAGGGCGGGGGGCCACCAGGAGTCGTCCCAGGCGGAGGGGGAAGAGCCCAGGATGAGGACCTCCGTCTTGTCAGAGTTCAGTTTCAGGCGGCTGGTCGTCATCCACTCGGCTACCTCTTTCATCCCTTCGTGCAGGTTGGCTCTGGCGGAGGCAGGGTCGTTGGTCAGGGAGAGGATCAGCTGGGTGTCGTTGGCGTAGGAGATTATGCTGAGGTTGTGTTTGCGTACGATGGCCGCGAGGGGGCTCATGTAGACGTTGAAGAGGGTGGGGCTCAGAGATGATCCTTGAGGGACGCCGCAGATGACTTCGGAGGCTTCTGACTTGTACGGTGGTAGGCGGACTCTCTGTGTTCTTCCGTCGAGGAAGGAGATGATCCATTCCAGCGCCTTGTCCTGGATTCCGATGTTGCTGAGGCGCTGTACTAGGGTGCGGTGGCAGACCGTGTCGAATGCCGCGGAGAGGTCTAGGAGGATGAGGGCCGCTGTTTCTCCATTGTCCATCAGGGCTCGGATGTCATCGGTGGCGGCGATGAGGGCGGTCTCGGTGCTGTGATTGGCTCGGAAGCCGGACTGTGAGGGGTCGAGGGATCCGTTCGTCTCGAGGAAGGCGGCCATCTGCTTGTTGACGGTCTTCTCGATGACTTTGGCTGGAAACGGGAGGAGCGAGATGGGGCGGTAGTTCTTGAGTTCGGTGGGGTCCGCTGTTGGTTTCTTGAGTAGGGCGCTGAGTTCGGCGTGTTTCCAGCTCTCAGGGAAGGTGGTGGTGTCGAATGATGTGTTGATGATGTCTCGCAGGTGGGGTGCGATGACGGCGTCGGCCTTGTTGAAGACGTGGTGAGGGCAGGGGTCGGTCGGTGATCCGGAGTGGATGGAGTTCATCGTGCGGATGGTGTCTTCGGTGCTGATCGGGGTCCAGGCGTGGAGGGTGGTGGTGGGGGGTGATTGGTCGGTCATGGTGTGTGTTGGTTGGTTGTTGAAGCTGTTGTGTATGTCCGCGATCTTGTTGTGGAAGTATGAAGCGAGGGAGTTGCAGAGGTCTTGCGATGGGGTGATGTCGTTGTTTCCTGCGCTGGGGTTGGAAAGCTCTTTCACGATGTTGAAGAGTTCCTTGTAGTTGTGTGCGTTGTTGTCCAACCGTTCCTTGAATGCTGTTTTCTTGGCGGCGTGGATCAGCTGGTGGTGCTTCCGGGTGGCAAGCTTGAAGGAGGTCCTGTTGTCCGGTGTAGGTTCCCTTCTCCAGACTTTCTCGAGGGCTCGGCAGTTCTTCTTGGAGCTCTTGAGTTCGTCGGTGAACCACGGGGCTTTCTTGCTTCCGGGTCTGCTGGGCGGGGTCCTCAGCGGGGTGAGCTCGTCCGCGCAGATGCTGATCCACTTCGTGAGGTTGTCGGCGGCCTGGCTGGGGTTCGCTGAGCTGGCAGGAGGGTGCTGGCTCAGGGAGGTGGCGAGCTGGTCTGCTGTGATCTTGTTCCAGCTTCTGCGGGCGGCCTGTTGCTGGAGGTGGTGGGTCGTCGTTCTCTTGAAGGTGAAGTGGATGCAGCTGTGGTCCGTCCATTGGAGCTCTGTGGCGTGGCTGAAGTCTATGTCTGTGCTGGAAGAGAAGACTGCGTCGAGTGTGTGTCCGGCGAGGTGGGTGGGGGTGGACACCAGTTGCTTGAGTCCCAGGTTGGCGAGGTTGTCCAGCAGGGTGGTGGTGTTGCGGTCGTTGTTGTTCTCCAGGTGGAAGTTGAGGTCCCCCAGGAGGATGTAGTCAGCGGAGGGGAGGGCATGCGGGCTGACGAAGTCGGCGATGTCCTCGCTGAATTGTGTGCGTGGTCCAGGGGGTCGGTAGATCAGGGTGCCTCTGAGGGTGGTGTTCGGGTTGGTGTGGATCTGGAAATGCAGGTGTTCGGCGGTGGTCAGGGTGTTGTCGGTGCTGGTTGTGAGACGGATGGTGTTCTTGTGGATGATGGCGATGCCTCCTCCCATCTGGTTGGCGTTGCGGTCCCTCCAGACGATCTTGTAGCCCTCTGGGATAGCGATGGCGATGTCGGGAGCTGAAGAGGCGTTCATCCAGGTCTCCGTGAGGAAGGCAACGTCAGGGGCTGTGGCGTCTAGGAGGTTCCAGAGTTCGATGGCGTGTCTGTGGACGGAGCGGGGGCAAAATGCAGCACACATGCAAAGAGGAAATTGCCTTAAAGAGGAAATTCGCTTAAATCATAGTTTTTGTACAAGAAGGGGCTCATTACTACACAAAAAAACTATACTGTACAGAACCCAGACACACGTGCACTGCAGCCAAGGGAGCCTGCATTAGTGCATGGCAGTTGAAAGTGCTCCAGCAGAGGGAGAGAGAAGAACTGGGCCACTTCTTTGTTGATATGGCACAGTTCTTCTCTCTTCACTCCACTTCAAGCAACGCAGCGCAGACACTTTGCCTGTTGTCCTGCAGGATGTATGACGTTACAACGCAGGCTATTACAACGCCTGCCTTTACAACGCGGTTTTTACATCGCAATCCATTACAACGCATAGCGCTTTGGGGTGCTGGATAGTGAAAAGTTTAATTTACTATTCCAACACCAGTCCCCGTGGACACTAGGGAAGGTGTTGGATAGTAAATTAAACTTATTCCCTATCCTAGAGCGCCCCCCAGCGCAATGCGTTGTAATGGTTTGCGTTGTAATGACTGCGTTGTAATGGTAGTGCATTGTAAAAGTTTTGTTGTAAAGGTTGTTCACCTGTCCTGCATTGTGTCGTCTTTGTAAATTTGGGCCTTTTTACATTACTCCCCGATGTATTAATCAGATGCAAACACCCGTATGCAAATGTTATTTGTGCTGCAGTGGATTTGTGACTGAAAGCATCGCAGGGCTCTAAATTAACTCATAACTGTCAGGATGATGACACAATGTCAGTGCATCTCTCACAGCCTCCACATTTCATCAGGGCTACAGAGATGACATAGAGGAGGTCAGCCTCCCGCTCTTGGGGACTGGGGAAGGGATTATATGTTCCACAGTCTACAACATAGGAAACACTTGTAATAAATAGATACAAGTCTACAAATTAGTAGTGAGCATATTGTTGTCAAAGCGTGTGAGGAAGTGAATTAGTACATTTTGCTAGAAATTGCAGATAATTGTCAATCTAATGCAACACCTTGCTGCATGTTACCTTATAAATTAAAGTAAACAATTTAAAATACACAGAAAATATATTATGCATCTCTGTCATTAAATAAATCATATGTTGTGGTAGAAACTAGCAAAATAAAAATAGGGAGAATAAAAAAAGACAATGTCTGCTTCCAAGAAGCTTTTTAATGTGAACTGACTGAAAATAAATAACATTTCACACGGGAACTGCATGTCATATCTTCCAGTCCCAAAGCATGCTAACAGCTGCAACTGTTTTGTTTATTCTGTTGCAATCAAAGAAGTTCAGAGCCCACCTATAAAGTTTTCTCTCCCTTTCTTTTGAGCATACTGGTCTAACATCAAAATTAATTTTTATTTTATACTCAGAGTTCATTCTGTCTGCCTCAGTCAGGGTCATCTTTGGATATAATTATTTATCCAAACATACAGCTTCGGAAGTAGGAGTCACTGAACCTCTCAGGGCGGCTCAGCAGTGTGGGCATGGAGCGTTAAGGCGTTGGCGGACGTGATTCTGCCCCGGTCCTTGAGGTTCCCTAGATTCCTTCTTTTGGGTGACTTCAATATCCACGTGGATATAGGTGAGCTACTAGACTCCAAAAACTTGTTGGAGTCTTTAAGCCTAGCCCAGCTAACTGAATGGGTTACGCTGCCCACACACTCGGGGGGCCACATTCTGGATGTGGTGTGCTCCAACTATGCCTTAACGTTATCTGATCCTGAAACACTTACCTGGTCCGATCATATGCTGATCAGGTTCTCCTGGCCCTTAGAAAAACCCCTTCCAACATTATTCCTAATACTTGCCATCAGAAGATTAATCTTCCTGCTCTGTCCAATGTTCTACACCAGGGTCACCCGGCGTTAGGTTCTGAGTTGACCACTGCTGTGCAGCGCTTTAATACCTGGAATAGCTCGGGTGTGGAGACCTCCGCTAAACGGAGCACTAGTTCCAAAAAATGCTCCACGCCTTCTAAGCCCTGGTTCTCGCATGCCCTAAGAGAGCTGAAGCTGGGCTGTAAAAAACTGCAAAGATGCTGGTGACTTACCTATTGCCCTACTGCTAAGGGGGTATTACGGGCAGCTCAGAGGGATTACTATGCTAGTATTAGGATGACTAAGAGCGAATACTATGCAGGTAGGATCTCTAGGGCCAATAATAACAGTAGGAAATTTTTCCTATTGTTAACAGCTTTCTTTCCCCCTGCGCCAAGCAACCAATAGTGCCATCCTCTGCGCATTGGTGCGAGGATTCGTCCGCATTTTTTGAAGATAAAATAGCAGGGATTCAGACTAGTTTGCGTGCCGCCTGTCTCAGTCAGAGTTTTTCATTCTTGGCACACTCCCCACCTTCCTCCTCCATTATTCACGTCTTCAGGGAACTTTCTCCACCATCTGAAGCCGATACCCTAGCAGTTCTAAAATCTATGAAATCTGGGTCACCTACTGACCCCTGTCCCGCACGTGTTCTTGGAGGGGTGGCAGAGGTGCTCTTCCACGAGGTCACTGAAATCATTAGTCTCTCCTTTAGGACAGCGATAGTCCCCGATTGCTGGAAGCAGGCTACACTTCTGCCACTGCTGAAGAAACCGGGTCTGGATCTGGCAGCTCAAGCTAATTATTGGCCCATTTCCCTGCTGCCAGTATTAGCCAAGGTATGCGAGAAGATCGCATTTCGCCAACTGAATGCTTTTGTTGAAACTTCTCATGCCCTTCACCCTGCTCAATCTGGGTTCCGTGCTGCTTACAGCACGGAATCAGCACTGTTGGAAATGTCTGAGGCCATTAGGGAGTGTCTGGACACGGCCGGAAGAGCGGCTCTGATATTGTTAGACCTCTCTGCCGCTTTCGACACGGTTCCTCATCAGCTTCTTCTCACCCGGCTGTCATCCATTGGCGTCACTGGTTCAGCCTTAGAGTGGGTGACTTCATTTCTACACAACCGGACTCAGCAGGTATGGCTGCCCCCTTCTCATCCTCGGCCAAGCTTCTTTCCACTGGGGTGCCTCAGGGGTCTACTTTAAGTCCATTATTATTTAATATCTATTTGACTCCTCTGATTTTTCTGGCCGAACAACTGGGCGCTAAAATAATAGCCTATGCGGATGACACGCAGCTGTTGTTTACTTGGTCGGCCACGGATCTGGACACTTCATCTGCCCGGACCTGTCTCTCTTCAGTCTTCAACTGGCTTGCATTTGCCCAGCTAAAGTGCAAAGAAGACAAATCTGAAATTTTACTCTATGGGCAGTTCCCCCCAAATTTCAGAGAATCCCTTTGGCCTTCGGACGTTCCACCTCCCAGCTCCATTGGCAATCTGGCTAAAAACCTGGGAGTGTGGTTCGGGGAAGATAAAAAACTTGAGGAGCATATTAAGAAACTTACCTGCGGCTGCTTTGGCACTCTTAAGGCTCTCAGCAAACGTTTTCCTCTGCTTCCCAGAATGGCCAGAGAAACAGTGATGAGAGCCCTCATTCTCTCTCGCCTTGACTACGCTAATGCCTTGTTCATTGGCATCCGGGCATACCTGACTAACCGCCTTCAGATAATACAAAATGCGGCGGCCAGACTCCTTTTTAACATCTCAAGGAAGACTAGCGTCTTTGTATCTTCCCACCTGTTCCCTCCGATCTGCCACTCAATATCGGCTGATCGTTCCATATTTTAAACTAATCCGCATGGGTGTACACTCTATTGCCGTGAAAGCAGCGGTTGCCTGGAATACTTTACCTCTGGCTCTTGGCACTAATCAGAACTTTAATCTCTTTAAGAAAGCACTTAAGACCCATCTCTTTAAAATGACGCTTTAAATCTCTCTCTACTATCTGTAGTCTCTGCCTCTCCACAGCTATTTCCTCGCGCCAGGATACTCCAGAGTAATTGAGCGCGCTACAAACCCTCCCATTACATAACATAACGTGACCTTAGGTTTTAAAAGGGCATATATCATGTGATTGGGTGAACTTGATGGTCCTGCAACTCCAAGAATGCAACTACATGTACTTTCATAATGAACAATGATCAAAGCCACTGGGGAGACCACCGTAAAATAAACAATCTATAGTTCAAGCACCCTCATTAATGCAGTCTCGTAACATATTGCAATGCGCTTTTTAAAAATGTTCCATGTTTATTCAATGTTACTGCCCCAATCTTAAAAATATTGGGGCAGATTTACAAACCCCTTGCTACACTTTTGTGCCGCCGTTGCGGTACTTTGGTGACGCAAAGTGTGCAGCCAATTTACAACGTGACGCATCTAGGGAGATGCGTCACGTTGTAAAGGCCTGCGTCAAATTATACCTGCATTAGGTATAACGTATGCAGGGTGGGCGTTCCCACACAGGAAAGCCTTGTAAAAGTGACACAGTGAAATCTACAAGATTTCTCTGCATCACTTCTAGGACGCCACTGCATCAAAACCTTACGCCTGCTTGAAGCAGGCATAAGGAGTGACGCAGTGTAATGGGAATAGGCCTAGAAATGTATTGCTGGAGTTGAGTCATCCTTGCAATACGACTCCAGCAATGGTTGACTTTTGCTCAGAATTTCTGACGCATCTGTCAATCCTTGCGCCATGGTGTGCCATATTGTAAATTCGGTGCATTCATGGTGGCGCAAGGGTTTCTCAAGGTGGTGCTGGGAAAATGACGCATCTCTAAAGATGTGTTACTTTCTTTTAAATCTGTCCCCAAGTTGCACATAAATTAGAATCTTCAAGAGGCTGTACAAGTGCCCCCTCACATGTCCTTGCCCACCTGTGCATCCATATGCTACAAAACAGTATTAAATGACAATGTAGCCTTGTCTGACATTGAACTATTGTTTAGGTACACTCTGGCAATTATATGCCATTATGTTACCATTGAGTCACTGGCAGCCCGGATTTCAAAGCAAGTGATACTATTAACTGTGAAACTACTCACCTGTGATCAAGGCTTTGCAGGAAGCTTAAATGTGTCAGGGAACTGAACATGCTGTAATCTTATCTTTAAAACAAAATGTATGGCTGTTTCAGGAATTGGGCATTGGCACTTTCTTTTTTGGATGGAATTTTCCACTGTATTTCCATACCGGTAAAAGCTAGAGCAGCCCTAAAAGGTTGGGGGCTCCAATAACGGAGATGTTGTGCTTGGATTTAATTTGGAAGCATGACCTGCTTGTCTCTATGCCTCTATATATATATAACATACATGTGGAGTAAAGTACTGTAAATCTATACGTAACTATATATATAGTTTTATTTGTAATATTTTGGTAGTGGATATTATGGTCAAATATTTTTACACATTAATAATTTTTTTTAATATTCTTATTGTATACTCTTCACTAAGGCCCTCATTAGGATGTCGGTCGGAAAGCCTCCGACCTTACATCGGAGGCTTTCCAACCGACATCCTTGGTTTGAATTCGGACCACCGTATTAGGATTACAGCGGTTGGAATTCACACTGGCTGGTCATTCTGGTTGGCTGTCGATGGGTTCATGGAGTCTGTCAGTCAGTCAGAAACCAACAAACATAATCCTGTGCGGATGGTGTTTCCTCCGTTAGGATTATGATGTCAGTTTCCGATAGGCTTTCCATGTTGGGCTTTCCGACATGGAAAGGCTGTCAGAAATTGCCTTTGGGGGCCCCTAGCAGGACCCCCTTCTCCCGGCGGTCTCCGGTTGGGGGCCAAGGGGCCCCTATGGTGCTCCACTGTAAATCTCTTAACCTTGTGGCAGGCACCTGATGGTGCCTGCCACACAATGGAGGGATTTACACAAACTCGCATTTCTCTATGGGAGCTTGTGCTGTGGGCAGGTTCTGCCCGCCGCATAAGCTCCCATCGAGAAATGGCAGTTTATGACCGCACGGTTGCATCAAAATACGGTAGGTCGGTTCCCACACCAAGACATGATTGATTGAATGCAATTCCGACCAACATCATAATAGGGGCCTAAATAGTAAACATTCTTTCAAAAAATATTTATACAAGAAAAAATTGCTGAGAGAAAGGATCTCTTAAAATTAGGTTTTAATAAGATTTCTCATCTTTTAAACCTCTGTAGCATGAGTTTTCATCTGCTTTTTTTTAAAAACGTGTTTGGGAGAGACAGTTATGAGCAATTTTATTTAAAAGGATTCCACAACTTTTGAATAACTGGAGGGAAAGATTGATCGGATCATGAAAAAGCTTATGTAAACTTGTTGTTCTGCTATTGTATTGCGGCATTATTCTAAAGGGTGCTTTATCAACTCTCTATGAAATAAACACCTGCTACTTTTCATTAGTGAGATTTCTACTTCTTAGTCCATGATTGATGCATAAACTTTATAATATGTTTGAAGTTATATATCTTCCTAATTTTTAGGGTATGTCTTATACTAACATTAAAATAACCATATTGCTTAATGTGGCCACCAGCCAAACAAAAGTTAATGGAAATAAATTTAACAAAAAGCAAAAATATCAGAAATGTAACATGACTGTCCTGCTGCGGAATGCTGAATCACATCTGCCTTGAGGAAATAGGGAAAACTGGCCATTTTGGAAGCCAAAAGGATTTTAATGTGGAAGGGCTTTTTTTGAGTTTGAAAAGGAATTTTATTAAAGTAATCTGAGAAATTACAATACATACAGAAATAAAGAATAGAATTGTAATCATATAATTTGTTAAGTATTTTGAAGAAGGAGGGGAAAAGGGAGGAAATGGGAGAAAAGAGGAAAGGGAAATGATACTTATAAACTAATACTCTTAGCATAACCCCTTATGCAAAATAGTAATAATTGCAAAAGGCACATAGTTAAGAAGGCATAAAATTTAAACAAGAGACAATAAAAAACAGTAAAAACAATTCATGGAGGTTTAGAACTTCTTCAATGCGAGGGTTGTGGGTTTAAGGGTACCTTGGCAGACATGTCTAAAAAATGAGTAATGAGTGTCCATAAATAATCACATTTTATAGCAAGGGTTATGGGATGGACATGTGCTCTATCTAACCTGTAGTTGTAACAGATCCCATACCACCAGGCTTAATGTTTTTCGATGTCCTAGTAATTTGTTGAAAAGCAACCGCAAGAAGGAGATCAACAATATGGAAAGTATTTGGGTAGGACTCCCATGCCAAAGCTACACTACCTAAAAATAGGTTAACAAAAGTGAAGGGTATCTGTGTACGAAAAATATTGTTAATTTGATTCCAGACCCGTAACCAAAAGTTGTGAACAAGAGGACTAGTGAATAACATATGATGTAAATCAGCATGAGATTTGTTTCAGGACCAACAAGACAGAGAGTTAGAGTTAATTTTATGCAAAGACATAGGAGTTAGTAATAATCTATTATAAATATAAAATAGTGTTTGAGTGGTTTTAGCAGTCCTAGAGGCCTTCCTAATCTTAGTCCAAATCTTGTTCCAAGTAGGAACCGTTAGGGATAGTTTGAGATCCGGTTCCCTTAAAATTTCTGTTTCGGTCTTATCACGAATACTTGGAGAAAATATATGTGTGTTTTATTTCTGAAAATAAATATAATTGTATTTAATTAAATATATTTAACTTTGATAAAATTATTGTTATTTTTTATTATATTAAATGTTTACTATTTAAATGTATATATATTTTAAAAAGCTATAGGGCCTGATTACGATGGCGGATGGACTTCAGTCCGTCTGCCATCATTTTGCATTTGGGACCGCCCCCTTACATGGTGGTGGTCCCACAGGCCAAATACGATGCGACTTTCACCGTTGTGGGCACATTGCCCATGTTTCTTATTGTGGCCTGGTGCTGGGCTCTGCAGCACCCTCCACAGTACAAAACAAACACCCCACACATATCCCGGCACTACGTGGCAGGCACCATGTGGTGCAGGGATATGTATGCCCCCCTGTGTGTCTGAGTGCCAGGGGATAAGGGGGGCCATTATAACCAGGCCCTATATATTAGTGACAATATTTTTTTCCTGATGTGTTTGTTATTTACATGATAACAATGGCATGATGATATTTTTTACATCGATATTTATGTCACAATATTTTTGTATGATGATATTTTCAGGTTCGTATTTTGTCAATGAACCATCTAAAAAAATTACACTTGCTCTGGGTAGCATTCCTACCCATTATGTTTGACCACCGTGTCTTACTAGATGGCAGCCTGTCCTATGCAAATTGCTTAAGGCACTTTGCATAGGACAGGCTGCTCTTCACCAGAATAGTCCATCCAAACCAGAAGGCAAATTTTCCTCCAAAAGAGAACACAAGTAACCCCCAAACCGGCTACAGCCTTGTTACATCTCATCAGTGAGGTATAGCTAGGATTCTGTGGCACAGTGAGCAAGAGACAATGTCTGAGCAAACCCTTTACAACTCGGAGCATTAAATAAACACACAAAAGGTGATGGAAGGAATGCTTGCAAATAGTATAAAGAAGTGGCAATCGCTCTGTGTAGCATTACAATCCATTGTTTTTTGTCCTCCATGCCACTCAAGACATAGATCCACCTTATGCAAATCAGTATTGACTCTGCTCTTCATGCAAGCAGTTCAGCCTGAACTAACAGACAGGAACACAAGTAACCTCCAGAAGGGAACAAAAGTAACTTCAGACCTGCTTCAGCCTTGTTAGGTGTCGTCAGGGAGCTACACCATGGACCCTGTGGTGCAGAGAGCACAGAATCTGTGTCTGGGCATTGTGTTGGCCACTTAAAACATTACATCAAACACACAAAGTGCTTGTAAATAGTTGTGAGAAGTTGGCCTGATAGGTAGTGTTTCCAATTCTGGAACCACTGGTTATCAGTCCAAGCAAACCCCAAAGATGTCAGGTTGTAAGTCAACCTTGTAGACAAGCTATCCTAGTGGTAGCATGGACTAAGCAGCCTTAAAGGCTTAACTTAAGAGGTCGTGTTAAGCGAGCTTGTTTTACCACATACAATCCTGTAATCAAATGAAAGGACACCACACAAGTATATATTATAAAAATATATGTATTTATTACTAAATTACTCCCCAGTACTCTTTATGAGGAAAGGGGCACAAGCGTTAAATCAAAAGCACTGTTACACATATAAAGTTGCACGTTTATGGATGAGGGCGGGTGGCCACTCAGACCATATATCAAAAAAGTGGTATAAGTAACACTTTACGAACAATGGTTAGGCCTAGGGCCTAGAGATTCGCTGGGAGCAGTCAGGACAAGCAATGAAGAAGTCGGGAGTAGCCCACAGGAGACGGATGCAGCACGGAAAGTGCAGCGCGCACCAATGCACTGTCAATGGTGCGTAAAAGTCAATTAAAGTGAATAAAAAGATACTTCCGCTGAACCTAGGAACACAAAACTTTAGACACAGACCCTAGAGGTGTGTACCAGTGTAAAGACACCGGCGTTGCAAAGTTACCTCACCCACAGGCCGTGGGTGCACAGGGTCGAAGTGGCGTCGGGTTCTGTCACGCAGGTTCTGGGTGCTTGGAGCTGTTGCAGCTGCAGGCGCTGTGAAGCAGAAGTGTCCGGTGCGATCCAAGGGTGGATCGATGTAGAAAAGTACCTGAAAGCAGAGGGGACAGAGTCTGGGTCACTCAGCAGTGACCAGGGTGGAACCAGGACGGAACCAGGCAATGTCGGGCGCAATCAGGCGGTTGTCGATAGGCTTCTCTCCGCTGTCACGTGGGCTCTGGGGCATCTGCGACGTCCAGGAGCAGGTCACGATCTGTCCCACGTAGGCTCTCGCCGTCAGCACCGTCGGCTTGAAGATTGTAGCAAACAGCACTTGGCAAAAGCAATCCACGCGGAACCGGGAGATTGCTTATCACTCGAACCAGGAGGGTCAGAGTGGGTGCTCCTTTTCACAGGAGCTGGTGCAGATCTGGAGCAACCAGAAAAGCAAGTCGTATTTCGAAGTTCGTCGGCACAGGGGCCACAAGCCAGCTGGCAAGTGACCGGGCCAACGCGTCGAGCGCACACAAGCAGAAGGGCCCCACGCAGCACTCAGCGAGTGTGGAGGGGTGAGCTTTGGTGCAAGTGGAGCTCGGGGCTGGGGCTTCTCAAACCCCGGTGTACAGCTTCGAGGGTCACTCGTGGGCCGCACGGTCAGCGTCTCGTGGCCTTTTCAAGATGGCGTGCCCCACGCTTCCGGTCGCCTCCACGGGTCTCAGCTCTGCAGGGACTGTGGATCGGGCAGGTAGAAGGCAGGCAAGCTTGATCTCGTCGATCTCTGTCGCTCGAGTTCCGGCGGGAACTGCAACAAAGCAAGGGTCGAGGGCTGGATGGTGCCTGTTTGCACAGGGTGGTCACTCCTTGACCACAAGGGAGATTCTTCAGTCTTCTCACGTCGTGTAGAAAGTCGAAGGGTCCAGATTTCGTTTCTTATGTTTCTTCAGGATGATCTGAGGTCCGTTGGGACTGCTCCCCCTCTTATTCGAATCTAGGGGGTTGGACATCCTGCTAGGTCCCCTCCTATGGGTGGGACCCAGGAAGGGGGTGGTTACACCCCTCTCCTTTGATCCTGGCCGCGCTGGGACAGGGGCTGGGAGGCCCCAGAACCGGTTTGGCCGGATCCTGCCAGGGGCAGCCTTGTGCTCCCCAGGCAGTGTCTGGTTTCATTGAAACCTCCCTACTCCAATCCACTATCTCCTGTCTGGGGTGGTTTGACACCGCCCTGTGACAGGAAACTCTTTGTCCAGGCCTCCTCTGCCGGGTTTCGGTCAGCAGCAGGAGGTCAGACCCGTGTCTGTGGCAGGTGCATCCATTTTGTGGATCTGAGGCTCATTTTAAATCAGCCGCGTTTCAGTAAAGTAACATGTCTTCTCCCTCTAGAAGGGTGGAATGCTATCCCCGTCGCCAGAACTGGCGAGGGGATAGTATTCCAATTCGTATGACACCTTACACGACATGTTTTGATAAAGCCAAACCAAAGTTGCTATATAACCGCGAGGATTATAATGCGCTTAAGAGTATATGGTATGGCATTATCCCGGATCAGCTTAGGGAGTTGTTCCCGACAGCTGCAGACAGGCCCAGCTCATGCCAGAGCACCATCTCACATAAAACCACGCACTCTGCCTCCAGGATTGATGAGGCCTTCCATAGGAGTGGCTTACAGGCTATATATGTGTCCAGATATAGGTTTAGATATAGGTATACTATATCTAAGCAAGGGGTGATTACACCCACTTGCCCCAGCTGAGTGTTCAGCCAGTTGTGTCAATTTAAGAACCAGCCAGGGGTGGCAAAAGCTATGCTTCAGCCCCTGGTAGGCCTTGGTGGCACCTATGCCCTGGGCACCTATAGTGCATGGTACAGGGGCTGACAAGGAGTCCATTTCCAATTGTGGTATGTACCTATAGCACATGTATTATAAATTTAGAGAGAGAACAGCAGGCTGGGGGTCTGATTAGCAGGCCCACAGCCTCAGTAAGTCGAAAACCAGTGAAGCAAAAAGCAAAAATTGGGGTGACCATAGGATAGCAGACCCTACTCTCCTACATAACCCCCCCCCAAACGCAGGGACATTAAACTTAACCTTGACCAGATAAGTCTTCATGTTCTAAGTGGAAGTACCGGGAGAGACCATCTGCATTACCATGGTCAGTCCCTGGGCGGTGCTCCACTGTAAAGTCCATCCCCTGTAGGGAAATGGACCACCTGAGCAGTTTGGGATTTTCACCCTTCATCTGATTTAGCCACAAGAGGGGCTTATGGTCTGTCTGAATTAGGAAGTGAGTACCAAACAAGTATGGCCTCAACTTCTTCAGGGCCCAAACCACAGCAAAGGCCTCCCTCTCAATAGCTGACCAACGTTTCTCCCTGGGGGTCAGCCTTCTGCTAATAAAAGCAATGGGCTGGTCTTGACCATCTTGATTAAGTTGTGAAAGCACAGCTCCCACCCCCAACTCAGAAGCATCTGTCTGTACAATGAACTGTTTGGAGTAGTCAGGACTCTTCAGGATAGGTGCAGAGCACATGGCCTTCTTCAGGTCATCAAATGCCTTTTGACAGCTAACTGTCCACTGAACCTTTTTGGGCATCTTCTTGGATGTCAAGTCATTCAATGGTGTCACAATGGACCCATAGTTCTTTACAAATTTTCTGTAATACCCAGTCAGGCCCAAGAAGGCTCTGACTTGTGTCTGGGTAGTTGGAGGAGTCCAGTCCTGTATGGTCTGGATCTTGCTCTCCAGTGGTTGAACTTGACCCCCACCAACTAGGTGGCCCAAGTACACAACCTTGCTCTGCCCTATCTGGCACTTAGTAGCCTTGATAGTCAGGCCTGCCTTTTGCAGGGCCTCCAGAACCTTCTTCAGGTGGATCAGGTGATCCTCCCAGGTGGAGCTAAAGACAGCAATATCATCTAGATATGCTGCACAAAAGTCATCCAGCCCAGCAAGGACTTGGTTCACCAACCTTTGGAAAGTGGCAGGTGCATTCTTCAAACCAAAGGGCATTACCACAAACTGATAATGCCCACTAGGGGTAGAGAATGCTGTTTTGGCTTTTGACTCCTCAGCTAGTCTGATTTGCCAGTAGCCAGCTGTCAAATCAAATGTGCTCAGAAACTTGGCAGAAGCCAATTTATCAATGAGCTCATCTGCTCTTGGAATGGGATGAGCATCTGTCCTAGTGACAGCATTGAGACCTCTGTAGTCCACACAAAACCTCATTTCTCTCTTTCCATCTTTGGTATGAGGTTTTGGCACAAGGACCACTGGGCTAGCCCATGGGCTCTCTGATGGCTCAATCACTCCAAGCTCCAACATCTTTTGCACCTCAGCCTTTATACAATCCCTGACATGGTCAGGTTGCCTGTAGATTTTATTCTTCACAGGCAGATTGTCACCAGTATCCACCTCATGGGTGCACCAGCTAGTCTGACTGGGTGTGAGTGAAAACAAGTGTCTGTGGGCCTGCAACACCTGTCTGCAGTCCACCTGTTGTTGTTCAGTGAGGCTGCCTGCCAAGGCTACTCCATCAACTGAACCATCATCAGGGTTCTGGGAAAGCAGGTCTGGGAGAGGGTCACTCTCTTCCTCCTGTTCCCCATCTGTGGCCATGAGGAGACTCATGTCCTCCCTGTCAACAAATGCTTTCAAACGATTGACATGGAGCACCCTGTGGGGGCTCCTAGGGGTGCCAAAGTCAACCAAGTAGGTGACTTCTCCCTTCTTTTCAATGATAGGGTAGGGTCCAGTCCATTGGTCCTGGAGAGCTGCTGGCCCCACTGGGTCCAACACCCACACCTTCTGCCCTGGCTGGTACTCAACCAGAACAGCCTTTTGGTCATGCCAGGCTTTCTGTAATTCCTGACTTGCCTCAAGGTTTTTGGATGCTCTCTCCATGTATTCAGCCATCCTGGAGCGGAGACCAAGTACATAGTCCACAATGTCTAGTTTAGGCTTTTTGAGAGGTAACTCCCATCCTTCCTTCACCAAACTCAATGGACCTCTTACAGGGTGGCCAAACAAAAGTTCAAAAGGGCTGTAGCCAACCCCCTTCTGTGGGACCTCTCTGTAAGCAAAGAGCAAGCAGGGTAAAAGGATGTCCCATTTCCGCCTAAGCTTCTCTGGTAAACCTTTTATCATTCCCTTTAGGGTCTTGTTGAACCTTTCCACAAGCCCATTGCACTGTGGATGGTAGGGTGTGGTAAACTTATAGTTTACTCCACACTCTTTCCACATTGCTTTTAAGTATCCAGACATGAAGTTGGTACCTCTGTCTGAAAGAACCTCCTTTGGAAAGCCCACTCTTGAGAAAACTGCAATGAGGGCTTTTGCCACCACAGGAGCTGTGGTGGTCCTCAGGGGAATTGCTTCTGGGTACCTGGTGGCATGATCCACTACCACCAGTATAAATCTGTGCCCAGATGCTGTTTGAGGATCCATGGGACCCACAATGTCTATTCCAACTCTTTCAAAGGGTACCCCCACCACAGGTAGTGGTATCAGGGGGGCCTTTGTTGTGCCACCTGACTTACCACTGGCTTGGCAAGTGACACAGGAGCGACAAAACTCCTTGACATTTTCTGACATGTGAGGCCAGTGAAAGTGTGGAACAAGCCTGTCCCAAGTCTTATTCTGGCCTAAGTGTCCTGCAAGGGGAATATCATGGGCCAAGGTAAGAAGGAAGCCCCTAAACTTCAAAGGTATAACCAACCTCCTGGTTGTGCCAGGCTTGGGGTCTCTAGCCTCTGAATAAAGGAGCCCTTCATCCCAATACACTTTATGGGTACCTTGAGCATTCCCTGCAGCCTCAGCAGCAGCTTGCTGTCTGAGGGGTTCAAGTGAAGGGCAATCTAATTGGGCCTGCCCCAGGTCTGCCCTTGAGGGTCCCCCTGTCCCCAGAAACTCAACCTGATCAGGTTCAAGCTCCTCAGAGACAGTCTCCTCTTGGACTGCAGAATCAGTTTCCTGTGAAACCTGATCCTCAACCTGGGGCAAGTGGGAAGGCACAGCCTTAACCCTCTTGCTCCTTCTCTTGGGTTGTGGTTGGTCTATTGTTTCAAGATCCACCACTGGTTCAGGAAGGCACTTCTTAGCCTGAGACCTTGTCACTGCAAGGACATGAGCTGAAATCCCTAGCATTTCTGCATGAGTCCTGTACTCCACTTCTGACCAAACTGAGCTTTCAAGATCATTGCCTAACAGACAGTCTACTGGGAGGTCTGCACTCACAACAACTTTCTTTAGGCCATCTACCCCTCCCCAGGAGAAGTTCACAACAGCCACACTATGGGAAGTAGTGGAGTTGCTTGCATTGGTCACTAGGTAACTTTCACCTAGTACAATTTGTCCAGGGTCCACAAAGCCAGGTGCCACCATTGTGACACTGGCACAAGTGTCCCTGTAGGCCTGAGCCAGTTTCTCATTAATTAAGGGAGTCTGCCTATATTTGCCCAGGTTACTGGGGCTTACTGCAGTGGGCAAAGATATGTCCACATCATATAGGAGAACTGCCTGTGTGGGGATTCTGACTAGGCCAGATTCCACCTCAGTACCCAGGGTCAACCCTACTAAACCCTTTGGCTGTGTACCACCACTGCTGACTGTACTAGGGGGTGCAGTTGCTTTAGGAGCTGCAGTGGTGGGGACTGGATTTTTCTTAGTGCATTCACTGCCCCAGTGTGAAACTGATTTGCAGGTATTACACCAAGGTTTCTTTGGGCCATCGTTCTTCTTTTTCTTGTTTCCATTTTGGGAACCCCCCTCCTTATTGCTAGTTTGGGGGCCTGAAGACTTCTGGTCCTTTTCTTTATCTTTCTGATTCCCACCCTTCTGGTCTGTTTTCTTCTGGTCACCTTGGTTCTGGTTTTTCTGCTTAATCCTTGTTCTGACCCATTTGTCTGCCTTCTTTCCCAATTCTTGGGGAGAGGTCAAATCAGAGTCAACAAGGTATTGATGCAACAGCTGGTTCTGACAGTTATTAAGGATCTGTTCTCTCATCATAAGATTGTACAATCCTGTATAGTCTGAAACTGTACTTCCCTGCAGCCAACCCTCCAGAGCCTTAGTGGCACAATCTACAAAATCAGTCCAGTCCTGAGTCTGTGCTTTTTGGGTGTCTCTGAACAACAACCTGTATTGCTCAGTGGTTAGGCCAAACCCTTCAATAAGAGCACTCTTCAGAACAGAGTAGTTTTTGGCATCCTCAGGTCTAACAGTGAGGAGCCTGTCCCTCCCTTTCTCAGAAAAGGAGTACCATAAAATTGCTGCCCACTGATCCTCAGGGACCTGCTGTACCATGCAGGCCCTCTCAAGAGCAGTCATCCATTTGTGGATATCATCCCCTTCCTTGTAGGGGGGCACAATTTTTGTCAGGTTTCTATTGTCATAGGCCCTGTCTTTTTCTTTAGGAACTTTGCTGCCACCAGTGGCATCTAAGCCACACAATTTTTTCTCTCTTGCTAAAGCAAGTTTAGCTTGAGCCAAGGCTACCTCTTCCCTTTCTATTTGGAGTTGGACAGCCCTCATCCTGGCCCTATGCTCTATTCTCTGGGAGGAAGTCATTCCTCTTTGAGATTCTCTTGAGGCACTAGAAAGGTGAGAGTCCCTTGACAGAGATCTCTCCCTTCTATTACCTGGGAGAATTTGGTTATGAGATCTGGAGTGGTGCTGGCCCCCTCCATTCCCATGTAGGTCCAAGTTGGCCTGGTTAAGCCTGGCAACCTGTACCTGGTTTCCCACCTGATCCTGATCTTCAGGCTCTTCTACATCAGAGCCTTCCTCTGGGTCTTCCTCTTCCTCCTCTACTCCTTCTTGAAGATCCTCATTCTCAGGGGAGTTTATCCCTTCCTCTGTTTCTAAGGGAGTCTGAATCGCCTTATCTAGGTCATCCTTTTCTAGGAGAGCTATTAGGGAAGGAATGGTAGGGCCTCTGCCCTTTTTTAGCCCCCTGGCTGTGCACAAGGCACTCAGGTCTTTGTGGCTAAGGTTGTCATATCTGGATGTTGTCCCTATAGGATCAACTATTACAGGAGCAGAGCCTGAAGCTCTACCTGTATCAGACATGACTGCTAGTGAGGTGTAAGTGGTGCACTTACCTACACTAAGTGGTTTCCTACTGTACCTTGCTAGTGAGTTGTAGTCAGGGTGTGCTAATCCCTTTAATCTACAACTACTAAGTTCAGTAGAACTTAATATGCTAAGCTTTTGATTTATATGTACCTAGAGGTACT
This sequence comes from Lissotriton vulgaris, assembly GCF_964263255.1. NCBI lineage: Eukaryota > Metazoa > Chordata > Amphibia > Caudata > Salamandridae > Lissotriton > Lissotriton vulgaris. The sequence goes on along the minus strand of NC_141685.1, from coordinate 1,510,418,528 downwards.
TGATGTGATCTTTCAATTTGATAAAGATTGCAATGGTAAAACAAACAGCAAGCTCAAATCCGCACCGCTGCACACCAATGTGAGAAGTTGGCCTGATAGGTAGTGTTTCCAATTCTGGAACCACTGGTTATCAGTCCAAGCAAACCCCAAAGATGTCAGGTTGTAAGTCAACCTTGTAGACAAGCTATCCTAGTGGTAGCATGGACTAAGCAGCCTTAAAGGCTTAACTTAAGAGGTCGTGTTAAGCGAGCTTGTTTTACCACATACAATCCTGTAATCAAATGAAAGGACACCACACAAGTATATATTATAAAAATATATGTATTTATTACTAAATTACTCCCCAGTACTCTTTATGAGGAAAGGGGCACAAGCGTTAAATCAAAAGCACTGTTACACATATAAAGTTGCACGTTTATGGATGAGGGCGGGTGGCCACTCAGACCATATATCAAAAAAGTGGTATAAGTAACACTTTACGAACAATGGTTAGGCCTAGGGCCTAGAGATTCGCTGGGAGCAGTCAGGACAAGCAATGAAGAAGTCGGGAGTAGCCCACAGGAGACGGATGCAGCACGGAAAGTGCAGCGCGCACCAATGCACTGTCAATGGTGCGTAAAAGTCAATTAAAGTGAATAAAAAGATACTTCCGCTGAACCTAGGAACACAAAACTTTAGACACAGACCCTAGAGGTGTGTACCAGTGTAAAGACACCGGCGTTGCAAAGTTACCTCACCCACAGGCCGTGGGTGCACAGGGTCGAAGTGGCGTCGGGTTCTGTCACGCAGGTTCTGGGTGCTTGGAGCTGTTGCAGCTGCAGGCGCTGTGAAGCAGAAGTGTCCGGTGCGATCCAAGGGTGGATCGATGTAGAAAAGTACCTGAAAGCAGAGGGGACAGAGTCTGGGTCACTCAGCAGTGACCAGGGTGGAACCAGGACGGAACCAGGCAATGTCGGGCGCAATCAGGCGGTTGTCGATAGGCTTCTCTCCGCTGTCACGTGGGCTCTGGGGCATCTGCGACGTCCAGGAGCAGGTCACGATCTGTCCCACGTAGGCTCTCGCCGTCAGCACCGTCGGCTTGAAGATTGTAGCAAACAGCACTTGGCAAAAGCAATCCACGCGGAACCGGGAGATTGCTTATCACTCGAACCAGGAGGGTCAGAGTGGGTGCTCCTTTTCACAGGAGCTGGTGCAGATCTGGAGCAACCAGAAAAGCAAGTCGTATTTCGAAGTTCGTCGGCACAGGGGCCACAAGCCAGCTGGCAAGTGACCGGGCCAACGCGTCGAGCGCACACAAGCAGAAGGGCCCCACGCAGCACTCAGCGAGTGTGGAGGGGTGAGCTTTGGTGCAAGTGGAGCTCGGGGCTGGGGCTTCTCAAACCCCGGTGTACAGCTTCGAGGGTCACTCGTGGGCCGCACGGTCAGCGTCTCGTGGCCTTTTCAAGATGGCGTGCCCCACGCTTCCGGTCGCCTCCACGGGTCTCAGCTCTGCAGGGACTGTGGATCGGGCAGGTAGAAGGCAGGCAAGCTTGATCTCGTCGATCTCTGTCGCTCGAGTTCCGGCGGGAACTGCAACAAAGCAAGGGTCGAGGGCTGGATGGTGCCTGTTTGCACAGGGTGGTCACTCCTTGACCACAAGGGAGATTCTTCAGTCTTCTCACGTCGTGTAGAAAGTCGAAGGGTCCAGATTTCGTTTCTTATGTTTCTTCAGGATGATCTGAGGTCCGTTGGGACTGCTCCCCCTCTTATTCGAATCTAGGGGGTTGGACATCCTGCTAGGTCCCCTCCTATGGGTGGGACCCAGGAAGGGGGTGGTTACACCCCTCTCCTTTGATCCTGGCCGCGCTGGGACAGGGGCTGGGAGGCCCCAGAACCGGTTTGGCCGGATCCTGCCAGGGGCAGCCTTGTGCTCCCCAGGCAGTGTCTGGTTTCATTGAAACCTCCCTACTCCAATCCACTATCTCCTGTCTGGGGTGGTTTGACACCGCCCTGTGACAGGAAACTCTTTGTCCAGGCCTCCTCTGCCGGGTTTCGGTCAGCAGCAGGAGGTCAGACCCGTGTCTGTGGCAGGTGCATCCATTTTGTGGATCTGAGGCTCATTTTAAATCAGCCGCGTTTCAGTAAAGTAACATGTCTTCTCCCTCTAGAAGGGTGGAATGCTATCCCCGTCGCCAGAACTGGCGAGGGGATAGTATTCCAATTCGTATGACACCTTACACGACATGTTTTGATAAAGCCAAACCAAAGTTGCTATATAACCGCGAGGATTATAATGCGCTTAAGAGTATATGGTATGGCATTATCCCGGATCAGCTTAGGGAGTTGTTCCCGACAGCTGCAGACAGGCCCAGCTCATGCCAGAGCACCATCTCACATAAAACCACGCACTCTGCCTCCAGGATTGATGAGGCCTTCCATAGGAGTGGCTTACAGGCTATATATGTGTCCAGATATAGGTTTAGATATAGGTATACTATATCTAAGCAAGGGGTGATTACACCCACTTGCCCCAGCTGAGTGTTCAGCCAGTTGTGTCAATTTAAGAACCAGCCAGGGGTGGCAAAAGCTATGCTTCAGCCCCTGGTAGGCCTTGGTGGCACCTATGCCCTGTGCACCTATAGTGCATGGTACAGGGGCTGACAAGGAGTCCATTTCCAATTGTGGTATGTACCTATAGCACATGTATTATAAATTTAGAGAGAGAACAGCAGGCTGGGGGTCTGATTAGCAGGCCCACAGCCTCAGTAAGTCGAAAACCAGTGAAGCAAAAAGCAAAAATTGGGGTGACCATAGGATAGCAGACCCTACTCTCCTACAATAGTCTAATGTGTTACAGCAAAGAAATGATGGACGGAATGCTGACAATGCAAACATTCTCCCTCAGTCAAAAGATCTGGGTTAAATCCATTGTTCTTTTGCCCACTACGGCACCCCAGTTTGGACCCAGCCATAGGCAAATCAGTCTTGACCCTGTGCCTCATGGGAACAGTGCAGACCGAACTGCCAGGCCAGGTACTCCCTGGACCGGAAACAAGCATCCTGGGACCAGTTTCAGGGTATGTCACCTTTCTTCAACCAGGCTAGCTTGTATCCAGTGGGACATTGAGAAAGGGACATTATTCTGCATTCTGCATTCTGTCCATCAACTGTTGTTTTTGCATTTGTAAATAGTCTAAACCACAAGCAATTACTATGGGTAGAGTTTTGTTTTTATTATTTTATATAAAGAAAATTAATGGCGTTCTTCTGTCCCATTTTATACCGCTAGAAATTACCTTCCCCATAAATAGTAAACATCATTTTAGATACTCAAATAACCACAGTGTCTGACTTTGTTCTTGGAGCAGTGTTGTCTCTGGTGACCATGTTTAGTTTTGAGTCTTCTGCTTGACTGCCACTCATGGGTTTTTTAACTAATCAGTAAAGTATTAAGGTTATTATAATTGTGGTTTGTTGACAGTTACATCTTGTGCATTTATTGGTGTCTTCGACATGGTTTAACAAAATGACTTTGGATTTTTTAAACATCTCACATTCAAGATCCCCTAAAGAGAAATAAATGTTTATCTGCTTAGATATAAACGGATCTCTAATGTTAAAAGGCAAAGCAGTGTGTTTCCTCATTATCTAACCCATCATAATTTAATGAAGGTGCATAAATGACTCCTCACACGGCAATAGACTATTAAAATATGCATTAGAGAAGACAGCACATTTAAGGCTTGATTACGAGTGTGGCGGTCCACGTATTGCCAGACTTGTGGGGCGCAGAGCTGGCGGTCTCCCAGACTGCCCAATTACAGTTAGGGCTGTTGGGCAGCCATTGCCTAGCTGCAGCCAGTGCGGCGGTATAGAGGCAGTAATATGCTTGTTGGGACTGCTGCCGTCCGCCAAGCATATTACAAGTTTCCTTTCTGCTTTGGTTTTTATGGTGGCAAAGAGGAAGCAATGAGGGCCCTACAGTAGCCCTAGATGCCTCAAACTGGGGGACAAAACATGTTCCTCCCTGTGTGCACACACACCAATTCCTGCACGGCATGGACTTCATAGCCCATGCTGTGCAGGAACTGTTTTTGGCGTTCCCATTGCAGTACCCATTTTGTGAGGCACTGTCATGAGAACGTCAAAAAAAGCCCACCATTTGGAATCCCTGGAATCGATATAGAGGGGACATATGTGTACCACCAGCGACTGCAGTCCTTGATGTCCCGCTTTCCCCCTGACCCCTTGTTGTTCTTGATTGCTTTCATGTTACTGCTGCACCCTCTTTGCCTCCCCCTTCCCCCAACAGTGCGTTGCTTATTGTAATGTCTACTGAAATATCGCATTGCCCTCGTACAGTCTATGCACTTTTGTATTTTGTTGATGCCTTGCTTTCTTTCTTCTTTCTTTAATGAAAAGATTCTAAAAAAAATAAATTAAAAAAAAAGCCCACCAGACCACCAGACATGAGAAACACTTGTGATCTGGCAGGCAATCGATCACGGGTTTGACAGTTCAGCGGCAGGGCGGACCCAGTGCTGCACCACCAAACTGGTAATCAGGCCCTTAAGGGAGGGGATTTTTGTGGCACCATGTCTTATTGATAGTAATGATTATTTGATCATCTTTATCGTGTCTGGAACACTAGACCAAACAAATACTTGGGCCATCGCAAGTGATGCGTAATATTCCTGCGATTCTGTTTTTCACTAGTTACGTACATTGGTGAAATTTCAGTGCTGTATCAGCACAATTGGCTCACGGCTGATGCCATTTATAAACTCCCTCTACACAGAGTAAGGCGGAGTGAAAGAGACTTTACTAAAATGAATAATTATATTTGAAATCGTGTGTTTTGAAAGAAGAAGAAACTATTGGAAATACATAGGACAAACCAGTTCTCCTGAGAAAGAAAGTTACACATACAATATGGGTAAAAGATGGCCGCCACGATGGTCAAAGGCCCCTGAGTTGTTAGACTAGGCTGGTGCACTCATTGCCCGCGGATGTTATGGACACAGAGTGTGTATAATGATTTCCCTGGCTGCTTCTGGGGTCGTTCAGCCTGTCTCCAAGTCTAACAATGTTAATGCAGGCAACATTGTTTGTTACGGTCATTTTACCAGTAACTATCGAGATATTAGTTTCCTTCTCTGCTACAAATAAGCTCAAACATGCCTGAAACCAAAAATTAAACATTAGAAATAAATATTCCTACTATTGTGACTTGGCCTGGGGGGAAGGAGGGCGAATTAGATATATCGTCTGACAGCCACTGAGGATCATAATGTAGGATAAATATAGAAATCCGTTGGATTGAATACTTATTAAACAATGAGTAATATGGCACTAGAGGTGGCACGTGACTGCGTCTCTTAGCTGTACTGTAATTGCATCAAATTGTATAAACTCCGCCTAAGAAAAAATTGCAAATATTTTGCTACTGTTTACCGAGTAACTAATGGAAGAGAAAGTCTATAAGTTTAAAAGGCAAAGCAATTGATACCTGTAGTGAAAGAGGGAAAACGACCGCCATTGACTCTGCCCTTAGGTATATGAATGTAGGATGGACATTCACCGTTCATTTTTCCATTCCCATGTACCCATTTTTGAGGACAAGCTGGTAAATGAACAGAATTTTTTTATAGCCTGTTAAGAAATAATGTAGGAATGCATAGGCAGAGATAAGCAAGATTTGTTTGCTGCAGACATGGGTTACATACATTCTGTACTATGAAGACTTGAATGAAGTGGATAATCAAAATGAGACGGAGCGAATAAACCAGGAAAATAAGAATAAAAAGGGCAGCTAAGTCTATCTGAAGCAGTTTGGGTGTAAAAAAAAAAAGTTATCAGAAATATAAAAAAATACAAAATGAATAATTTATAAAGTTGCTTGCACTTTCATATCTCGTCATTGAAGCTTGGACGTTGTGCTTAATACAGTCAAAGCAAGAAGTACATTGTCCTGTAAGACACAGAGATGGAAATAGCTCTATAGAATGCATTGCTTGGAGAGAGGGAAAAAGAAAGGAAAAAAAATGTGTAATCATTCCTCAATGGTATCTATCTATCTATCTATCTATCTATCTATCTATCTATCTATCTATCTATCTATCTATCTATCTATCTATCTATCTATCTATCTATCTATCTATCTATCTATCTATCTATCTATCTATCTATCTATCTATCTATCTATCTCAAATTAGATTATTTTAATATGTAAGTTTGATACAGCATAGCTAGATTAGAGTTAAGAATTTAATTGAATTGAGGATGCAAGATTGCAACGGTGATAAGAATGGTGTAAAACAGTGTGAGTTGGACGTTTTAATCTAGAGAATTAGGGCAACGCTGAAGTGTGCTAAAAGAGTGAGGACTGAGATTGCAATTATGAGGAGCATGGTGATCATTGTCAACCTGAGGGTACCTTTTGCACTTATTTATTATGAACTTGGATGACTATACCAGGTATTGTTTATCCGTAGAGAAATAATACATGTAGCAATGATGCTAAAGTGCCCAGAGTCAGTGTCACATTTCTACTGCCGATTATACAGTCAAATTAATCAAGTACAATGTGGAAATCGTCCAGTAGTTACAGGTATATATACTAACCGCGGTGCACCAACCAGAAATTCCACCATTGAGTGCCTGAGTCAATTGGTTTTAGGTGCTATTTACCCGAAGGCACTAATGGCAAGCATACTGATGATGAATTATTTATATGAATTTACAGTATTGTCACAAATGTTTCTCTGAGAAGCAAATAAAAGATATACTTGGTTACTTTAGGACAGCAACAGACTTATCCAACAGCACTCCCTCTGCACATGAAATGATGAATCTTAACTTGTACAACAAAAACTCTGAGGACTGGATGTTCTGGCAACTGGTCTGAGGCAACCTTTAAGCAGAATGCTGTAAATAACCATTTACCTTCCAGCCTGGTCTATTGAAAAGCACTAAGCTGTACAACCATCATTATTTCTAGCAGTAACAGCAGGCCTGATCTTGTCTTCAAGTCAACAAAAGGAAAACTTTAAAAAGCATGCTTACCATGGAAATGCAAAAACAAAAACATGCTACTGCCAAGCTTAGATTGTTATGTGACAAATGCCAGTTTCAAAATATATCTTAAGGGCCCAATTTAAAGTTTGGTGGTTATCTGAAAAGCCTCAAATTTATGGAGGAAATTCTATATCCACAGATGAATTTCCTCCACAATCTTCACCATGTAAGACCTGTGGAGTCTACTTCATATTTCGAATTTCTCGAATTCACTCCTAACAACACTTTCAATTCAAAGCAGAAATATCATATAACACATTCCAGAGAAGAGATTATGATGGTGAAACAGTAAAAAAGGCAATTAAGAACATATTTACGTGAAAATAAAATGTGTCACTGCTATTGATGTGGGCAGAGGATGCACACCACGAACATGATAGCTTGTGCTGCAGAGGCTGCACAGGTTAGGGAGTTTAGTAAAACAGGTGACTTAGACAAGGTTTGCATCATATCACAAAAAATCAGGGTTAGTATTGAATGAACTGGCTCCTTTCCCGTAGGTTAACAATGCACAAAGCAATACCCTGGGTTTCAACCACATGGATTCTATAAAGACAGCTTATTCACCAAGAATGTAGAATAATATACACCAGACATACAACCAGGAAACAGGGAGGATTAGAACAAATGTATTGAGATGTTTAAAAATATAGAGAGAATAATGAATGTGGTTGTACAGGGAACGGGGCCGCAGCTGAATGCTTGTGGTGTTTCTGTAGTGCGAACTCACCCAAAAAGTAACAGCGGAGCCCTGTACAGGAGCAAACACAATCATAAAGTCAATGAGGGATAGGTGAAGTAGCTGGTTTGTGGATGGATATTGCATTTTTCTTTAACAGGTGCCTCTTCAAATTTTTTCCTAAACTGGAGCATCTTGGGGCAGTCCTCATCGATACGGAGATTGTGCTCTAGATTCTGGGTGCATAGAGGGAAAGGGCCTACTGCCTTTTTGTTTTCTTTTTTTACACTTCCTAGCCTACAGTCAGATTGTGTCCTAGACGGGGGTGTACCAAGAACCACCAGAGATGGTGAGGCTCTCTGCAAGATAAGTGGAAGTTGCTGGTCATAATGGCTTTGTACATGATGCAATTGGTTTGGTGTGGGCCAGTAAGTGGAGACAATAGAGTTCCATCAGGATGGAGGTGATGGGGTTATAATTCTTCAAGCAAATAATTAGAAGTGCTGCTGCACGGCACGTGATTGAGGGGTGCCCTTGTGGAGTCTGGGAGGCCATGCAGCAAGTCGTTACCAGCATCCAGAGTAAGAGGGTTTGAACAGCCGTTCTGATGTCACTTCCTGGAAGAAGTGGTTCCACTTTGTTTAGAAGAAAGAGCTGGTACCCGACCGTCTTTGTTATCTTTGAAGTAATAATCTTCTGTCTTACATGTCAGCACGTGAAACTCTTTAGCTGTCATTCAATACCAAGCTTGCCTTTAATAACACATTTGAACAAGATTTAGTTATGCTGCATCTGAAAACGACATGATCCTATTTAGATTTATATGTCCTGTGTTTAAGTGAAGACCAGAGAACCCTTAGTATCTAAGTCAAGTAAACTGTTAAAATCATATAAGACTAATAAGGGAAAGAGAAATGGGTGTTCTCTTTAACATTTCTTAATAAGGTACTAGATAGTCATACCAAAGTCTAACATTATCTGTTTGTTTATATTGTTTTTTTTTACTTAAACTAAAGAACAACTTTATTTGGGTAAATGGAAATAAGACTCTGTATTTATAAACTCCTAAGCAGGAACAGTGTCATAGACTGGTAACGCAATTCAACATCTGATAGATGATATTAGATATAAAGACAGCACAACTGATATGCTCCCAACTTATTATCAAGGATCACAACAGCTGCATTTATGAACTTCATACGCTGCACGATCTGGTGAGTTCCTCAGATACAGGTGCCGGAATACATGCAAGACAAAATCTCCGATTCTAGCCTGTATCCCTGCACCTATACCTGGGAATTACGGGGTTTTCTCTTTTTACCCTACAATGGGGAATAACACATGGACCCATAATACCAGGGCTCCAATCCTTGTGTTTTGCACCTTCTCAGGAAAATATTGGACCAAAAATGCCACACATTTACCACCTACTTGGACCAGGTAGTAAATATAGTACACCAACATCCACACACCCTTAATACCTTTATAGATAGTAAATGTGTAACGGGTCTTTCTCTCAGCTGATGTATGGAGGATTTTAGTGGCAGGACGACAGTGCAGGTCTTGTTCCAGCTGAAAGCTTTTCTTTTCCTCCTATTATGCAGTTTGAAGGCAGGTGGGGGGCCAAGTACAGCAGCTGCCTGTAGTGCCTACCACTCCCCTAGCAAGGCCAGTCCTGGTGTCTCCGGGCCCAGAACTAATGTGTCGGGAATTTGGCGAACTGATTACCAGAAACACCGGGACAGTCATAGTTCTCTGGAGCAGTATCTCCCCTAGATCTCTTCAGACAAATAACTCGCCATTGGAATCGCAGACTTCAGTAAGATGTACTTGACAGATAGCTGTCTCAAGCTTGGGTTGAGTCTCATTAAATTGTTGTTTAGACAGATTTGAGTTCAAAGAAAACATGGTATTGTCTTCAATGTGAGAGTCATCAAGAGCATATAAACCTCAATACAAAGTAGTAGAAAGTAGATCAAACATCAGTTAAGTGTAAGCTAAATGTAATGTACCCTACATTTTCTAAGTACCTTAATAAGGCATATATTGGGAGATTTCAATATGACCAGTAGCTCTTCCGAGGAAAGTTGCAGATGTTCCCTTACCTCACAGGTCATGTTGTTTACGGTGCCTATGGTGATGTTCTGGTCCTCCAAAGGCTGTCTAGATGCTTTGGTATTCTTCATAAGTAACGACTGGGGGGATGAAAAGAGGCGTTGAAGTAGTACCTTCATTACTTTCTGGTAAACCTCATTACTCATAGTCCTGCTCTTCCTTATCTCTGTCTCAACAGCCCACTTGCCCTCTGGCTCCTGGCCTTTGGCATTCACTAGAATAGTTCAGGTCGATGCTGGGAATGCTGCCACCTTTAGGGCACCCATGGAGGCTTGGAAGGATGTTTGTTGATAGTTTTCGAACTGGAGATTCCTGTCTCGGAGATGGCGCTGAAGTAAGAAATAATATGGGGAACAGTATTACTAAGAGTAATGACTATTACCTCCCGGTCCCTCCAGTCCTCGTCCTATTCCTTACAAAGTGGAGATGATCATGTCCACAACGGAAAAAAAGAACAGGAGAATGCTGGGACACCTAACCCCACCCCGTCCCACTGGGAGTTCATGAGCTGTACCAACCCAACATTCCACCTGTTCTTGTTTCTGTCTTCCGACTGAATTGGACGTGGATTTTGCTGGTTGCACTTACCTGCTTGCAGTCTTCTTTGGATGTCATTGTTGGGCTGTTAGGCTGTGCTCAATGTCCTGCTGCGTGGTCTCCTGGTCTGCTGGGCTTGCCTGGAGCTGCGTTGGATGGCGGCCGGGCCTTGGTGGCTGGGGTGCCGGTCCTCCTGGTATGTTCCGGGTTGGAGGGCGTGACTTCCTTTGGCTGTGGCGGTCTGGAAGACATGCTGCTTCTGCTTCTGTGTGGTGGTTTGGGGACGGTCCTGGTGGTGCCCCTAGAGTTCCTGGATGGCTGATGGGGTCCTGCATTACGGCCTTTCGCTTCCCTGGAGGGCTCTGCTATCCGTTGCGGTGCAGGGTTAAACCTGGTTTCTGCTTGGCTGTGAGACCACCTGGGAGTGCCGGATGCTGTGGGCTTTTCCTCTTTGCCCAGTGCTGGTCTGGTGAAGGGCGACTGTGCTGGCTGGTGGGGGCAGTCGGTGTGTGGTGGTGTCTTCTTGCCCCGGTGATGAGTACCGCATAGGGGTTTCTTTTCCAGTCCTAGTTCTGCCTGCTGCTGTGTCACCCTTTTTTCATCTGTTCTGGTCTGCTCTCAGGTTGGGCCTTGTTGTTGTCATCCCTGGGTGGCCCCCTGGGGGTGTCTGTTGTTGTTGCCTGTTCTTGCTATGCCCATATTTCTCTGTTTGCGCTTGGTCTTGTCTGCTCTCAGGCATTGAGTAGAGTTGAGTCTGGTTAGTACCTGGTTGGGAGTCCGCCTGGGTTTACCTGGTGCTGTAGGCTACTGGCCTTTTGAGACCCCTGCTTCCCTGTTGCTTGGTCCGTGTTTCGGTCTCTGTTGTCTCTCTCTCTTTCAAGGGGCTTTCTGGATGGCCTTCTGTCCAGCGCTGTGCTGTTTGTCGGTTCCTGGGCTGGCTAGTGGGGCAGGCGGTGTGTTGTGATGTCTGTCTGTCAGGGTAAGTACCCTATTACTTACTGGTAATCTTCATTACTCCTGGTCCTGTTGCCCTCAGCACATTCCTTATGCCCTGCCCGCCCTCCCAGACACCCGGCATTGGTATATACAAGGATTTACTTTAAAGAAAGGAATACCAGGAGATACTCCAGTAAATCCCACATATATCCTCAGCTCTATCACCACATCAAAATCTGGTATTGAACAGTTTAGAGCAGAAAGAAATAATTAATTGTAGCTTATCAGATGTGTTGAAAGCAAGTAAATGATAGAATATTGTTTATATCTGAGAATGGGTTGCAAATAGGAGTAAGGAAATAAAAGAGGTGACAGCATTTGGTTATAAATATAATCTGGCCTAAAAGAAAAATAAGCTGTGGGGAGTACAATACACTGCAAGTCCACAACAGTTTTCATGAAAACAATGGCAAAGTATGTGATAAACATAGTGTGTCTTGATATGTTAAAAGAGCAAAGAAGCAGCAAAGATGAACATGTTAAAGGTCAGTCTTTGGGTTAAACATATCATATCATATCATAACATTACATAAACAAGAGGTTAGTCGTTATTTATTAGAATTTTCACCATGAGATAGAGGGAGGATTACGCATTTGATAGGGTCATCCAAGTAGTAATGTGGAGGACGTTTCTTCGCTTTGAATTAAACCACCCGAAAGCAGGAGAGAAAGAAATCCTTAATAAAAAGTCTCACTTTATCAGATTAATTTTTGGGCTGTTTGCATATGCATAGTAGATGAACCAGTGAATATAGGTAATGGCCTATGAGATTCAGTGCATTAGATATTACTTTAATACTAAATATTATTTTTTAGGAATAAGGCTGTGGCACTTGGTGTCACAGAAATGGCAGCTGATGCTTGTGAGGCCCTTCTGTAATATAATGTGCACCGGCTCTACATCTGTACCCGCGTGATCTCAGGAGGCTATCCTGCATTTGCATGCTTTGCCCTATACAAATGAGAAATTCCTATGCATCCATGCCAAATTGTAGATGTGTGTCCAGAAGGACTAGTTTGCACACAAACGATTGAAACAAACTTGAACAATCGTGTGAAATAACATTGCAGACGTTAGATTCTTAACTAGACGTTGGTATTTATCCTGCCTAGGCCAAGAGACCGGGGGTTATGTCTTTGTTGTTTTTTATAGATTTCAACCTTGTCCAAGTCCTTAGGAGAATCCATGAATTGTGGAGATTGGAAACGCGTTGGCTCTTGTGAGCTCGGGGGATTGTGTATATATTGTTCCTTAAGGAATGTAGTAATCATTTTTTCCTCTTGTGTAGGCAACATAACCCACGGTCTCTTGGGCTAGGCAGGAGGATAATTAACAACATCTAGTTAAGAATCTAATGTCCGCTTGGTGCCTTATGTAAAAACTAGGACTGGTGTTGTACTTTAAATGTTAAAGTTATTTCACACAATAGTCTAAGTTTGTTTAACTTGTCATTTTTGTCTTTGAATTTTTTCGTTTTGAAGTGGAATATAACATTGTGTATAAATGTGTTTTTGTAAATGTAGTGTTCTGTAAATGGAGGGTTTCTTTTCTAAGACATGAAAAAATATTTATTTACTTTGCTAATCTAAATAATTTAAAATAAACTAAATAAAGCAATAAGAACCCTAGAATTGATGATGGTCTAGGGTAATCTCTTTAAAGTGTGCAAACTAGTCCTTCTGGACACACTCTTTTCTCTTGTATTTACAGTGGTCCAGTCCAGGATGTTTTAGGACCCAAGCCTTCTTTGTTCTCAAAATTGTAGATGTGGACACAAAGGCTAAGAAAATTTCAGGAGGAGCACTAACTGTGTGCCACATAGAGGTTGGGCACAGATAGTGCAACCCTTAGGGTGCCCTTGCTGACAGGGATAAGGAGGACCCATTGACTCCCGGACATCCCCTTGCAGACAGCTGCAGTCACTGCACCCAACTGCAGGGGGAGACATTTCCCCTTTAAACCTGAAGCTAGGTCTGCCTCCACATTGACAGGTGGGATGGTTACTTCAAGCAGTTGGTCCGCCTTTTACTAATAGTCTTTTAACAGTGCAGGTTTGTGCCTGTACTGGGAACAGGGCATTTGCTGATATATGGAGCAATGCTCTGTTCTGCCCGTGGTGCAGATATTTACTGTTGTGCCATGACACTAACCAGTGAATTACGTCATATCTATAATGTATGCCCATGTGTGCTTTTTACTATTTTAGGTTGTGTTGTTTGTATAACATGGATGAAAGTGTGAAGAAAATATCGAATGTTGGAGAGCGTTTTTTGGTTATCAACTGAAATGGACAAGGATGGATGAACAGCGAAAGTGTGAGGGTGGAGATTGACTTTGAAAGGAGAGGAACTGAGAAGCTGTATGGGGGCACTGAAAAACTGAAGGAGTAACATTTGAAATGCTCTTGTGCATACACTCAGATCTTTGCTCCTGGATTTTGGTTTGTGCTTGGCAAATATTTTATATAGCTTTGGAGGTTCTGACATGACCCTGGAAGATCTCTTTGGCCTGTTTCTCATTGTCCTTGGGTTCCAGAATGATAAATGCCAGATTGGATTGCATAGCCCCTCTTTACCATGGGCACGGGTTATGGTTTGTTCTACCCCCCCCCCCTCTCTTACACCTATCCTCAGAAAGTTCTCCTCTTTGATCCTAATTCATAGTATGACTGTTCTACAGTTCTTATGCTTTCAAAACTCTTCCTCTTCCAGTTTTCCCACCTAACGATATTAGTTGGCATGCCATAGGAATGTGCAGCAACTAACTGAACCTTAAATCTGTGACAACTTGGTTATGTAAAAATAGACAACATGGCACATGTCCTTATGTTACAGAAACCGATGAATGCATCACTGAACCAGATGAAGAAACGCATGAGACATCCCTTGAAGGGGAAGATGTGTCTGTATCGCCAGGCAATGACCAAGAGCCAGAGACTGCGGAAATCATCACACTGGAGTTTCAAGAAGTCATTGCTGTTGAAGTGGAGCCGGTGGTAATCAACACACATCCGCCTCAGGATGGGCCGATGGAGAATGGGGACGAAACGCGTCATAGCAGCGATGAGCAGCTCGCAGATACTGCCCAACGGAGTTCTCATGATTATGACGAGGTCATAATTAACTTGCAACAGCAACAATTCACCCTATTGGACGACAAGCTTAGCCAAATGAATGAACATCTGGCACAACAAAATAAAATACTTAATAAGCTGGCAAAAGCCACCGAAATCCAAAACAACAGCATACTAAAGCAAAGCAGTGCCCTTAACAAGCAGACTTTTGCACTTAACAATCTGGCAACAGCTTTTCAGGCTGGTAGTAATAAACTTGAAACATTGTGCAACAAAGTGCAACACACCAATATGTCCTTGGTGCAGGGTACAACTGCCCTACACACCACGATTCAGGGAGCACTGGATCTAGTACTAATGGACTTAAGAGACAATGGCCAACTGGTTCCCGAAACTTCCACAACCAGTTTCAGCAGCATTCCCATTGGCTCACACACAAACACCACTAGTGGAAGCCCCACTAACACAGGCGGAACAGGGCTGAGAGGGGAAAGGAGAAGAGATGGCTACACACAGGATGTCTCTCTTCCTATTACAACAGCTCATGTGAAGAATTAAACAGCTAGACTGACCTATATAGTCACTGTAGTTTTCTCCTTCATACATAGGTGTTTCTTTTTTTCCTAATTAGCATTTTTAATGTATAAATCAGTGAATTTTAGCATGTATTCAAAATCATAAATGTAGGTAATTATATGCAGATAAGACATTTGACCAAAGTGAAGTTGAACGACCATCACTGTGCCTAAATAGGTAAATCATACGAATTAATGTTTTCACTTTCTTCCATATGTTTTTTGTAGTTGGTATCAAATATATAAAATATTAAAATGATTCCATGTTATTCACAACATCCCAGAAAACATCGACAATATTTTTATGATATGTTGCTTGTTTTTTATATTTAGGTAATCAGTTAATTAATTAATTAATTAATTAATACATATAAAATAAAGACCAAAATAGATTCGTTCTGAAACAAATCCCCACATAAGGGCCATCAGTCCAATTCCCACAATACCATACATTGGAAAATGGCGAGAATTAATTTGTGGCCACAAGGTACCACGTGAATGAATCATGCATTAACATCTTTTCTCAGTAGCAGATAAAAAAAAGTTATCTGACACCGTAATTTCAGTTTGTTTTAAGAACAAATATTCTTTTTTTGACCTACAATGCAGGTTCAAAAATGAAAGAAAATATTAACTGTTTAAATCTCAAAACTCCCTCCCTTCATCAGATGCCAAGTTTTTAAAATGAGGAGAAACGTATGGTGGGCCCGAAGCTACAGCAGGTGACTGGACATGTTTTTTACACACGTCAGACCCTAAAGTTAAAGTTTATTCCCTGATAAAATGTGTTTCATATAGCCAGGCTCATCTCAGGTTTCACTTGTAAAATAGTTTTTGTTGCCTCAGGTTTTATGAGCTTGTGGGTGATGTAGCTGATCATTACTATAAAAAAAACATTTTTGGGTGGTTAGTTGTTCCAAATGAAAGCTCTCCTTTGAGAACAAAGACCCTGTGTTACAGTCTATTCCAATGTCCTTACAGAATCTTATAGTTTAAAATATTAGGTCGTTAGCAAATCCAAGACAGGGAATTGATACACAATTGGTGGCGGGGTGGGTATTTGTAGCATTTTTGCGGTATTCAATGTTAATTGGTTTGCAGTGACATTACCACTGAATATCTATCCGTTGATTCTGCAGTTATTGTGCACAGACTGCTACACTTGTCAGCATGGAACAGCATAGAGACTATAATGTAATCTGGAGCGGATCCAAAGAAAAGAAAACTTCCACAGCAATATCAATACACATAAATTGGAACACAAATCTGCAAATTATAACCGGTAAAAAAACTGTGAAAACATATGTACAAGACATACAAAAGAATCACTATAGAAGTGTCTTCAAACCAATTGATGCATATCCAATGGCCAAACAGTTGCTTAACATCCAACATGGGTTAGCCCAAACGATACTAGGAATGTCCCCCAGGGTATTATAACAGAGACCAAAAAGACATTAGATAGGAAGGTGAATCTACAGCAATTCAGCATTTTATACACAGATGTGTGTAAATTACCTTGACACGACCAATCTCAAGAGCCTTTTGCTGCAAACCTCTCTTATGTAAGTGGGAAATGTAGCTTAACATATAGGACCAGTACTCTTTATAGCTTTGATTTGGAAAATACTATGTTCTTAGAGCAAGGGAATACATTTGATACCAGGTCTGATTCTCACAAAATTCAGAAAGTTACTCCCTTAGATTTACTCCTTTGTTTGGAGGAAATTTCTGATCTTTTGGAATTGACAGATAACACAAACTATTACTATGAAGCTCAAGGTTTCACAATTTCCCTGGATTCGTTTTCAAATTAATCTGTGAACTCAATGTTACACGTGTGCAAAAGTAGTTTCATATAAATTTATTTGGAGTAGTTTCATGCAAACGTGAATATGCTATTCAATTTCACTTCCTAATTTTTTTTCCTCATAGAGCAAATTTGTGCCAGTGGAGAAACGTCTTTCTTTGCATACCCAAGAATGTCCGAGTTTTCAGGGATTCATATTTGTAACACACATTCCACCCTAGATATGGCAGATTTACTCCTGCCAAGGGCAGGAATAACTGAACTGACATTATTGGAATGAAAAATATAGTGTGGGTAGAACATCGTGCCAAAAATATAAAAGACCAAAATATCGAGAAGGTGAGTGCATAAAAGGTAAGTATAGATGTACTATTCTTAACTCCACATCTACATATATATGTTGAGTTATTTTTAGTAAAACCTTACTTACCTGTAGAAACTTACCTTCACTATATTTTTGTCCTAGATAGTTGGGAAATTATATTTTGTATCTAGTATAGGAATGGTGAGAAATCATACCCAAAATTATTGGGACTTTAGGGGAGGTTTATCCAAAGAGAAAACTAACTTACTATTGGAGGAAAAAAATGTTTTAAGGCGCACTGACACTATTGCCATTTATTTACTTATGTTACATTTAGACACATGAAAATGCCTTCACATTGGACGTATTTAGAATTCACCAAAAAACTGCAGTGAAGTTTACAACTATGCAGCTTCCAATGATTACTTCTGAATCCTTTGTAAATTTGAAAAGGATGCAGGTTTTCTCCAAAGTAGGAGTTAATGAACAAGTGTAAATATTTAACTTCCTTGGGGCACACTCCACACATGTTTAGACTTAACAGACAATAGGTACATGTGGCTAAACTGTGAGGTTAATGACTGACTGTGGTGTTGTAACTCCTTCTGCTCCTTGTACAGTTTTCTGTTGCACTGCATTTCTCTTTGCAGTTACTTCAGAGTATAAGATAACATAAAAATTCTGGGAGTTAGAGTCCAGTCATTAAGAAGATTCTCCTGGACCAATATTCTGTCTTTGCCCAAAAAAATGAGGAGTTTAGTTAAATGTGAGCCAGAACAATTCTGCTTTTGTTTCTTTTCTGTAGAGGTTTTGATTTGGTAGGGGTTCAATGAGTTCTTCAGTTGGTGCCCTATATTGAAGGAAAGATCAGTGGTTTAGCACGGATGGCCAATATTTGACTGTGTTTTCAAAACTATTGATATGTATAGTGTGATATTAGCCTTTGGGGAAGACCACGTGATCCACTAGGTACTCCATTACTCCTACCTCCTACCTTATGTTGTACTTTTGCATGGTTCATCTCTTCCATTGATACTGCTTCACACTCATAAGATGCTGAATAATGCTTTATAAAAAGCGAGTAATATCATATAAGATTATCTGTAATCCGTGAAATGCTTCTTTTTTTATAAATATAATTGTATTACAATGCTTTCGATTCTTTGCTAAAGTATCCCACACAGAGATACAAACTTTCACACAAGAAATCGTTTTCCTTGTGAAGCCTAAAGTTAGCTAAGCTGCACAAAATCAATTCCATGCTAGAGGATCATTTTTCTGCCTTGATATTTGATTTACTAAACCGTGTCTCCTCTTTTACAAGTTGCCATTTCTGATGAAGGGATTGCTATGGTCTCGTAAACCCACGTAGTGCTCAATGTTTGTACTTGTTTTCCGGTTCGAACAATTATCTTTATCTCCTTAATAGAGAAATATCAGCATAAGCATCATAGCGCTCCCTGCAACCATTAAGTAACCCTACTGATAGAGTAACCCTAGATTTGACATAGTGAAGTAGAATATACCTACAGCCTCCTGCTGATAAGTAAAGTTTGGACACAACTGTAGGCCACAAACTGATTTCTTCACAAGAGCCTTTTGTGAACAGAAAGTCACTCAAAGGAGAGATCAACCTTTATGGTGGTCAAACTAAAGTCACCCCTAGAATGTCCACGACGCAGAACCACACAATAAGTGTACTTTTTTTCAGGAGTGGGTGATGGTTCTTATTATGGGTTTTGTTACTCAGAAGTAACTGTATTGCACTAGTGGTTCTGATCAGGAACTGCTATTAAATTTAAGCTCTTGTGTTCGCTAGAACATATCTTCACTATCAGCATTGCAGCCTAAGCTGCATGCAATATCTTCCTACCTCGTTCTTTCTTAGCAAGCTTTAATGTCACAATACACTCCTACAAGGAACGAACCAGATTGAACCAAAAAGCTAAGAATAAAAATAACTCCCTACTCAACCCTATTCAAAACATTAAAATTACAATCCATAAGAGACTTGCCATTGAATTTCAATAGAATGGAAATAATTATGGCTCAGTGTTGAACAAAATGTTTACAAGATGTGCCTTTATTGAAAAACATGTCAGATGTCAGTTTCTGATTAATAGTAACAACTGATCAATACACATAATGCCTTTCAACATACTAAGATGCATCAGATCAATGTTCAGGTAACTTGAGATTTCATGTGAGTCTTGTGTGGTCATATCTCCATCCATTTTGCATATGCACATTGATTATTGCATTGTTGTAATGCACATTCATGTTTTCAAGTCTCTTGTGCTTTTTGGTGTGAGTTAGAACAGTACAGACAATCATGATTAGCACTTGAGATGTTTCGCCAGTCGACCGGTGGCAGGCCCACCAATTGTTGAACCATGATAAGCTCATTTTAGTTGGAGATGTTTACTCTCACTGCAGAGAAGGTGAGAGACAAAAGAAGAAGATGTATTGTATTTGCTGATTTATTGGGAAGAATGTCTAACATATTCAATCTCTGCTTTTGCCTTATTGGCTTATATGTATATTTATATTTGTGAAAAATGTATGCAACCAGAAACGGCTTTAAGTGAAGTACAAATAGTTACTGTGGAATGATTACATTATTAAGCACTTTATATGCATCTTGCTCAATGCCATTGAAACATATCATACTGTGTGAGGTATCTAATATGTATGCCTTATTTTATAAACTGTTTACTCCAAACATGATAACTAATTCTTCAATGAAATAAATACATTTGAGTTGATTACGTGTTTACTTCTTCACGGCATTACAGATCCCCTGACTAATGTTTGTTTTAAATGTGAAGAATTTTCATGTTTTTGAATCGCCAGTGATTCCTATGGGCTTTAACTATGCTTATGTTTACGCCAAGATGGCCGCCATGCATGTGCAAACAGGCGATGTGTCCATCCTGGAATGGTTTTCTTTTGATATTAACAATTCAAAGATAACTGCTATGCTTGTGCACAATTGCTCACCGGTTAAAGTAAAAGAAACAGATTTTCATGATTGGTCCAATGGAGATACGATGTGGCCATATTCAAATGCTTTTTTCTGAAAATGAAAAACATTCAACAATTGCCACTGTGCATGTGTGCATGTGCGCAGACCCAGGCAGCCAATCACAGAATGGTTTCTAACCATTTCAAAGATTGCCTCCTGCAGTCAGGAGGCATTGACAGCATGAAGGCTCAGGTTGTCATGAAGCAGATCCTTGGGGAATTACTGATTCATAAAGAGTCGCTCAAAGAAGGGGAAGAAGAGGCTGGAGAGACACACAGGGGAGAAGAAATAGTACCTCGTGCACTGCAATGCAAGATTGTGACAGCAGAGGAAGGATACAACTCATCTATTTTAAAATACGGTGTCACTTGGGCAGGGCAAACACAAGAATATAAACAGGGAACTTAGACAGA
This sequence comes from Lissotriton vulgaris, assembly GCF_964263255.1. Taxonomy (NCBI): domain Eukaryota; kingdom Metazoa; phylum Chordata; class Amphibia; order Caudata; family Salamandridae; genus Lissotriton; species Lissotriton vulgaris. The sequence goes on along the minus strand of NC_141685.1, from coordinate 1,510,397,944 downwards.
CAAGAATCATGAGTAAGTGGGGGACACATACCTCATTTTAAGTTTATATTAGATACAATAGGTCTGTTTGAAAAAGACAGATAAAGTTGTCTGTAAGCAAGATCTAACAAGTGGGCAATATGAGCAGAGCAAAGTGATATGTTTCTAAGAAGTAAACATAACATTGAAATGAAGAAGGGTTTGTCTATGTTCCATGTCACTGTAAGCCACCAAAGTCCATTTATAAAAGCAACATGTAAGAATGTTTGTGATCCTTCCTGATTTGGGAAGTGTGTCTGAGAAACATGCGCTACGCTCAACCTGCAACTGCACCACCCATACCTTTTAGTTGCCGTAACTCTATCACTTAGATGCGTGGATAAACATGTTTGTACCGTCAGGAGTATATTACAGAAAATGACCACTGGTAAGTTTGTAAGATCCTGTGTGAACAGGAGCTTCACACCTACATTGTCATTTATACCAGTGAGTAAGCGCCAGAAAGGGTGAGATAATGTTTGTGGCACTTTTTTAGACATTTGTTTCATAGGTATTTTACAATCACTTCTACCACGTAGTGATTGCCCATAACAACAGTGTGCAAGGTGCTGTTACTAAGGCAAAACTGGTTAAAAAACCTGCTGATCAAGTTATTACCCATCGCTGGACATTGAGATCATAATGAGGTGCAAAAATACATTCATCCATTATTCAAGCCACACAATGTATAACATATATTTTCAACATGTAGGCACATACTGTCACATTGGGATTTTAATACGGCTAACATCAGTTATGCACTACATCTTACACTGCATCTGTAGACCTTCACTTCTAAAAGTCACATCAGTGGATTCGTATTTATGAACATGTCTTTCATTGCACACACTGTGAATGGAATAGGTTCCACTCTCAGAATGAAGTTTGATTGGAAAAAGAAAAAGCTGTTATCAGAAAATTGCTTTCAGTGCTTTTCTCCTGGCCTTTCTGACAGTGAGAAAGGCCGGGATAGTTCTGCTATGCAGGAATTGCCGAATCCACAGTGTCAGAAATAAACACCCATAAGCGGTGACTCCTCTTTTTAGAAATAAAGGGACAGTCACTAACAGGAGGTTAGGGTCCAGCCAGCAGCAGGTGGGACAATCCCATTGTACTAAAGCCTGTTTTGCACTTTCTGGGCTTGTCCGACCCCCGGCACTCTTGGGACCATAAAGGATTCTACTTCACCTTGTGAAAAAATTATGTCTCTTAAAAATATTCAGTGGAACCAATCAGGCAGCGGAATCTGGCCATATCTCCAGGGAGGTCTTATCTGTGCTCTGGAGACCTCAGTTAGGCATAGGAGTCTGGTTATAAATATTCTACACACTCACTGTGTTGTACGAAAATATCCAGCACTCCGGGAATCAGTAATTAAGGGGCTGATTACGATGTCTGTCGTAAAGCATTCCGACTGAATCGGTCCCGGAATGGTTTCCAACCGAATCAGATTCGGTGAGTCCGTCCGACCGATGACAATGCTTCTGGATATCATTTGTTCGGACTCCCCTTGACTTCAATGAATGCTTCAACCGAATACACAGGCTCCCATTGAAGAAAGGAGTGGGTGGGGAAAATCGTGCACACTGTGGCAAACACCACTTGGTCATAACTGTGTGTTTCCAAATGACATTTGGTCACAAGCCCAACAGGGGCACTCCTTATAAGTGATCACAATAAAGGCTTCGTGTTTTTACTGCTTGAATTTTATTTTTTCAAAAGAAAGAGTTCATTTTTTTACTTGATTTTCATTTCATTCCAATTATTTCAAAGGACCTCCTGAAATTATATTCCAACCTCCAATGCATTTCGAGCGGATAATCCGCTCTTCATCAGGGAGTGCATTCTAAAAGATAGATACAATACAACCAATGAATTCAGTTTCAACAACAAAAAAATCACTTTTAAAGATGCATGGGTGCAAAAACGTATATACCATTTAAAACAACACAAAGCATAACAAATACGGTGTCCCTAGTATGCTGGTTTTAACCTTATAGCCCAAGGTAAAAGATGTGCTAAAAAACGCAAGTTTGCTCAAAACTACTCACGTAATCAGTTTGTCGAGTAGTTGAAAATCTGAAGAAAGTAATAAAAAGTGCATGTCAGGCAAGAGTAGGCTGACATTCAAATAAAGAAGATCGACTCGCGCTTCAGGAAATAACCAAGCGCTTCTGAAAAATGGGATAGCGTAACCCTCTCAGGACTTCTTACCTGATGGTGAGGTTAAAGACGCGCGTTCAGGGAAACGTCCGGTACACCGTGAGCGGTGATTTTAAGATACAGTCAGATTACTGGTTTTAAACGCGAGGGTTTAGAAAAACGCGGGGGTTTAGAAAAACGCGAGGGTTTCAAAAAATCGAAATAGTGAGACGGACTGGGGTCAGTAATCACGTGATCGGGAGCAAAAAGGTGGCGGCCATCTTAAGATGGTAAAGTTCCAGCATATAGGACTGCAATTGTAACAAATAACATAACACACATGTAATTTTTGGGGCATCGCATATACAGAAAGTCAAAGAGCAATATATACAAATGTCTGTAGTGTTATAGATAGCAGATAAATTCAGTTCGTTCATTTAAACCATTAGGTTTCAGAGCCTGTAGATAGTAAATCCAGTAATTCTCTCTGCGCAGTAGTTCCTTATTGTTATCTTTTCCCTCAGATTTTTCAACAATTTCAAGTATCAGAAATCTCAGTTGCGCAATGTTATGTTTAAATTCATGGAAGTGGGTAGCCACTGTGGATTTTGCATTTTTTGTCCTAATGTTAGATTTGTGCTCATTGATGCGCAAACGAATTTTGCGTTCAGTTTTCCCCACATAAATTTTCCCACAGGGACATTTCAAAAGGTAGATTACATTAGCAGTTTCACAAGTTGCTGATACTTTTAGTTTGATTTCCTGACCCCGCATGGGGTGATGAATAACATTACCACGAATGATGTTATGGCAATTCTGACAGTTCAAACAAGGCATCGTGCCTTTATACGTCTTTTTCCTTGGTTCTTTTCTTTTAATGATTTCTCCTAGGTTTCTGTTCCTAGTGTAAGCAAAAAGGGGAAGTTCAGTGAATGAGGTTTTAAAATCCGGTTCCATGGTCAACATTGACCAATGTTTGTTGATGATCTTTTTGAAAATATGACTGGATGTTGTGAACTTCGTAACTACCACCATCCTGGTGGTTTCCTTTTTTTTACTTTTAGTTAATGTTTCATTCCGTGTGACTTGTTGACATTTTGAAGATGCTTTAGAAATGATAGTTGTGGGGTACCCTCTTTCACTGAATCTGTCAGACATTTCTTTGATTCTTTGTTCAACTTTTAGTTCATCTGATACAATTCTTTTTATCCTTAACATTTGAGATGTAGGTAAATTGTTTTTTAAGGAGTGTTGATGATGACTTGAGTAGTGGAGAATGCTATTTTTATCGGTTGATTTTCTGAAGATGTCGGTTTCCAGGCAATCACTTTTTATTGATATAAGCACATCAAGAAACGTAATCTGAGTATTTGAAATTGTGTGGGTAAATTGAAGGTGTTCATTGAATGAATTCCACGTTTCGATTGCCATTCTTGCGCTTTCCTCATTACCTTTCCATAACATGAAAATGTCATCAATGTAACGTTGATACATTAGGATGTGGGGCATCCACTCCACGTTTGACAGGATGTGATCTTCCTCAAATTTTTCCATTACTAGATTAGCGTATGAAGGGGCCATACAATTTCCCATGGAGGTACCACTTAGCTGAAGGAACCACTCCTCCTTCCATTTGAAGTAGCTATGGTACAACGAGAAGTTCACTAGTTCCATGATGAATATTTGCATGGAGTGTTCCAAGTTGCTGTCTAACAAAGTACGTTCAATGGCTTCCAGACCTAATTGGTGGGGAATAGAAGTATAGAGTGATGACACATCAGCTGTACATAGGGTGATTTCCTCTCCTTCTAGCCATTTGATTTCTTGTAGTTTTAGGATGAAGTCAGTCGTGTCTTTAGTGAAGGATTTCATTTTCCTTACACTTGGTTGTAGATATTTGTCAATGAGTTGACCAGTATGTTCATGAATGCTCCCACAAGTAGAGACAATCGGTCTAAACGGTGGGTCTGTAAGATTCTTATGAACTTTAGGTAACATATATATGTTGGGACTCTTGGGATTAGTCACAAGTAGAAACAGTTTTGTTTTCTCATTTATGGTGCCCATCTCTACAGCCTTTTCAACAATTTTCTTCAAAATCAAATTGAATTCTTTGGTGGGGTTGTTAGCAAGTTTTAGATACGTGTTTGGATCCGTTATGTGTTCCAATACTTTTTCTTCATAGTGTGAAGTGTTTATGATGACCAGTCCTCCTCCTTTATCAGCCTTTTGAAACGTGATTTCTGAATTATTGGATAGTTTTTTTAAGGTATCCCAATCTCTTCTTGTGAGGTTTTTTTTATTTGTTGGTTTGAACTTCAAGGAATTGAGTTCTTTCTTCACCATATTTTCAAATAAGTCGAGAGTTTTATGGCTTATGGGAGCCATGTATGTGCTACGAGTTCTTAGACCCATGAGTTCATCATCTTCTTCCTCTCTTCCACCTGATGTTTCAGTTTGTATGACATTATCAAAGAAATTCCTTAAACGAAGCTTCCTCATCAATTTAAATAGGTCAATTTCCAATTCCAGTAGGTTACTGTCAGATGTAGGTACATATGAGATACCCTTTTGTAGAATGGCTAGTTCATGAGGAGCAAGTTCATAGTTAGAAATATTTATAACTAGGTTTCCTTCACTGTTTTCTTCTTGTCCTTCTTTGGAACATTCGTGCTCCTGGTGTTCGGGTGTTCTTTTTCTTTCTCCTTTTCCTTTTCTCTTGTGTTTTCCCCGCCTGGGTCTTCTATTGGATCTTGGCCTACCTCTAAAAAAGTATTCCCAGAGGTGGTAGGTACATTTTTCTCAGACATAGTGGATGTGGATCCACTAGTGGGTTTAGTAATCGTGGTTCTTGTTTGTTGCGTTCTTCGAGGTTGATGGTCACTGTTCTCGCTGGCAGAAGATGAAGTATCTGTATTTTGAGTTTGCGGTCGGTTTCTACGTCGTTGGGCATAAACATCCGCCCAAGTATACACTTCTCCCAATTTATAGTCTAAAGTATCTCTTTTAAATTTGCGTATCTTACGTTCATTGACCTCTTGGGAGTGTTTGGAGAGTTGGTTATTAATGTCCTCTAATATCTTAGACCAATCATCCGTTGTCATCATTTTACTTAGTTCATCCTTAACTTCAAGAATTTCCTTCGATAATTCTTCCAAGATGTTAGATAACTCCTCAACAATTAACAGTATCAGGTCCAAAGAACACTTATTCAGAATAGCGTACCAACGCTCTTGAAATAATTTAGCGTTTTTGCACAATGAAGGTTTCAAGGCGATACGTAATCCGCGGGGAATCCTTAAGGCCCGATGGTACTTGATCAATGTGCTCGCATGTAACCTTTGGTTTACTTCACGTTTTGATAAATAGAGGAGATGTTTTATACTTTGCTCTTTGGATCTGTGCGGGGATGCCCCCAAGGTATCTTCTTGAATTAAAGCATAAATTCTGGTTGCTGCATCTTCTTTAAAGGCAAAAGTTTCTGCCCTTTGGTCAGTTGTATTGGTAATTGGGCTTGTGACCAAATGTCATTTGGAAACACACAGTTATGATTTAAGTTACGTTGTACTGGACGGATAACGTACCCAAGGGAGCAACCTTAAACTTTTCTAAAACACGTCACCAAACAAAAATAACTTTGTCTACTAAATTGGAGGTTGTGCACTTGTCCTACTTGTTTAAACACCACTTGGTGCCTGCCACACTGAGCATGGTCAGAAAGGAGGGTCCCTTGGGTACCACCACTGGCCCCATTCGGAAGGCTCTGGGTGAACGGGGGTCTGCTATGGGCCCATAAAGTCAGATTCTGACAGCCGCTCCGTGTCGGACAAACCATTTCGGAAAGGTTGTCCGAATCGGACATTGTAATCGCTTGGTCGGAAATACAGTATGTAGACCTGTACGAGTAGGCTCTGAATGACTCACTTCCTCCGAATTCAATCCAGAACTGAGTCGTAACCGACCCAGAAAGTCCGATAGCTTTCCGAACATCGTAATCGGTTGTTCAGAAAGCTTTTGGAACAACATCATAATCAACCCATAAATCTTACAGCAAGACCCAAGAAGAATGACTTTTGTAAAGAAATCTCCCTAAGACGCTGGCACCAAGGGCCGACTCATCCACTCACTCATAGGGCAGAAACCAAACCAGCAAACAAACACTGACGAAAATTACTTCACCTCTCTCTCTGACCAAAAGCCTTTAAACTTTGTGATATTTAGAACTTAGAAAAGTGACAGCTTCCTCCCAGGAGATGCAATTATTTCTCTGATTCCTCTTTGGCTGTGAACATTTCAAGAAACAACTAAAATATATGTAGTAAAGTTCATCTTCAGATTTGCTTTTTGTTTGGCAAAACAGCCTATGTACTGAAAATTACAGTTTGATCACTGCCATCCAAGTATTTTTATGAATTTAGATCCAGATTTACAATATTTTAATGCATAAAAAGTAGATGTAAATTGCGTGCCAACTTTTAGTGACTGAAAAATAATTTTGTGAACTGACTTATGTACTAGTTGATTGGTTCACAACATTCTGAATCGTGGGGATCTATCCTACCTTATCAATATTCAGCAAACTGAAACTCACTATGATTGGATGCCATAACAGGTATGGTGGTCTGTTGGGGCCAGCAGACAACCTTGTCTGTGATCACATCAAAATAGAGTTCATTTTTTATAGAGTTCATTTTTTAATGCATTCTGTATCCTAAAAGCAAACGGGGCTACATTTAAAAAGCAACGTTTACTTTCTTTTTAAGTATGTTTGAAAGTTGGTAGTGGTTTCATGAACTACTTCTAAGCAAACTTTGTTTTAAAATTCTCAAAGGATGCAGTGCAGTCAAAAGGGTTTGCATGCGATTACATAGATGTCTACTTGCACCTTTGACACATGATGGCTGTGCAGCTAACATCTAAACTTCAATCAATGTTACCTGTAAAAAAAGCGATATTTTATATACATGCAAAAAGAAGAAAATAACACTAGTGAAACTGATGATAAGTTGATACCATGTGATCATATGTATGCAGCTAATTGTGTGGTTTGACAAGTCATTTCACCTTTTTTTTTTTTTTTTACAAAAACGCTTTAATGTTTTGCATTGCTTAAAATGTGAAAGTGGATGGGCTGAAATTTTTTATGAAGAACCCACCACTGATGTGTCTGCATGCCAGAGTTGCTGAACACCAAGGCTAACTAGTCTTCATTCCACTATATGTCTCTTTATTCCCCCACTCTACACTCACTGACACTTTTACTTCATTCTTGCATGTTATTTTATGTCACTGCTTTCTCCCTTCATCACTGTTTTCCTATATTTGTCTTCTTCTACTCTTCTTTTGTCCCCTTCTGCCTTTTCCTCTTTCTCTGGATAAAAGTCTGATGATGAAAAATAATTCTGGTCACCAAAAATGAGTGCCTGGTGAACATCACCATCGATTACCTGGTCACAAATTAGGCAGTGATGTTATACCTAGTAGCAGCCACTGAGAAAGACAATTTCAGTGTAGTACCCAAGATACAAATACAATGTAAAAAAGGCTGCAGAACTGCTAATAACCTTTTTTGAATGGTGCGTTATCCTCTCCAGGCTGCAACACTAACCTTCCTTGGATCTCAAATACCATCTTGGAAATTGGGGGAGATATCAAAATACTTGTGTGTCCTGATACAATGTATTAGCTTAGGATAACTCACTGTCCTTGACATCTGCTACAGTTAGATGTTTTACCTGATTGTCCACATTAAAACATAAAGGAAGGTGCCCTTTGTCCTTGGTTGTGGAATGACATAGCTGTCCAGACTGCTGTCTTAAATGTTATAGGAACTCAGCAAGGGTCTGGTGTTTCAGAGTGTTTTATACTGTAGTCCCTGAGGTTGTTGAACCACATTTTTTAAGTATTGCCCAAAGGCCACAGTAAGTAGCTACCTTAAGGGTTCAGTACAAATAGCCTCAAGAGGGTACCCGGCAGATTTAAATATTAGGTCTATGAAGGATTTAAGCTATGGTCCTTGGCAAAGCACTCACTCTGCTTGGGCTCCCTCATTCCGAAATTTTATTTGGTCAATAATTGGTATATGTGTGCACACACACGCACACACGTGTGTGTGTAAAAGGTTAGGCACAATTTTTAACTTAAATGATAACGCTCATTAATTTTACAGGTTTATATAAATTAAAATACTTTATATATATATATATATATATATATATATATATATATATATATATATATATATATATATATATATATATATATATATATATATATATATATATCAACACATTTGCAGAACACCCATAGTGAAGCAGCCACACGAGGTTGTCAATAGCACTTGGTTTAATGGAGATATGCTGGCAGCTTACAGAGCAGAAGGTAACGTCATGAAGTTTTCTCCGCCAGACGCGTTTCGAGAGCCGAATGCTCTCTTCCTCAATGGCGTGTGTTAAATGAATAGCAGCGCAGTTCTCCGTTTATTTGCAACACCTGCCTCACGGGGCGTAGCACACACCCCGGCATTCTGGATGTTGTACTTCATTAGTCAAATTCCCAAGTGGGTGCGCTCGGTATTCAAAATATCAACACTTTGTGATGGCACAGTGGACTGACGTTCACCATTAAGTCCAAAGATGTCCTGCTTTTTTATATCCATCAGTGCGAGAGCGAGTGCTTCCTGCTCAAGTCTCGACTCTCACCTCTTCCTTTCAGCGAGAGAGCCCCCGTTCAGGAGCCCGCTCAGGACCCGCTCACAAGCGGGTGGGCTTGCTTCGCGACCGGGAACAGCCGCTAAAATCAACACATTTGCAGAACACCCATAGTGAAGCAGCCACACGAGGTTGTCAATAGCACTTGGTTTAATGGAGATATGCTGGCAGCTTACAGAGCAGAAGGTAACGTCATGAAGTTTTCTCCGCCAGACGCGTTTCGAGAGCCGAATGCTCTCTTCCTCAATGGCGTGTGTTAAATGAATAGCAGCGCAGTTCTCCGTTTATTTGCAACACCTGCCTCACGGGGCGTAGCACACACCCCGGCATTCTGGATGTTGTAGTTCATTAGTCAAATTCCCAAGTGGGTGCGCTCGGTATTCAAAATATCAACACTTTGTGATGGCACAGTGGACTGACGTTCACCATTAAGTCCAAAGATGTCCTGCTTTTTTATATCCATCAGTGCGAGAGCGAGTGCTTCCTGCTCAAGTCTCGACTCTCACCTCTTCCTTTCAGCGAGAGAGCCCCCGTTCAGGAGCCCGCTCAGGACCCGCTCACAAGCGGGTGGGCTTGCTTCGCGACCGGGAACAGCCGCTAAAATCAACACATTTGCAGAACACCCATAGTGAAGCAGCCACACGAGGTTGTCAATAGCACTTGGTTTAATGGAGATATGCTGGCAGCTTACAGAGCAGAAGGTAACGTCATGAAGTTTTCTCCGCCAGACGCGTTTCGAGAGCCGAATGCTCTCTTCCTCAATGGCGTGTGTTAAATGAATAGCAGCGCAGTTCTCCGTTTATTTGCAACACCTGCCTCACGGGGCGTAGCACACACCCCGGCATTCTGGATGTTGTAGTTCATTAGTCAAATTCCCAAGTGGGTGCGCTCGGTATTCAAAATATCAACACTTTGTGATGGCACAGTGGACTGACGTTCACCATTAAGTCCAAAGATGTCCTGCTTTTTTATATCCATCAGTGCGAGAGCGAGTGCTTCCTGCTCAAGTCTCGACTCTCACCTCTTCCTTTCAGCGAGAGAGCCCCCGTTCAGGAGCCCGCTCAGGACCCGCTCACAAGCGGGTGGGCTTGCTTCGCGACCGGGAACAGCCGCTAAAATCAACACATTTGCAGAACACCCATAGTGAAGCAGCCACACGAGGTTGTCAATAGCACTTGGTTTAATGGAGATATGCTGGCAGCTTACAGAGCAGAAGGTAACGTCATGAAGTTTTCTCCGCCAGACGCGTTTCGAGAGCCGAATGCTCTCTTCCTCAATGGCGTGTGTTAAATGAATAGCAGCGCAGTTCTCCGTTTATTTGCAACACCTGCCTCACGGGGCGTAGCACACACCCCGGCATTCTGGATGTTGTAGTTCATTAGTCAAATTCCCAAGTGGGTGCGCTCGGTATTCAAAATATCAACACTTTGTGATGGCACAGTGGACTGACGTTCACCATTAAGTCCAAAGATGTCCTGCTTTTTTATATCCATCAGTGCGAGAGCGAGTGCTTCCTGCTCAAGTCTCGACTCTCACCTCTTCCTTTCAGCGAGAGAGCCCCCGTTCAGGAGCCCGCTCAGGACCCGCTCACAAGCGGGTGGGCTTGCTTCGCGACCGGGAACAGCCGCTAAAATCAACACATTTGCAGAACACCCATAGTGAAGCAGCCACACGAGGTTGTCAATAGCACTTGGTTTAATGGAGATATGCTGGCAGCTTACAGAGCAGAAGGTAACGTCATGAAGTTTTCTCCGCCAGACACGTTTCGAGAGCCGAATGCTCTCTTCCTCAATGGCGTGTGTTAAATGAATAGCAGCGCAGTTCTCCGTTTATTTGCAACACCTGCCTCACGGGGCGTAGCACACACCCCGGCATTCTGGATGTTGTAGTTCATTAGTCAAATTCCCAAGTGGGTGCGCTCGGTATTCAAAATATCAACACTTTGTGATGGCACAGTGGACTGACGTTCACCATTAAGTCCAAAGATGTCCTGCTTTTTTATATCCATCAGTGCGAGAGCGAGTGCTTCCTGCTCAAGTCTCGACTCTCACCTCTTCCTTTCAGCGAGAGAGCCCCCGTTCAGGAGCCCGCTCAGGACCCGCTCACAAGCGGGTGGGCTTGCTTCGCGACCGGGAACAGCCGCTAAAATCAACACATTTGCAGAACACCCATAGTGAAGCAGCCACACGAGGTTGTCAATAGCACTTGGTTTAATGGAGATATGCTGGCAGCTTACAGAGCAGAAGGTAACGTCATGAAGTTTTCTCCGCCAGACGCGTTTCGAGAGCCGAATGCTCTCTTCCTCAATGGCGTGTGTTAAATGAATAGCAGCGCAGTTCTCCGTTTATTTGCAACACCTGCCTCACGGGGCGTAGCACACACCCCGGCATTCTGGATGTTGTAGTTCATTAGTCAAATTCCCAAGTGGGTGCGCTCGGTATTCAAAATATCAACACTTTGTGATGGCACAGTGGACTGACGTTCACCATTAAGTCCAAAGATGTCCTGCTTTTTTATATCCATCAGTGCGAGAGCGAGTGCTTCCTGCTCAAGTCTCGACTCTCACCTCTTCCTTTCAGCGAGAGAGCCCCCGTTCAGGAGCCCGCTCAGGACCCGCTCACAAGCGGGTGGGCTTGCTTCGCGACCGGGAACAGCCGCTAAAATCAACACATTTGCAGAACACCCATAGTGAAGCAGCCACACGAGGTTGTCAATAGCACTTGGTTTAATGGAGATATGCTGGCAGCTTACAGAGCAGAAGGTAACGTCATGAAGTTTTCTCCGCCAGACGCGTTTCGAGAGCCGAATGCTCTCTTCCTCAATGGCGTGTGTTAAATGAATAGCAGCGCAGTTCTCCGTTTATTTGCAACACCTGCCTCACGGGGCGTAGCACACACCCCGGCATTCTGGATGTTGTAGTTCATTAGTCAAATTCCCAAGTGGGTGCGCTCGGTATTCAAAATATCAACACTTTGTGATGGCACAGTGGACTGACGTTCACCATTAAGTCCAAAGATGTCCTGCTTTTTTATATCCATCAGTGCGAGAGCGAGTGCTTCCTGCTCAAGTCTCGACTCTCACCTCTTCCTTTCAGCGAGAGAGCCCCCGTTCAGGAGCCCGCTCAGGACCCGCTCACAAGCGGGTGGGCTTGCTTCGCGACCGGGAACAGCCGCTAAAATCAACACATTTGCAGAACACCCATAGTGAAGCAGCCACACGAGGTTGTCAATAGCACTTGGTTTAATGGAGATATGCTGGCAGCTTACAGAGCAGAAGGTAACGTCATGAAGTTTTCTCCGCCAGACGCGTTTCGAGAGCCGAATGCTCTCTTCCTCAATGGCGTGTGTTAAATGAATAGCAGCGCAGTTCTCCGTTTATTTGCAACACCTGCCTCACGGGGCGTAGCACACACCCCGGCATTCTGGATGTTGTAGTTCATTAGTCAAATTCCCAAGTGGGTGCGCTCGGTATTCAAAATATCAACACTTTGTGATGGCACAGTGGACTGACGTTCACCATTAAGTCCAAAGATGTCCTGCTTTTTTATATCCATCAGTGCGAGAGCGAGTGCTTCCTGCTCAAGTCTCGACTCTCACCTCTTCCTTTCAGCGAGAGAGCCCCCGTTCAGGAGCCCGCTCAGGACCCGCTCACAAGCGGGTGGGCTTGCTTCGCGACCGGGAACAGCCGCTAAAATCAACACATTTGCAGAACACCCATAGTGAAGCAGCCACACGAGGTTGTCAATAGCACTTGGTTTAATGGAGATATGCTGGCAGCTTACAGAGCAGAAGGTAACGTCATGAAGTTTTCTCCGCCAGACGCGTTTCGAGAGCCGAATGCTCTCTTCCTCAATGGCGTGTGTTAAATGAATAGCAGCGCAGTTCTCCGTTTATTTGCAACACCTGCCTCACGGGGCGTAGCACACACCCCGGCATTCTGGATGTTGTAGTTCATTAGTCAAATTCCCAAGTGGGTGCGCTCGGTATTCAAAATATCAACACTTTGTGATGGCACAGTGGACTGACGTTCACCATTAAGTCCAAAGATGTCCTGCTTTTTTATATCCATCAGTGCGAGAGCGAGTGCTTCCTGCTCAAGTCTCGACTCTCACCTCTTCCTTTCAGCGAGAGAGCCCCCGTTCAGGAGCCCGCTCAGGACCCGCTCACAAGCGGGTGGGCTTGCTTCGCGACCGGGAACAGCCGCTAAAATCAACACATTTGCAGAACACCCATAGTGAAGCAGCCACACGAGGTTGTCAATAGCACTTGGTTTAATGGAGATATGCTGGCAGCTTACAGAGCAGAAGGTAACGTCATGAAGTTTTCTCCGCCAGACGCGTTTCGAGAGCCGAATGCTCTCTTCCTCAATGGCGTGTGTTAAATGAATAGCAGCGCAGTTCTCCGTTTATTTGCAACACCTGCCTCACGGGGCGTAGCACACACCCCGGCATTCTGGATGTTGTAGTTCATTAGTCAAATTCCCAAGTGGGTGCGCTCGGTATTCAAAATATCAACACTTTGTGATGGCACAGTGGACTGACGTTCACCATTAAGTCCAAAGATGTCCTGCTTTTTTATATCCATCAGTGCGAGAGCGAGTGCTTCCTGCTCAAGTCTCGACTCTCACCTCTTCCTTTCAGCGAGAGAGCCCCCGTTCAGGAGCCCGCTCAGGACCCGCTCACAAGCGGGTGGGCTTGCTTCGCGACCGGGAACAGCCGCTAAAATCAACACATTTGCAGAACACCCATAGTGAAGCAGCCACACAAGGTTGTCAATAGCACTTGGTTTAATGGAGATATGCTGGCAGCTTACAGAGCAGAAGGTAACGTCATGAAGTTTTCTCCGCCAGACGCGTTTCGAGAGCCGAATGCTCTCTTCCTCAATGGCGTGTGTTAAATGAATAGCAGCGCAGTTCTCCGTTTATTTGCAACACCTGCCTCACGGGGCGTAGCACACACCCCGGCATTCTGGATGTTGTAGTTCATTAGTCAAATTCCCAAGTGGGTGCGCTCGGTATTCAAAATATCAACACTTTGTGATGGCACAGTGGACTGACGTTCACCATTAAGTCCAAAGATGTCCTGCTTCTTTATATCCATCAGTGCGAGAGCGAGTGCTTCCTGCTCAAGTCTCGACTCTCACCTCTTCCTTTCAGCGAGAGAGCCCCCGTTCAGGAGCCCGCTCAGGACCCGCTCACAAGCGGGTGGGCTTGCTTCGCGACCGGGAACAGCCGCTAAAATCAACACATTTGCAGAACACCCATAGTGAAGCAGCCACACGAGGTTGTCAATAGCACTTGGTTTAATGGAGATATGCTGGCAGCTTACAGAGCAGAAGGTAACGTCATGAAGTTTTCTCCGCCAGACGCGTTTCGAGAGCCGAATGCTCTCTTCCTCAATGGCGTGTGTTAAATGAATAGCAGCGCAGTTCTCCGTTTATTTGCAACACCTGCCTCACGGGGCGTAGCACACACCCCGGCATTCTGGATGTTGTAGTTCATTAGTCAAATTCCCAAGTGGGTGCGCTCGGTATTCAAAATATCAACACTTTGTGATGGCACAGTGGACTGACGTTCACCATTAAGTCCAAAGATGTCCTGCTTTTTTATATCCATCAGTGCGAGAGCGAGTGCTTCCTGCTCAAGTCTCGACTCTCACCTCTTCCTTTCAGCGAGAGAGCCCCCGTTCAGGAGCCCGCTCAGGACCCGCTCACAAGCGGGTGGGCTTGCTTCGCGACCGGGAACAGCCGCTAAAATCAACACATTTGCAGAACACCCATAGTGAAGCAGCCACACGAGGTTGTCAATAGCACTTGGTTTAATGGAGATATGCTGGCAGCTTACAGAGCAGAAGGTAACGTCATGAAGTTTTCTCCGCCAGACGCGTTTCGAGAGCCGAATGCTCTCTTCCTCAATGGCGTGTGTTAAATGAATAGCAGCGCAGTTCTCCGTTTATTTGCAACACCTGCCTCACGGGGCGTAGCACACACCCCGGCATTCTGGATGTTGTAGTTCATTAGTCAAATTCCCAAGTGGGTGCGCTCGGTATTCAAAATATCAACACTTTGTGATGGCACAGTGGACTGACGTTCACCATTAAGTCCAAAGATGTCCTGCTTTTTTATATCCATCAGTGCGAGAGCGAGTGCTTCCTGCTCAAGTCTCGACTCTCACCTCTTCCTTTCAGCGAGAGAGCCCCCGTTCAGGAGCCCGCTCAGGACCCGCTCACAAGCGGGTGGGCTTGCTTCGCGACCGGGAACAGCCGCTAAAATCAACACATTTGCAGAACACCCATAGTGAAGCAGCCACACGAGGTTGTCAATAGCACTTGGTTTAATGGAGATATGCTGGCAGCTTACAGAGCAGAAGGTAACGTCATGAAGTTTTCTCCGCCAGACGCGTTTCGAGAGCCGAATGCTCTCTTCCTCAATGGCGTGTGTTAAATGAATAGCAGCGCAGTTCTCCGTTTATTTGCAACACCTGCCTCACGGGGCGTAGCACACACCCCGGCATTCTGGATGTTGTAGTTCATTAGTCAAATTCCCAATGTGGGTGCGCTCGGTATTCAAAATATCAACACTTTGTGATGGCACAGTGGACTGACGTTCACCATTAAGTCCAAAGATGTCCTGCTTTTTTATATCCATCAGTGCGAGAGCGAGTGCTTCCTGCTCAAGTCTCGACTCTCACCTCTTCCTTTCAGCGAGAGAGCCCCCGTTCAGGAGCCCGCTCAGGACCCGCTCACAAGCGGGTGGGCTTGCTTCGCGACCGGGAACAGCCGCTAAAATCAACACATTTGCAGAACACCCATAGAGCGCACCCACTTGGGAATTTGACTAATGAACTACAACATCCAGAATGCCGGGGTGTGTGCTACGCCCCGTGAGGCAGGTGTTGCAAATAAACGGAGAACTGCGCTGCTATTCATTTAACACACGCCATTGAGGAAGAGAGCATTCGGCTCTCGAAACGCGTCTGGCGGAGAAAACTTCATGACGTTACCTTCTGCTCTGTAAGCTGCCAGCATATCTCCATTAAACCAAGTGCTATTGACAACCTCGTGTGGCTGCTTCACTATGGGTGTTCTGCAAATGTGTTGATATATATATATATATATACATAAATATATATATATATTTTTTTTTTTTACAAAGTGGAGGTTGTTACTCTGTAGTTACAGTTCGGACGTGCGTGGCGGTTTGAAAGTCTGACTGCCACAGATCCGACAGACTCAAGGAGCCCGCTGGTCCACCGGAGACAGAATCTGCCGGCCCTTGCATAGATGTGAACCAGCCATAAAAAGGCTGGTAAAAAGGGACTTTGGGGGTGCGTAGCGGGCCCCCCTTACCCTCTGGTCAACAGACACAGGACCTGGTGGGTACATATTCCTGCACCATGTGGCAGGCAGTACATTGTGCCTGCCACGTAGTGCAGGGATATGCGTGGGATGTCTTTTTTGTATTGCAGTGGGTGCTGCAGAGATCTCAGCTCCATCATGGAAATTATCGGTGTGTGTTCCGTCAAGGGGAGAGACTACGAAAAAAGAAAAAAGAAAATTGATACCACAAAAACGGCTAAAAGGAATAACACCACATTTGTCAGAGCTAGAAATTGGTCCAGAAACCATGCTTCTTGAGAGTTAGTGTAATTCCGTTCAGCAGTTTTTGAGAAACTAAGGTTCAAAAGCTTTGTATATCCGGACAGTTGAGTTTGGGAGAGGCTGTCCAGAGTCCTGCGATCACAAATCTTCAAATACTTGAGAGATCTAATTGGCCGAGAGTTCATTTTTTTCCCCATTGACTGTCTCGCTTCAATGGGAAAGAAAGGCTCTTCCGAACTAGCACAGGATCTTGTGCGCTGGTAGCTGGCTGCAAGAGGAAGAGAAATGTAGTGGACACCATTTTAGTGCCCGGGAACTTGGTCCCCGTGTCTGAAAATTGAAAAACTACAAAAATGTATAAGTGGTACCGACTTCCTAGATCCAGTTGGGGTGTCCCAGAAGGTTAATGTTAACCAAATATATATTTTTGGGGGTTTCCCCAATCCCGCAGGTAACCTGTGGGAGCCGGCAAGCCCCCTGGAATCCAATGGGTGTTCCATGGGAGAGTAGGGGGCACAATATTTTTAAATAAAAACTTTAAAAGTTCATCACTCCGGTTCTACTAATTGGATTGTTGTCATTTTGGTGTCATTATTTAATAAATGATTCACTCTCTTTCTAAATTGGCTTTGGAAATTTCTTGTGTTGTGTTTTCACTTTTTTTACTTTTTGAGTACTACATAAATACTTTACAGATTGCATCTAAGTTACACCTAGCTGCTCTATGCCCTAACTAACAGATGGTTGACGACAGGCTTATTTAGTGACTATTGTCAAATTCACCCTGATAAGGATTGTGACCTTAATTTGAGATGATTTCTCACCTCCTTAATTAATACTCCAATTTTTTACATTGTTGGCAACAATGGGATTTAATACTTGTGTTTGTGTAGTGCCTCTCAGTGATTTGTGTAAAACCTAAATCCTTTTGTATAATCTAATATCAAAATAGATTTTTGATTTTCATATTCTCTTTTATTTGTAATTGATAATTTTTCAGATTTTTCCTAAATGTCAATCCACTTCTATTTTTGCACTTGTTCGATTTTGTAAGGGTGGAGCCATGCTCAAGCAGCTACCACAATTCTTGTCAGGGTGAAACATAAGCAAACCCCAAAATAACCTGTGCTTATCCCTCTGGTAGCGTGGCACAGAAGCATCCAGGCTTAACTTAGAGGAAATGTGTAAAGTATTTATGCAGCACTTCAAATAGTTATAAAGTAAAAAAACGACACAAGAAAAATCCCACACCAATTTAGAAAAATAGAGTAAAATCAAATAAATTATTTGACACCAGAACAATCAAAAATACAATTAGCAGAACCGGAGATATGCAGTTTTTTATTTTAAGTAAAAATGGTGTTTAAAAGCACAAAGCATCAACTGTGGTTATGTAGTTATTCTGGACCGGGACAAAGTCACATGTTCAGGCCGACTACAATGGAATGTGGGACCAAGTTAGCCCTTCTCAGAAATGTTCCTTAAATCCTGGTTGCAGAACATTGCGATGCGGAGCGGCGTTTCCGAGAAGAAATTTGAGGTCTGCATAGACGGTGCATCGCGCAGCCGTGGTTTTGATGAGCTGCAAGGGCTGCAATGCTTGCTTAAATCTAGGCTGCATTGTGCTGGATCTATTCCAATGAGAAGCTGTGAGGTCTGCATTGAGGATGTGTTGCACAACTGTGGTACTAATGAGCTGTGCAGTCTGCGATGCAGGCTTTCGTTGAGGCTACATTGTTCTTTGTCAGTTCAGAGTGGTGCTGCAAAGAGCTGCATTGGGCTTGTGTTGTGCTCTGTTGGTTCTTATGAGACTACATCTGGGCTGGCAGAGCACCTTTAGTCCCACTTCCAAGGGACCAGAACTGGAGAGGCACCACTTGGGAGGTTAGGACTCTCAGCAGGCTGAGCCCCGGTGCAGAGTTCAAGATGGTTGGAGTCTTTTATATCCCTGAGGTTCTGACCAGAAGGTGAGCCAACTAGCCCTTGGAGTCACACTGGTGGTCCTGGGTTCATGATGCAGATCCAGTCCTTTTAGCCTCAGGCAGCAGGGCAGTCCTTGTTGCAGCAGAGCAGCACAGCAGTCCTTCTTTTGAGTTTTCCACAGATCCAGAAGTGGTCTGAAGAGTAGGGTCTGAGGATCCACCTGGTGCCCACTTTGAAGTAGGAGAAATATCTAGAGTTCTCCTCCTACAGAGGTGTCTGGAATTTCCTCCCTCTCTGCCCTGGTCCCAGCTTGCCTGGGAGTACAAATGACTAGTGTGAAACTGTGTGTTAGTGTGCAGAGGTAAAGTCTATCAGATGTGAAAGTGTGGTAGGTGATCAGCCAGTCAGATATGGCCCATCCTGCCAACACCTACCCCCCTTTACCTCACTGCTTAAGTGCAATACATTTTGATAAACTGCTAACTACAACTAGTCATGTGGCCCAGGATACAGGCTGCAGGCACCAAATGGGTAGGACAAGAAAAATGGCAACTTTCTCAAAGTGTCATTTTCAGAATTGTGACTTAAAATCCAACCTTAGCATTACAGAGGGTTTTAAATTGCAATTCTGTAGCTATCAAAGTCACATTCATACTTGCTCCCAATAGATAGTTAACAATTATCTAAGGTAATAAGGTAACCCAATGTTATCCAATGGAATATTTGAGTTTTTCACTACCAGGACATGTAAAACTTTAGAGTACAAGTCAGACCTTTTAAATACACTGCACCCTGCCCTATGAGCTGGTTTGGGCCTACCCCAGGGGTGATGTTTATGTATTAAAAATTGAAGCTAAGGCCTGGTAAAAGCTTAATTTTGCCAGGTGGAAAAGGAAGTTTATACTGCACACACAGGTTGCAGTGGCAGGCCAGAGACATGTTTAAAAGGGCTAATTAAGTGGGCACAATAGGAGCTGCAGGCCTTTTAGTAACATTTACATTACTAGCCCTGCGTTCAGGCTGTGCCACTTTACTAGGGACTTACACGTAAATTAAATTGAAGGGAAAATGTGGGGGTAAAAAAGATGGGGATGTCAGGTTGTCAGTTCCAAGACAATGGAGTTGTGAAAAATAGTAGGTTATTAAGAGATTACCGTGGGTTGGAATGATAAGGAGCTGTGAGAAATGAGAGGACCATCAAGAGATGAGACAGGGTTAGAAAATGTAAGGTTTCTAGAGAACATTGAAAAGAAATGTAGGGACTCTATAGCATTGTGACAGAAGAGAGAGCGGGATTTCCACAGTTTTGGGCAGTGGAAAAAATATAGATGCTGTGGATAGATGGGACAGTAGAAAGATGTGGGGAATGTGGAGAAATGATTGCAGACTATCAATCAATCAGGGGTTTGTAAAGCATGCTACACACCCGTGAAGGTCTCAAGGCGCTGGGGGGGGGGGGGTGACTTCAGATCAGTCAAAGAGCCAGGTCATGAGGTCCTTCCTGAACGTGCGCAAGGTAGGGGAGCGTCTGATGTTCACTGGGAGCTCGTTCCAGGTTTTGGCCACGATGTAGAAGGCTCTTCCACGATTCTGTTCCTGCGGATGCGGGGGACCTCTGCCAGGGCGAGGTCGGCGGAGCGGAGGCTCCTCTTGGTTACGTGGAAGGATACTCTCTTGTTGAGGTATTTGGGTCTGATTTTGTGGAGGGTTTTGTAGGTGTGGGTGAGGAGTTGGAAGGTGAGCCTCTTCTCGATGGGGAGCCAGTGGAGGCCTCGTAGGTATTGGGTCATGTGCTCCTGGTGCGGTGTCCCGAGGACCTGGAGGCTGTGCAGAAGAGACTTGTTGATTCCGGCATAGAGGGCATTGCCATAGACCAGTCTGCTGGTGATGAGTGCGTGGGTGACAGTCTTTCTGCAGTCTGGGGGGATCCACTTGAAGGTTTTACGGAGGGACTGCTGGCAGTTGAAGCTAGTGGATGCGACAGCGTTGATCTGGCAGTTCATGGAGAGGGAGGTGTTAAGGATAATGCGAGGTTCTGGGCGTGCTCCATAGGGGTGGGTGGGTTCCCCAGGGCGGAGGGCCACCAGGTGTTGTTCCTGGCGGAGGTGTATGGTCTGAGGATCAGGACCTCGGTCTTTTCAGAGTTTAGCTTCAGGGAGCTGTCCTTCATCCAGCCTCCCACGTCCTTCATACCTTCTTGGAAACATAGTCTTGTGTCCTCAGGATTTTTAGTGAGCAGGAGGATGAGCTGGTTGTCGTCGGCGTAAGATACAATGCTGAGCCAATGTTGTCTGACGATGGAAGCGAGGGGGCCATGTAGATGTTGACGTGCTTGAGGTTGAGTGATGTTCCCTGGGGTACTGCGCATTTGATTTCCGTGGGCTTGGAATGGAAGGGAGGGAATCGAATCCTCTGGGTTCTGCCGGAGAGAAAGGATTGGATCCAGTCGAGGGCGACTCCTTGTATCCCCGGGTTGTGAAGTCTGGCTGTGAGAGTGACGTGAGAGAAGGTGTCGAAGGCTGCTGAGAGGTCTAGAAGGATGAGGGCCGTGGTGTGTCCCTGGTCGAGCAGCATGCAGATGTCATCAGTGCCGGCGAGGAGGGCGGTCTCGGTGCTGTGGTTGCTCCAGAATCCAGACTGGGAGGCATCCAGGATGGAGTGTTCTTCTATGAAGGTGGTCAGCTGGGTGTTTACGAGTCTCTCTGTGACTTTGCCTGCGAAGGGGAGGAGAAGAGATGGGCCGGTAGTTTTTCAGGTCCGTTGGGTCGGCCAAAGGTTTCTTGAGGAGAGGTTTCACCTCTGCCCGTTTCCAGTCATCTGGGCAGATGCCTGTAGTGAGGGAGGTGTTGATGGTGCGTCCTAGTTAGGGTGCGATGATGGTGGCAGCTCTGTGGAATATGTGAGGTGGGCAGGGGTCTGTAGGGGCTTCTTAATGGGTTTTCTTCATGGCCGCTGTGATGAGTTCTATCGTAGCGGACTCCCAGTACGTGATGGTTGGCTTATTGGCAGCGGAGGCTAGGGGGTGGTGCTGGTCGTTAGTTACCTGAAATTCTCGTAAAGGGCCTTGATCTTCAGGTGGAAGTAGGAGGTGAGTTTGTTTCAGAGTTCCTGGGATGGAGTGACATCCATGTATTCGCTGGTGGGCTTAGTGAACTGTTGTATGACGCTTAACAGTTCCTTGGTGTTAGTAGCGTTGGTCTGGATCTTGTCTCTGATGAAGGTTCTTTTGGTGTGTCTTATGCGCTGGTGGTATTACTTCAAGGCGCTCTTGTGGTCTTTCCGTGCTTCCATGGTTTTCAGGTTCCGACAGATTTTCTCAAGGTGTCTGCTGGAGTGTCTGGCATCTTGAAGTTCAGTGGTGAACCATTCGGCTTTCGGCTGGCGTTGTTTGGTGCGGGCGGAGGTTTGCGAGCTTATCGGCACAGCTGGAAATTCAGTGGTGAAATTCTCTGGCTGCGGAGTTGGTGTCGGTTGCTGCAATGGGGGTATTGACGGAGGGTGGTGTTGATGTGGTCCTCTGTGACCTTGCTCCTGTTCCGTCGTGGCAGGTGTGGGGCGGGTTTGGGTGCGTTGGTGGTGTTGAAGGTGAAATGGACACAGAGGTGGTCGGTCCAGGGGGGCTGGGTGGTGTGGCAGAAGCGGACATTTGTCCCTCCTGCAAAGATGGGATCGAGGGTGTGACCCACTCTGTGGGTGGGTGTGTTGACGAGGTGGTTCAGTCCTAAGTTTATTCATTTATAAAGTTTTATATAGCGCGAAAGGAAGGTAATAGTAGCAGTACAATCGTTAGAAGGGGCACCAACCTAAATAAATCTCATATGCATATCAAACAAAAGGTTATAATCGAAAGGGACAATAAAGGGTAAGATAAAAACTAGAACATAGCTCACTGGGAGGTGAGCAAGTGAATAGTACAGCAGAATAACACCAAACGCATGTTGTAGGTCTAAAGAATTAGAGCAGAGGATCCGAGACCCTCTAAAGGTAAAAACTTGTTCATGAGGAATCTTTTTCCTTCCAATTTGAAGGCAACCTTGGAGGAGATTCTGCATATTTCCGGTGGGAGAGAGTTCCAGATCTTTGGCGCAGAGCCGGAGAAAGCTAGGAGACACGTTCTCTTTTTGCGAAAGATCTGACGTTCCAAGAGGAGAGATTTAGCACTCTGAGAAGGTCTACCCCCACTGGATAATTCTAGCTTTTGCGCTAGATAACTGGGGGGTTTGAAATGGTGGGCATTGTGAGTTAGACAGGCAATCTTTAGCTGAATTCTTGCTTCATAGGGCAACCAATTTAGGATTTTAAGACTGTGGAGAAGTGCTTGTTTCTTTTTGTCCCCTTGACCAGTCTGGCCGCCGCAATAAGTGAAGCCCTTAGTGGGGCCAAGGTATATTTGGGGAGGCCACAGAGTGTAGCACTGCCATAGCCTTGGTAAACCAAGCGCTTGGACCACTTGCTTGAAGTCAGTGTGTGGGAGGAAAGGTTTGAGATTCCTGAGTATCCTCATTAGGTGATTCACTCCCTGACACACATTGCTGATATGAGTTTTCATGTTCAGATGTTTGTCTAGGGCGAGTCCGAGAGATTTGGCCGAGTCAACAATGAGGGGGGAGCAGTTGAAGGCAGTGAGGTGGTTCATCCAAAGGTCTATCTTGGGGATGTGATTTGGATGATAAATGAGAAGGAATTCTGTTTTGGAGGTGTTGACCAAGAGGTGGTTCTCAGTTAACCAGTTTTGAGTATTTATTAGGGTAGAGTTAAGTGCTATGAGGTTTTTCGGGGAGGAGATTTTCAGATAGAGTTGCTTATCATCGGCATACATATGGAAGAGAATGTCAGCAGAATTTAGAGCATAAGCTAAAGGTTCCAAGAATAAATTGAAGAATATGGGGGATAGGGCGGGCCCTTGGGGGACCCCCATGGATTGGGAAGCGATTGCCAAGACAAGTTGGCGAGGTTGTCCAGGAGAGTAGAGAAGTCAGGGTCATTGCTGTTGTTAACATGGAAGTTCAGGTCCCTGAGTAGAATGTAGTCCGTGGAGGTGATGGTGTGGGGTGCAGCGAGCTCAGCGATGGTTGCGTGGTGGGTGCTTAGACCAGGAGGTCTGTAGATCAGGGTGCCAGGTAGGGTTGTCCTGGGGCTGGTCTTGGTCTGGAAGTGGAGGTGTTCTCTGTTTGGGTGTGGGTCACTTGTGCCGATATTGGGAGTCGGAGGGGTCTTGTCTGTGATGGCGAGTCCTCCTACTGGGCGGAGCGGGCGGTCTTTCCTTTGAATCTTGTAGCCATCTGGGATGGCGGTGGCGATGTCGGGACTGGAGGTGGCATTGGTCCAGGTTTCTCTGAAGAAGGCGATGTCGGGTGAGAGGGTGTCGAGCAGATTCCAGATTTCAATGCTGTGTTGGTGCAGGGAGCGCATGTTGAGTCGGATGCAAGTCAGGGTATCGGTGTTGTGGGTATGGGGCGTTCCTTCGGCGGTCGCGGGGGCTCTGTTGATGGTGAAGGAATTGCGGCAGTGGCTGCACGAGAACTGTCTGTGGGTGGTGTTCGGCGAGGATCTTGCGCAGTCGGCGTGTCTTCCGAGGCTGAGTACGTGGAGAGAAGCTGGGGTTGTTGAGGGATATGGCAGTGAAAATATTCATGGCCCGATGTTGAGAGGTAGCATAGTGAAGAAATGCAGTAACTATGCAGAGAGAAGACATTGAAGAGTTGAAGGGGCTGTAGAGAGATGTGGCAGTGAAGGGATGGAGGGGCTGCAAAGAGGTTGTGGAGAGACATGACCTGGATGAAATGCACATGCTGTGGAAAGATGAACCCCTAAAGAGATACAGAGGCTGAAGAGAGATGGGATTGTGACGAGATGCAGGTACCTCTGTATAGAAACTAGATAGTGAAAAGATGCCGAGCTTAAGGAGAGATGTGTTAGTGAAGAGGTGCAGTGCTTGTGGAGCGATGGCTTATGGTGGGACGTATTCATGCAGTTTGTGCACTTCATGTTCCAAGTTAAACATAGGACTCTTACTGAAAATAAGGAAGCACAAAAAAGGTTTTGTTAAGACAAACTATACACATGTTGCGTAGGTCAATGATGATACTGCAGCCCTCCTCCTGTTTTATCAAAGTGTTTATCTTCTGGCCCTAACCAGAGACTACTAGTGACCCATCGATCACATGCAAAGCTTAGCAGGGAGGGGGCTGCCCTCAGTTCAGGTCATGAGAGCTGTGTTTGCCCAGGTAGGTAACCATCACCTTCAAAGCCCAAAAAGTTCTGAGGCTATCTTAGGTTTACACCCCTCCCTGACACAGAAAAAGTCATCTTGTTACAGTGCCTCTATACCAGTCCTGCCAAGGGCTGACTATTGGGATAGAGAGTAACCATATGTGATGAATTCACCAAAGGACCTGGAGAAAAGGGCACTGGTTTTAGCAGAAATACAACTGTAATCCTAACATTGCATCCCCAGAAGAGGTCATTTTGATATCGATCAAGAAGGGCGACAAGCCCCTGTGTTTCTCTTTTAAAGATGATGTGAAAGGCAGGAAAGAGGTTTCATTTAAAGCACTGGGACACCAGTGCCATATCGAAGAATTAAAAAGCCTCCCCTGCAAAAAAAGATAATTTTCATGGTTTAAAAAGATATTCTCTCTTAAAAAATGATCCTCGTGCATTTATTAGAGAGCTGCCTTCATAGTGTCAAGAGATGTGTTCATTAAAGGTTTTCCCCTGAGCATTGAAAAGGAGTGTTGCTTTGTTTAACAAGAAGTGCTTTTCGCATCACAACAAGGTACTATTCAGTTAAATGAAAGTTCCTTTTTTTTAGGATCAACTGCCTGTGCTTGTCATATTGGTTCCATTTACATATTGAAAGATTTAGAAAAGCAACCTTTATTTGAAGGGTACAGACATACAAAGTGAACTTCTTTTATTGTGTCACAGGCTACTATTGTGTAAAAATACCCTTTTGCGTGACCAGGCCTGTGGGCTGGGGCGCACAAATCATTAGTCCAGTGGGGCATTAAACCAAGGTCTCAGTGGTAGCGGCCCACTCCAATGCAATTATGGCATCCAACCAATAGTAAGAGGGAATGTTACTTGCTTGCACTGGGGCCTTAGCAACCTAACTAAGCCACTGAGCAAAAGTGAGGCAATACCTTCCACAGTTCTGACCCCTGCCCTATATCTGCATTCAATTTATTTTACATAAGAACATTTTATTTTGAAAAAGGACTTCACATTGGATCTGCCATCAAACATGAGAAGAAGGTATTTTATCATTATGCACCTTATGCTTTAAATGTGTCCACCCCAGTGGTAAATTGTTCTCATTGATGCGCCTTCAGACATGTTCATACCCTGAAAATGCTTCAAGAATCTGGAATGCTATACCAGCACACATTTGACAGGCTCAATCAATCACTGTCTTTCAAAAGGGACCTCAATCAGCGTTTCTTGTATTTTTCTTAATCAATGGTATTGCTTCTTCTCAAATCTTGCAGTACACTGACAACAGAATCTTTTGGAAAACCTGAATGTCCTGTTTATGACATGGCCTTTCTCTGTCTCACTGTTATTTTATGACTTGTCTCTGTAAAGCGCCCCGCCACCTTGTGATCAGGATCTTGACACATTATATGAAGGAGATAAATAAATACATTTTCTACAGTCTTTCACAAGGTTACACACGATAAAAGTAAACTCAATTGGTCTCCAGGCGCAGCTCTAAGCCTCATTGTGATTCATCCTTTAAATGGCAAATCCCATCACGTTCACCGACAATGCTTGACAATGAGGTATTTCACGTGGCTTAGTAACCCAATCCTTTCAATTGAATCATGTGAAAATCCTGCCATAGCTTAAACAGCAGCCTTTTATAGCCACAAACGATTCTACCCTGTCTGTATTCTGGACAATCATCCCTTGAAAAGACCCTTTCTCTCCATTCATTTTATTAGCCCATAGACTTGCATGCACTTTGCCTACACATGGAGCAGCTTTCACCTGCTTGGTCTTTGATACTCTCTGTTCAAAAACCTGTTTCATTCCCAATTTTGTTCACAGTTTGTTTATCCTATGTATGTTTATTTAAAGGTGAATACCCTCACCTTAGATTTTAAATGAAAGAATCAGAAAAGTGGTATGTAAGAGGATGGTATTACAAAAAATCGACCTACAAAAATATTGACACTGGAATATCGACATAAAAAACATCGAAGTCCTACCTACCTAAAGGTAAGTACAAAAATATCGGAAAAAAATATTGTTGTAAAAAATATTGATGTTAAAAATATCATTTTTTAAAATGTTTTAATAATAAAGTAAAAATGAATATAATTTACAAAATTATAGATATAAAAATTAAAACATATTTAAAAAATAATAACGAATACATATAATTTTAAAATTATTTAAACATCCACATATAAATTAATATATATATACTTACTTCACATATTACAACAGTAAGGGAGCGTTGAATAGCTTAGGGGTAAAAATTACTATTCCAACTCCAGTGAGTGCAACAGTAGGGAAAGCATTGGATAGTGTAGGGGTAAAAATTACTATTCCAACTCAGGAGAGTGCAACAGTAGGGAAAGCACTGAATAGCTTAGGGGTAAAAATTACTATGCCCACTCCAGAGAGTGCAACTGTAGGGAACGTGCTGGATAGGGTAGGGGTAAAAATTGCTATTCCCCCTCCAGTGAGTGCAACAGTAGGGAAAGCGTTGGATAGTGTAGGGTTAAAAATTACTATTCCAACTGAGGAGAGTACAACAGTGGGGAAAGCGCTGAGTAGCTTAGGGGTAAAAATTACTATTCCCACTCCAGTGAGTGCAACAGTAGGGAAAGCGTTGGATAGCGTAGGGGTAAAAATTACTATTCCAACTCAACAGAGTGCAACAGTAGGGAAAGCGCTGGATAGCGTAGGGGTAAAAATGACTATTCCCACTCCAGAGTGTGCAACAGTAGGGAAAGTGCTGGATAGGGTAGGTGTAAAAATTGCTATTCCCCCTCCAGTGAGTGCAACAGTAGGGAAAACGCTGGATTGCGTAGGGTTAAAAATTACTATTCCCACTGCAGTGAGAGCAGCAGTAGGAAAAGCGTTGGATAGCGTAGGGGTAAAAATTACTATTCCCACACCAGAGAGTGCAACAGTAGGGAAAGCGCTGGATAATGTAAGGGTTAAATAACATACTTATCAATTACATATTATTTTTATTTAAGAAAGTCACACATTAATAAATAATTATTTTCCTCCTTTAACACACAACACACTACACAAACAAAAAAACACAATTGAGTTAACTATCAAGTAATCATAATATATTTATAAATTGACTAATAAATATTGATTACCAATTAATAATTAACCAGACATTAATAAGTAATTATCAATGAATTAATTAGCAATAGTAATAAATATTAATTATCAATTAACTAATGAATAAAAAATAATCACCAATAATAAGTAATTAACAACTAATTAATAATAAATGCCAATAAATAAAAACAATCTCTTTAATTCATTTAATTTAATTATTTCCCACCCTATTCCCCTATAAACCCACAACCCACTACACATAAAAAATCAAAAAATTAATGTAATGATCAATTAATCTCTTAATTACAATAAATTAATTAGCAATACCAATAAATAATAATTATTAATACATTAAATATAATGAACTAATTAGTAAAACTTAATTACCAATTAATAGTTAATTAATTAATCATCAATACCAATTAATAAAAACATATTAATTAATTAATTAATTATAATTAAATGACTTCCCACCCTATTCCCTTATAAACCCACAACCCGCTCTGATACTAAAACGCAATATTTACTTCGACAAAATTACTAATTTCTAAACATTTATTTTAAAATGTATGAAAATACATTAAAAAAAATGTTTAACATACATATAAAATACACACTATAATACATAACACTAAAAAAATGGATATTATTAACAACAATATTTTTGTTTACGATATTACTTACTTCGATATTAAAAAACAATATTACTTATCTTGGTGCCAATATTCTGGTCAACAATATTTTTGACTTAGATATTCTGTCCCTACAATATTAAAAAACTCGATATTAATATAGGTCAATATTTTAAATTAGATATTTTGACTGTCCACCATGTAAGAGGTGTTTGGCCTAACATGAGACTGAACAGAGGAAGGTTTTTAATTGCTTCCTAAAGGGCATTTAATACAATTAACCTTTTAAACAAGGAATTATGGTTCCACACATAAGAAAATAGACTCCCTCTTGGAGGCCTAGACTGATATAGTCTTCAAGAGGAGAAGTTTTGAGTAGCAGAAATAGAGCTGAAACATGCCGCTGGCAAATTGTGGCTGGAAATGATGGTCTGGAAGAATCATGGATATTTCAGACAGTCTTTAGGTAACCCTCCGTGAAGAATTGGAAGCCAGTGCAAAGTATATGGTGCTTCTCAAGCGGAAGAGTAGCTGACTTTAGAAAGTCCATAACATTTCTTTATTTGTGACAAGCCTTCGCTCGGGTGAAGTTTTTATCATATAATTATTTTCTCCCGTAATTTCTTCTTCTTTTTTGTTTTAGGTTATGTTTATTTTTTGTAGTTAATTTGCTTGAATGGTGATGCTTTTTTGGCACCCACAAAGTTTGGTCTGAGCAGAAAATGTCTTGCAGGAACTGTAAAATTGAGGATTGCAGTGGTCGGGAGGCAGATCTCCCATCAGTATCTCCTTTATAAGAGGTATAACCCTGTGTACAACTTTGAGTCAGACCAATAACAAAAATGCATTTTACTTACTATGGGAACTTTTTCGCAAAAATGATGGGGATTTTCTGATGAAGAAATGTAGCAGTGTTTCCTTGGACTAGATGCACCCTACATACAAGTTCACCTCGTAAATTATGCACGAAACACTGATAGATTGAGGATAATAAATTTCCTTATTGACTGCCCAAGTAATCGATGACTGCCCACAATAGCCACTGTGACACCCTGCGCTTAACAGTACATGTGAAAAGTGTAACCACCTCCTTAAGAGGTCCCCAGTTAGCAGGAAAAAGCCACAAAGGCATTCCTAGCAAACTTGAGATTGTTGATTGAAGATTATTATTAATACAGAACTAGATGCGCAAAGGCCCAAACCCATTCCTGAACAACAGGGTAGTGAGAAGAGCTGATTCACTCCACATCTACATGCCTTGCAGATGTTCATACATTGTCAAGTTATATATATATCATTCTGAACAAATAAAGAGGCTGTGTTTATTAGCCAGGATTTGTCCTTGAAAAGATCAGATTGCTGCTTAAAAGATAGTGAGGCAGGTGAGTTCACTGAGGGCAATGTGTGGAAGAGAAGAAGGGAGGGGTTCAGTGAGGAGGATAGCCAGCACCTGAGGAGTGTGAAGATGCGACAAAGGTGACTGTGTGCAGTATGGAAGAACGTCCAGACTTAGTAAAGGTGCAAAAAAACCAGACAAAATAAATTAATTGATGTGGCCCTCTTAGATTTCAGGCCTCTATTAACAGTAGGTGTTACTTTTTGAAGCAATGTATCTTGTGTTTCTCGAAGACAGATTTATAGTAACCCTTGAGACCATTGTTAGTTGATATAACACCGGAATATAGAGTTTTAATGACTGTGCTACTAATAAATATAGCAAAAATATGAACAACCAACAAAACGACAAGATAAACTACATAGGCATGTAGGTTAACTATACTTAAATCCACAAATGGCGTTTTCCAACTTCCATGTGTGTTGCATTAGCACACATAGAATTTGTAAAACGTCATTTATGTAAAGGATTGTTAATGTGCAGGAAGGGACGCCTTCCTGTACATAAACAATCATTAGAGGTTATTTTCTCATTCTATGTGTGTTGCAGCACGCTAAGAAAGAGGAAAACAACGAGGAGAAATTAATATATTTCTCCTCTTGCACCTACCTATGCCTCCCCTACGATTTCTTGTAAATCTGGAAATGTGTCTGGTTCCATGGGTGTTGAGTGGGAACACTCACAGCAACACCCATGGAACTCCCCTTCCATGCAAAGTGCTGCGTGTAAAGGGGCCATATTTACAAGGACAGGTGATGTCCCACAATTTGCCACGGTCCACTGAGTCAAAGGCGCAGGAGAGGTCCATAAAAGTCATGTGTATGGCTCTTTTCCTGGTCTTGACATATTCCCCCAAGATTAGGGACACCTTTAGAACTTGCTCAGTGGGGTCCAGACCCAGGTGAAACCCGTATTGGGCTTCTGAAAAGAAATACTTTTTTCTGCCAAGGCTTCCAATTTTGCCGAAATCACCATACCGAATATTTTTACAGAAGAATGAAGCAGCAAGATTGGCCCAGTGGCGTAACGAAAGTTCAGGGGGGCCCTCCTGCAAGCGACATAGAGGCCCCCCCACCCCTGATTAAATCCGGAGCTCAGTAATGAGCTGATGCGCGGCCCTTGTTGCAGTAACAATGACAGTGACAATAACGCCCAGATTGCGTCTTTGTTAATGCCCGCGCACACAGGTATGGACCACTCCCTCGTGCTCTCCGTTACTGGTGTCCACTGTGATGCCTCGGCCCATTCTGAAACTGGGAGCCCATTAAAGGAGCACCTTGTTAGCGGCATCGCGGCGTCAAATGCTGCTCGGGTTTCGTTTCACGACTACTCCTCCGTGCAGCTACGGGTGTTTTACTGCCAGAGGAGGGAGGTGTTAAAGCCCGCCCTGGGACTGGTCTCCGGGCATACACATGGCATTTTATCTGCTGTAAAGGGAAGAAATCTCCTCGGTTCTGTTCAAAGAGTCTTAAAGTGCTTCATAATTTACATAGCCCGGGCTCAAGAGATAGAGCGATAGTAAAATGCGCGTGTTTTTTTAAATAGTGTGTTTTGTATGAAAATATCTGCAAATAGAAAACATTAATCTGAGCTTTTTTTGTGCTTTAAGGCGCTGCGAAATTTCAAGGTATTTTAAGTGGAATGGTTTAGTGGTTTATCAACATGCCTTCTCAAAATAAAAGATTTAAATTTGGTTTCTTTTTACTTCTAGTTGGGTCATCTCCACCGATTTCCTGTTCTTTTGCTGTACAGAATTAGCTCTCCGGCAAAATGAATGTGCCAATGGAAACTGATTCAGTTTGAGATGGGCACTAACAAGGCTTGAGAACTGTGCTGAGGGGGCCCCCTGCAGCTCAGCCCCCCCACCGTGGGGGATGCGGGGGCCTGTGTTACACCTGGATAGGCCGGTAGTTAGAGGGGGCATTTCCATCTCCTTTTTCAAAGATGGGAACTGCTACTGATTCTCTCCATAACTCGTTAGGGCCACTAAT
The DNA here is from genome assembly GCF_964263255.1 of Lissotriton vulgaris. NCBI lineage: Eukaryota > Metazoa > Chordata > Amphibia > Caudata > Salamandridae > Lissotriton > Lissotriton vulgaris. The sequence continues at coordinate 1,510,366,223 of NC_141685.1, read as the reverse complement.
AATGAAAGCTCTAAAACCATTTGTGGTCAATGGAGCCCAAAATCAAGATTGTGTTTAAAATGTTTGCCTGAGATCCCATCTGGACCTGGTGCCTTTCGCATTGAGCAGCTCAAAATGGCTTAACGCACTTCACCAGCCCTAAGTGCCTTGCAGAATTCTGACAGAACCAGGGGAGATCAACTGGAAATGAAGGCTCTTTTTCCTAGTTTTCTGGATTAAAATGTTTTGTGAAATGCTCGACCCATTCTTGTTCCAAAATGTGGCATTCTATACCTGAAGGATTTTTGGGGGAAAAGAAGAATTGTTTCACAATCTCCCAGAAGGCCCCCTATTATCTTTTAAGTGGGCCGCACATTCTAGATCGCCCTAGGCTTATGATTTGATGTTGGCCTTTCTTTTTTCAATAGCTTGTTTGTAATCCCTTCTTGCTAATCTAACTGCAGCTGGATCTCGTGGGATTACATTGGTGACTCTTCTTAAGGCTTTAAAGGCATTTGTACATTTAGAGTCAAACCATGGTTGGGTAGGGCGATCCCTCTGGGGCTTGTCTATTGATTACATATCAGAGGCTGATCCACATATTTTAGTAAAGCTATCTTGTGTGCTAACTGTGTCAGCATTGTCATAGAGGCAGCACAATATCTGTATGTAATTATTAGTATTCAAATCTACAAACACCTTGTTAGGATCAAAATGTTAACATTTTCTACGCACCCCCTTATTTGGCATATGGGTTAGAAGAAGGTTCTTCCTAGGGATGGGGCAGGCTTGCAGTGGCAGGGAGAGATTAATAGTAATATGTGGTGATCACAAAAAGTGGAGGTAAGGTCCCTTTTTTTTTCAGCAAGGAGACCAGGTTGTCTGACAGTAAAATTTGGTTAATTGTACCACCTTTGCCCCTCCTGACAAAAATCAGGATATACACAAAACTACTGCTGTTTAAATCCAACGTGATGGACAAATTATTAATTAGTGTTACTCTTGTCAATGCTTCTGCATATGCCGAGTGCAAAACATGGGCAACATGCTCTCCCTGTTCATCTATATTTCCACAGATGTGTTTCCCACTTTGTATGCTTTTGGCACGATTAAAACCACCCCCCAGATAGGAGAAGCACTAGAACATTCTTTACTCATGAAATCAGTGATAGAGGACTCCAGGTTATCGATACTCCCTACAGGATATGTAGTAAAAAATTATAATAGAAATTGATTAAGATTATGTTAAACACTTTAGGGTGAGACAACTTTAAAATCTGATAATAGGGGATTGAAACCAACGCTTTACATTCAAATTCTTAATTGTAGCTGACACAAGGACTAACCCCTGCCTGCAATGGATTGTTTGGCCGGTTGACAGAAAGATCTAAACCCATCAACAGAAATAACATCAAAGACCCAGGGTCTCCTGGCAACACATGACATCAAAATCTTCAATAAAAGACAGTCACTCTGTGTTATTTAATTTTGAGCATAGCCCTGCCACATTCCATGAGAGTAACAGTGGCGTAATGAACCTTGAGGGGTCCCCCCTGCAGGGTACGTGAAGGGGCCCCCTCCGGACTCAATCTGGAGCTCCCCAGCAGAAGTGCGGTGCTGATGGGGCCCCCTGGAGGGTGAGGGCCCCCTGCACCACAGGGGCTGCAAAAGCCTGAGTTACGCCCCTGATCTGTACGTCCTTTGATTGCTTTGCTGGTGGGCTTTTCATTCTAGGTGTTGGGCCCTCATGGGGAAGTCTGGACAGGACAGGGCTAGAGATAAGGGCTGGCATTGCTTGTGTGTCACAAAGGCCAAGGAGACCCACAGGAGGTATTCGCTTCATGCCAGCAGTTTTTTTAAAAGTTAGACTCATTAGGGGAATCAAACTTGGTCAGAAAAGCAAGACTCATCTCCGGGCAAGGGGCACTGATTTTCAGGGGGTTAGGGCATCAAAGGCTGGATTTTGGGTCAAGTTGACAATAGGTGTTTTGACTGCAACAACCACCTGCTGTTGAAGAGCATCCCCTTGAGGAAGAGGAGATGTATTCAATGCAGATTCAACAAGCCGATCACTTGACATATAAGTCACCCTCGAGTGGCCTACAGGGTGAGCAAGCCAATTGTTAGAATTTAGCACTAATAATAGTAAGAATCTGTTGTGGGCCAGGACCATTAGCTCTCCCAGTTATTCTGCTCACGGGCAAGAAGAAACTCCCCTTGCCAGATACAGATACAGATACAGTTGTACCCATGGTGCCATACCCATTGCCAGTTTTCACCAGATGATGTGCTGGGTTTGGATTCCTACAGTTTACAACCATGCAATCCCATCTATTGCTTTTAGTGAAAGGCCAATCCATCCAACTCTCCTCACCAGTAAGATATCATTGTACTTCCAGATGGCAAAAGCAGTGTTTCAAAAAAGCCAATGGCAAACTTTGTTTTTTAATTCCAAGTGTGTCGTAAGTTGGTCCAAGACCCCCTTTATTAATTTCAGTGATCGAAATGGATACTTGATCCTGTCGAAAAGAGCCTTTGGGGTTATGTGGGTTAATTTTGGAGGTTTGTTTTTTGAGGTGACCAAAAATAACACTTGTTCTCATTTTCCTTCTTTTTCTTGCCAAAGACTCTCAAACAATACTGTTCCCTAAGGGGTTGGGCAAGGCTGAGATTAGATCTAGCACATATTTATTTATTTGTCATGTATAGTTAAGTAAAACCATTACATTTCCAACTAAATAAAAAAAACATTAAAAACAGTACGAAATAACGTACGATCAATTTAAATTTTAAATTAAACTGAACCTGACTAGCTATTAAAACTATACCGTTTCAGGATGTGCTCAGCATTAAAATGAATAGAATTAAATATTAATTGTCCACAGGACCCAGCTTTATTAGAGTCCCTTTACGCTTTATCTCCTAGGCACATGTCTGTATACCTATTAGTAAAGTGCTTATTGTGCTTGCAGTTGTCATGCAGTCAGGTGCCTGTCATGGTACTATTATAATACCTGCATCTATTCCATCCTATTTTGGCCTCCATAAAATCTTGCACTGGTTCTGAATAAATATAAAGAAGCTGCACTAGTAGTTAAACAATTAAAAGTTAGTTAGCATCTACGAGTTCTTGTAAAAAGACCTCATTCTTTGAGACAGTGTTTTGATTGAGCTTCTTTAAGTTATGTGAGACACAATTAATGATAAAATCATGGGCTGCTGCTTTTAAGGAATCCTATTTCATTGGAAAAGAAGTCATTCATGTTATTAAAAACTAAGGGCTCCATTAGGATGACGGGAAGTCCGCCCGTCATCCCATCGTAAATCGGGACCGCCCGCCATAAGGGCGGGGGTCCCGGGGGTGCCATTAGGATGTGCCCGCCACAGTGGCGGGCACATCCTGTATTTTCAGCATTGTGGCGGGCGGTGCTCTCTGCACCGCCCGCCACAATGCTGAAAGTGCACTTTAACATTGTCATGTGCAAAGCGGCAGGTGCCTGCCGCTTTGCAAATGACAGTGAAGGGGGGTACCAAAGGTACCCCCCCACGTGCACCCCCCACCTGTAATTCACTCTGGGGGCCCGCAGGGGGCCCCCAGAGCGAAAAAGACGATTGCATGCCTTTCCGTGGCAGCATCGCCGCCGCGGAAAGGCACTGCACACCAACCATCATAATATGTCTGGCGGTGTCTATTAGACACCGCCACCATATTATTCCTTTTCCGCCCCGGCCGCAAGGAAACCGGGGCGAGAAAAGTGGCGGGCGGTGTTTCCCTCCGTTGCGCTCCCCCACGCCATTGTAATGTGGCGGGGGGGGGAAAAGGGTGGCGGGCGGGCATTTCTGTCGGGCGGATCGCCACCGCCACCATGGCGGTGGCGATCCGCTCGACATCCTAATGGAGCCCTAAGAATTCTTGAGCAGATTCTCCAAATAGAGAGACAAATTTAGCATCTAATAATACACAATTGTTAAAACAGCATCTACCAGAGTGGGGTGGAAAAGGTATAGATTCTAAATCTGAATACACTAGGGCATGATCTGAGATCAATATGCATCCTTATCAGAATGGGAAGTGTGTTGAATGAGATTTTCGCAAAAAAAGAGATAACTATACAAGATTGAGACTGATGAGGTGAAGGATAAAAGGTGTATTGACGAAGTTCCGGGTGACATAATCTCCAAACATTAACTCGAGAGTTACTTTCAATAGCAGTCTTGAAATGTGTATGCATCTTAGTGTGGACAAATGTAACTTTAATGCTTCTATCTAATATAGGATTTGTAATCGGATTACAGTCACCTCCAAGGATAGTGTACTTATCAACGTTGTGATGTAGTTTGTTAAAATGGTAGTCCAGAATACATTATCAACAGGAACTGGACCATAAACATTGGAAATTATATTTGGAATGTTATTGATAAGCAATTTAACAATAATCCATCTTCCTTCTGAGTCACGTTCAAGGCTTATGACCGAGATTTGTAGCTTTTTATGGCAGAAAAATAGCACATTATTCCTTTTTCCCATAAACAAATACATTACCAACCCAACATTTTTTCAATGTATAGGCTTCTAGTTCAAACAGATGTGACTCTTGAAGTAGTGCAACATCTGTTTTATGCTTCGCTAAATGGGATATGAGAATCTGTTGCTTAATAGAGTTACAGAAACCCTTAATATTTAATGACGTAACTCGGAATGTATAATAAAATGAACAATATATATGTCTTCAATAATAAATGATAAAGTTGATTTGAAATATAGAAATAAATGATGACTAAACCAGTGATACAGATAAGGATTGAATGGAGGAAGGAAGAAAAAGAGAAGAAGAATGGCAAGTGAAGAGGGTAAAGGGAAAAAAGAAGGTTGGATAAGAAGAAAAACAAATTTAAAGAGAAGAATATCACACAAAAAAGGAAATAGTGACAGTACACTTCATACAAATGATGGCTAAGATACATACCTACAAATTGGAATAGCATGAAAGGGGGTGGCAATGCCAGAAGATGACGGTGACAATATCTCCATTCAAAAAGTTGTGCAGAGTAGCTACGTTGTTGGATAGAGTGGCATATGGAATGGGACCATGGGAAAAGGAGAAAAAAGACACAAAACCTGTATACAAAAAAAAGAAAATGTAAGTGGAACAAATCGCATAGGATGAGACTACTCATAACATTCTACGGATGACACGCAAACAGAAAAATGTTACTATGAGAAAAAACATTTGGGGAAATAAATAATTATATAAATGACGTCTCCATCTCTTCTCCTTTATGTTGCTGAAGAAATTTCTTGAGAGAGTGGAGTCATCATAAGTATTTGTTTTATCTTTATAAGTCAACCTAAACAAACAGGGGTGGAGAAGACCAAATCCGTCGGTTCTGGCTCTCAGCTCAGGTTGCATGTCCAAAAACTGCTTCCAATGATCAGCCATCACCTTTGCAACATCCTGAGAAAAATAGAGCCTACATCCTGACCATATTATTTGTTTTTTGGTTTTGACAGCAGGCATTATTTTGAGAAGATGACTATGTTGCAAGAAGAGTAGAATAACTTCTCTTAGTTTCATCGACATTCTCGGACCAAGTCTGTGTGCTATTTGAATGTAGAAATGAGCAGTGGAGGGTACACCTAGAAGCTCTAGAAGAAAGGATTGGAAGTAAACAATAGGATAAGAGCCTATAGTACCTTCGGGAAGGCCATACATTTGGAAATCATTGCTTCAGGTGAGGTTCTCAAGGTCCTGATTCCAGATGCACTATATGTGAGGGTGTTTCTTGTAGATCATTAATCCTGTGTTCTACCATTGAAACTCATGTGTCCAGAGAGGACTATTTATTGTCTAGATTTTGTAGGATGCTATAAGTGTGCTCCATAAAAGGTTTTAAGGCACAAATTTCATCAAGCATCACTCCCATGGATATTAAAGTTGATTTAATCAGAGATGGGAGATCCCGGGACAGTATCAGACTTCTGCATGATAGTATCCTCTCTATCTTGTAAAGCATAGTCTAACTCTGAGAGCAGAAAGGTAGCTTGTGGACCAATAAGTTTAAGTTTTCCTGTTTTTTTCCCATATAACACTGTCTGTTGAAAGAGTATAAAAAAGCTCCAAAAAAATAAGACCTCAGAAAGTACAGAGTACAACTAGTAATAAGGAGTCTGTCCCATATGTGTAAAGTGTGATACAAAAAGTTATACTCTCATACAAGAGATTTTAGTATGCAATAATATTGTGCATAAAAGAACAACATTGCAGCGGAAGCTGCACAAAATGTCGCATATATTCAAGAAGAGTAGTCCTTATACAAAGCTGCATGTTTCAGAAAAAGGTGGCATCATGAAAGGATTCTGCTTAGGGGAAACAATGTCAGTCAAATATGTATATGAAACTTTGTAAAATATTCAACATAGTCTTGTTTGGCTAGAAATTAATTACTGGCCAGTTGTAAAAACAAAAGGCAAGTGAGGTGATTTCAATGGCATTTATGTATTTCCACCTTTACATGTGCCAAAAACACCTCACAGAAAGGCAAGAGTGAGCTCTCATAATCAAGAAATAGGTCCCCGAGGCCAGTTAAAGAGACTGATAAGATGTGGGGATGATTTCAGGTGTGTCCATGTGGAAAGCCTCTAATTCAAAAGAGGAGTGCGAGAGATACCAAAAGAAATAGCAGGCGCAGCCATCAGCATTGAAGCTAAATCCCTGGGGCCGGTTTTAGGCAAAACATGAAGAGGCAGGAGGGAGGAGGCGTGGGGGAGCGCAACGGAGGGAAACACCGCCCGCCACTTTTCTCGCCCCGGTTTCCTTGCGGCCGGGGCGGAAAAGGAATAATATGGTGGCGGTGTCTAATAGACACCGCCAGACATATTATGATGGTTGGTGTGCAGTGCCTTTCCGCGGCGGCGATGCTGCCACGGAAAGGCATGCAATCGTCTTTTTCGCTCTGGGGGCCCCCTGCCCAGACGTGGGTCCCGTGCTCACTAAACCACTGGAGTCAAGCTGTCCTGGCTGAGGACGGTTGATAGCCAGAAACCGGTCCTAGGATGCTTGATTCCGGTCCAGGAAAGACATGGCTTGGCAGTTCGGGCTGGACTGTTCCCATGAGGCACAGGGTCAAGACTGATTTGCATATGGCCATGTCTGAACTGGGGTGCCTTGGTGAGCAAAATAACGATGGATTAAACCCAGATCTGTGACTGGGGGTGAATGTTTTGCCATTGTCCAACATTCCCTCCATCATCTTGGGTGTTTTGCTGTTCACCCTATGTGGGAAGGGTATGCCCAGACGTGGGTCCCGTGCTCACTAAACCACTGGAGTCAAGCTGTCCTGGCTGAGGACGGTTGATAGCCAGAAACCGGTCCTAGGATGCTTGATTCCGGTCCAGGAAAGACATGGCTTGGCAGTTCGGGCTGGACTGTTCCCATGAGGCACAGGGTCAAGACTGATTTGCATATGGCCATGTCTGAACTGAGGTGGCTTGGTGAGCAAAATAATGATGGATTAAACCCAGATCTGTGACTGGGAGTGAATGTTTTGCCATTGTGAAACATTCCGTCCATCATCTTGTGTGTTTTGCTGTTCACCCTATGTGGGAAGGGTATGCCCAGATGTGGGTCCCGTGCTCACTAAGCCACTGGAGTCAAGCTATCCTGGCTGAAGACGACTGATAGCCAGAAACCGGTCCTAGGATGCTTGAATCTGGTCCAGGGAAGACATGGCTTGGCAGTTCGGGCTGGACTGTTCCCATGAGGCACAGGGTCAAGACTGATTTGCATATGGCCATTTCTGAACTGGGGTGGCATGGTGAGCAAAATAACGATGGATTAAACCCAGATCTGTGACTGGGGGTGAATGTTTTGCCATTTTGCAACATCTTGTGTGTTTTGCTGTTCACCCTATGTGGGAAGGGTATGCCCAGATGTGGGTCCGGTGCTCACTAAGCCACTGGAGTCAAGCTATCCTGGCTGAAGACGGCTGATAGCCAGAAACCGGTCCTAGGATGCTTGATTCCGGTCCAGGGAAGACATCGCTTGGCAGTTCGGGCTGGACTATTCCCATGAGGCACAGGGTCAAGACTGATTTGCATATGGCCATGTCTGAACTGGGGTGGCTTGGTGAGCAAAATAACGATGGATTAAACCCAGATCTGTGACTGGGGGTGAATGTTTTGCCATTGTGCAACATTCTGTCCATCATCTTGTGTGTTTTGCTATTCACCCTATGTGGGAAGGGTATGCCCAGACGTGGGTCCTGTGCTCACTAAGCCACTGGAGTCAAGCTATCCTGGCTGAAGACGGCTGATAGCCTGAAACCAGTCCTAGGATGCTTCATTCCGGTCCAGGGAAGACATGGCTTTGCAGTTCGGGCTGGACTGTTCCCATGAGGCACAGGGTAAAGACTGATTTGCATATGGCCATGTCTGATCTGGGGTGGCTTGGTGAGCAAAATAACGATGGATTAAACCCAGATCTGTGACTGGTGGTGAATGTTTTGCCATTTTGCAACATTCCGTCCATCATCTTGTGTGTTTTGAAGATCTCGGTGGTGGCACGAGGATTATGGCCAATATTTCTGGAAGAGTCGCCTATTACGGCCACCCTTCAGGCCCTAGTGACATTGTCTGGGGGTTGTAGGCTGGTGTTTCATATATATAGAGAGGATCTTTGCTCACACCCGCTTACGGTACAGGCCAAGTGTGATTTAGCACTAGAAGAACCTCTAACGGATTCCGATTGGAAGAGAATACATGATGGGGTCAACCAGATTAGCACCAACACTAGATTCAGATTAACTCAGTTTAACATTGCCCATCAAACTTACCTGACTCCGTGGCTGCTCCATAAAATATATCCAGAACGCTCTGCACAGTGCCCTAGATGTGGTTCTGATGATGCACAATTCTTACATATGGTATGGGATTGTTCGAAGATAAGACATTTTGGGGGTCTATACTTGAGCGTTTACCACTAATATTGGGGTGGGCACTTCCTCAGTCTATCAAAGAAATAATTCTGGGTCTCCTGCCCCACCCCAAAGGCAAACAGCTCATATGTATATTCCTCCAGCTGGGATTAGTGCAGATTGCCATCAGCTGGATGGAGTCCAGACCTCTCACATTGGAATGCTGGGCCAGAGATTATGGGCGACAGCAGAGCTGATACGAATGAAACGAGTCCGTAGTGACGGAAAATTAGAGGACGATATACGGGCATTGCACTTAATGATTTCAGTGGTCCGTGATAGGGAAACCTCCACCACCCAATGGTCAGTGGAGTCCTCACCTGATAGAGACGGGTCCGAGGAGGGGGGGTGAGGTGGGTAGCCCTGGCCCTGTTACAGTGTAGGTCCCCTGGTTACGCAGTACGAGATTACTGACACATGGCCGGAAAAGAACAGTCCTTATGTCCGTGACCTGGGAAGGGAGGGGGAGTTAAGTTAGGAATGTATTGCTTAGTTCTTTTTCTTTAGTGCACTATTTACACGAAGTTGATTTCAATCCTGGCTGTACTGATGCTGATTTTACATGTTATTGTGCTCCTCCTTGTCAGGGCTGTCTAGGCTCTCCTGATGGTTCTTTTTACCTTTTTTGTAATTCTTTATAACTCATCGGTTGGCATTTATGTTGTACTGTGACTTTGGACGATATCATTGAATTGTGCTTCTGTTGTACGTTTACTGTTTTGAGACCCTTTATAACCAAAACTACAATAACATCTTTTACAAAAAAAAATCTAAAGCCTAATTTAACAAACAGTGACTAATGTGTCTCATATTACTGGAGGCCAGAAAATTAATGACTTATTTGGGGCTCCACACTATTTTATCTTTGTTAAACTGGAACAGGTTTTAAACACATTTCCCTGTATTAAATGAGGGTAAATATCCAGTTGTGTTGCATCAGAACTAGAGGATGGAACTGAGAGCAAGAAGAAAAATTCAGTACTCCCTTGGTTTATGGGAGAAAAGCACCATTGCCGTTTTTGACAAGGTGTCCAAACCAAAAGCCTGATCATAACATCAGTCACCAAAACTGACAAGACCAATCCTAGAAACTGCTGAATGAAAACTCTTTTTGCTCTCTTCACAATCTTTCTCAAAGACTCTCTTGCCATTTACACTTTTTCACTCTGACCCGCTGCCTGTTTCTTTCCCCTACCCTTTTCGGTCTCTTTGCTGTTAGTTTCTTTGCTCCATAGACATCTCTCTCTTTTCTTTGCACTGAGTTGCAAAAATATTAATGTCTTTTATTTCTAGGAACCATGGGGTCAGATCCTTTGCATGGTTAAAGAAGTGGAAGTCCCTAAATCAACAATGGGGCTATTAATTTGGGAAAATGTCTGCATTACCCATGGTTGCAATTTCACCAACTATGGCAATTTTGCGGATAAAAGTGTGTTAAATTCAAGCAGTACAAAACAATTCTAAAGTAAAGAAAACAACATAATAAAATTCCCAAATATAGAAAAATCAAGAAACATTGGATAAGCAAAAAGCTCAAAAATATTCTAAATGATATATGTTTAGAGGCAAAAAGCAAACATAAAGTGCGAATCAGAAGTTACAGTGCCTATCTGACCATAAACTAGGCAAGATTTTAGGGCACCGTGATGGAGCAGAGGTTGAGAAAGGTAAATGGTTAGCACCGTTCATAGGTTTTATTGACTTTGTCTACTTTTTGGATCTCTAAGTCCTCCAACTGCAATATACAGCTCACACTGAAGCCTTAACACCATCGCTGCTAGTGATATTTTCCTCCTGTGCTGGAATTCTCATAAGTCCATTATTCATGATGAGCTGGGCTCGTCATCAGCCTGGCAGGAGGCTACTTCATGACGAGCCCAGCTCGTCATGTGCCTGGAAGGGGTTAAGTTATGAGGAAAAAGCTCCGGGCAAGAAAAAGATGAATATCAGCTACCAAGGCTGTTTCACCACAAGGGCAGATTTGCCACTTTGTTTTGGCAGTGGCGGCTGGCATGTATTTAGAGTAGTGAGGCAGGCAAAATACAGGTAACATTAAAATAATTTAAAAAAATACCACTTATCTTTTTGACTTGCTTTACAACATCCTCCTCCCTCAGGCGTCTTCTCTCCGAGCAGCTCTGGACCCAGGAAACTGCACTACCCAATCCTGGTGCTGCTCTCATGTTGTTAAACAGCATGGGAGAAGCTTCAGGATTGGAGGGAGCGGACTCTCTCAGCTTTCTAAGGAACACTGGAGGCCTTTGCTTTCTCTAAACCAGCTGTCTAAGACAGTTTAAAAGGTGCATATCTGGCTCACTTGCCAAAGGAACATGCACACATTAAACATAAGTACAAAGCTCTCTGCTGCCACACAGCAGCAATACCCCTGCCCTGCCCTGCCCTGAAACTCGGTTCAGGATGGGTTGCTGAAAAATAATATGGTAATAAATAAACTTTATGACCATTTTATTTGTCATCTGCTCTTGGGCATTTTGTTTAGCGGAGGAGCCGCTGCTGTGTCTTGGTCCAAGATTTTACCATCAGGCTTAGTCACTTTTTCTGTTCTTGAAATTCTCAAACGAGGAAAAGCTGGAAGTTGTATCTGTCAGTACTGTCTCGATTTTTCAACAATAGATCCTGAGAACCATACGAATTATACACTATGGTACTTTGACATGATTATGTCTGAGTGAATCTTTTATTTTATTTTTTGATTTTTTACAAAAAAGACATTTGGTTATTAATTCACCAATTCATTGTACATTACAAGACCTCCTATACACAATATATAATTTTACACAGTATTTACAAACAGACCTTTATACAATTACAAAAATTTAAATATCTTATGTTCAAAAATCCAATCGTACTCTCATACACGCACAGCCATTCATCATTCAATACACATACACACTGGAATTGAAATATTCACAGTAAGCCATACAAAATACATTCCTATCAATAAAGTTTTGTTGAAAGAAGTTTGAAGTTTTACTCCTTTTATTTAAATGTCATAAATTGTCTACGCGTTTTGAACTCACACGATTTGGGGAGTTCTCATCAGGACAACAAAGCTGTAAAAGAAAGTAAAACTTTTCTATTAGGAACATGACTGTAATCATAGACGCCTCATTGGAGGAGCCTCAGCAAATGACCAGGCCCCAGCTTTCTCCAACTGCGGAAAAGTACTTCCTGGACACTTCTGCAGCCTTTAGATGATTAGGGCTGACTTGTAGGTAGTGCTTCATTTGAGCTGGTGGTTGCAGGTGGAGTCCACTGATACCCTTTTTTGGGTATCAGGACTTATTTATAATCATCAGACTTTACACCAGAACAAGTGGGAGAAAAGCAGCAAAGGTGGGAAGAAGGAGGAAGAGAAATAAAGCAGAAAGCAGAGATTAGTTAGTACCTACAAGATTGAAATGCAGGGGCTGGGAGTGTATATAGATGGACAAAAAAGGCATGAGGTCAAATCAAGATTAAATATCCTTGGAATTCGGCAACCCTGACATTCAGCAGGGCACTGTCAGATTTCTAAGAAAAATGTGTGCACAGGAACTTATTCTTACTTTAAGCACTGCTTCTAGGTACCTGGTCTCTCTCCAGTTAGGGCTGCTGCCTGGTCAGTCCAAGGTCAGCTGTGCTTCTTGAAGTCAGGAGACCTTTTCTTTTTATTGCCCTGTAGTAGGTACCATAAGACCAAGTACTTAGCCTTGGAGAGCAGTTTCAGTGTGCCAGGATCCTTCACTCTTTTTTCTTCCAGCAGTCGGGCAGATCCTTCTTCCTTCAGGATCTATTGCCTCAGGTCTATGAATGATCTGGGTAGGCAGTTAGCTTTCAGTGTTGTCTTGTGCACTAGCTGGTGACTAAATAATTTCCAATACCCAGGCCTGACTACTTTTTCAGATAATCTCCATCACCTTGTTCAGCATTTTATTGCTCAGTGTACTGCATGGGTTCCCTGAGTCCCTCAATCAAAACAATCCTAGCCTTCTCCAAGGTTCCGAAGTATAGTCCCTTCCTCTAAGCACTGCTATGTAGAGATGATGTGTCCTTCCTTATGGCAGTGTTAGAGGCAGTTTTCCCTCATGCTGGGTACCTAGAAATAAAGTCAGATGTGGTGCTGGGAATCTATGGTTGTGTCAACATCTGCCCTATTGCAGATGTCTAATCCATGCTAAGTGGCCGTTATGAACACCACTCTTAATTTCCTGTTGCCACAGGAATAGCCATAGTTTGCCAGGAGGAGGTTGGTATTTCTTTATTTTCTATGAGAGGCGGAAAAGATAGCTAAGTAAAATAAAGCAGTGACTACTGATAAGGACATAAGCAGAGGGCGCTCTGTAACGAGGAATGTTGACTAGAAGCAATTTACAGGACCAGTGAAAGAGGGCAGAAGGGCCACACATTGCAAGGCGGGATCATTCTTTTTGCTTCTTCCTTTATCTTTTCTCTCTCTGCATTATATACCTATCATATGATTGGACAATCTGTTCACAGTAACTTTTGCCATTTTATATTTCTATCTCGTTTGAGATCGGAATTTGTTGAAGATAAAGTGTATTATCCCATAATTTTGAAGACCCTTGCAGCAATGTAGTGTGGGAAAGGAGATACCTGGACTGGTCAGCACATAGAGAATAGTCTCCAATTAGAACTGGGACCACAGCACACTGGAAGCACAGCCCGCAAGATATGAGGACAATGAGACTTGGTCTGCATAAAGAAACTTGTAGTTATTGAATTACTGATTCTCTCTCTCTCTCTTGCTCTGTCTCTCTTTTTTTCTATCTCTCCATGCTCTCTCTCTGTACTATTTCAGTTCCTTTTTTTTTGCATTGCGCTATTGTCAATATTGTTTTTGTATTTATCAATGCATTTTTATTTTTGAGATACTAAAGAGCACCAGGCCATGGTACCCAACACCAGGAACACAACTGAGTGTTGACACTCTTAATGAATTTCCTAGACTCATTTTGTGACATTGACATTGGTGCTAAACACCTCACCAAAACTACATGGTCGACTGCCAAAGGGAAAGCAGACTCAGATGACAAATATATCCCAAGGCAACTGTGTGAGATTCAGGCATGTGTTACAGCTCCATAGTAGCCCCAGGCAGCCACTATGTGCCGTTCCACATTATTAGAAGTAGCAGTAGGAACCACTATGACAAGGGCAGTATCTAGCATGGCTATGAAGAGAAAGACTGTGAGCACACAAGTTACTTGGCAGAAACCCCAACACCTTCCCCCCCCATAACTTTGGCAAGAGCATTTAGGAGACTGTGCCTAGTAATACAAAAGTATGAAGTAACCCATGTGTGTAGCAGGTCAAGATTATAGGGGCATATTATCAAGGGGGTTTATCTCCGCTTTTTTGTCTTTAAAAGCCAAGAAAGCGGAGATAAAATTATCTCCCTATTACCTAGCTGTCGTTAACACCAGTTAGCGACAGCTAGTAGGAGATAGCGACCATCTTGGGCCCCGCTTTGCATGTCAGTGATATTTATCACTAATGACATGCAAAGTGGGCGTGCCAAGATGTTAGCGACTGGAAACAGTCGCTAACATTGCTATCTCCTATTACCAACTTTTGGAGATATTCGCGCTAAGCGCGAATATCTCCAAAAGCTAACACCTGCCCCTGAGCAGTTCTTAGCCATGTTATCCAATGGTAGGTGGATAACATGGCTAAGAGCATTAGCTCGGTAATGCATAAATATCGCTGACTTTTCAGCGATATTCATGCATTTCGGCCGATTTTTATCGCTTAGGAGATATACCTTGATAATAGCAAGGTTCCTAAGCGATAAAAATCGCCGCAGCTTGGCGATAAAAATATCGCCGCTAAACCAACATAGCGATAATTATCGCTAGTTGTTGGTAATATGCCCCATAGTCTATAAAACTAAAGCACTGCTGGCAATGAGTACCCCCAACGAATACCCCATTTCAGATAGACAGTCAGCCAGATGTAGGTTATGTGTCTATGGGGGTGCCGCAACAATATTGATGGGACACAGTGCTGAAGACAAAATAACAAAATAGAACATTGACAAGTAAATAAGTCTAGCATTTTTAACCTAACTCAACATATATGTACCTACATGATACATACATCTTCAAGGTACGTAGATATGGAGTTAGGAATAGTAAATCCATACTTCCCTATATAACCCTATCTTTTAAATTTTTGCCCTTCGATATTCTGCCCTTGATATTCTTGAACCCCAATATTCTACGGGTTGACATTCAGTAGTACAATTTTATCTACAAAATGTATCACAGTGCCACATTTGTTGTTACTGGGGAGGACAAGACATCATTATATGGGGCTCTGAAAATAGCAGCTTGGGATAGAGGGTTCATGCAACATTCAAACCCATAGAGGATGCATCAATGCTTAGCTAATTACTATAGTAAACATGCTGTTACAACCCAACTGAATGTGTTGAAAGCTAAATCTTTTACTTTTGATCTCCTTCCTTATTCCAATAAAATATGGAAGGACATCTTTCTGTCCAATAATTTAATAATCAATTGTCAAAGTCTGGCCCATAGGGAGAATAAACCCTAGTGCTAAAAGCACTCCAAAGACATAGGGGCCGATTACGATGGCGGAGTCCGCCCTCCATCGTGGTGCAAAAGGGACCGCCCACCATAGATGCGGCGGTCCTGCAAAACAAATTAGGATGTGCCCGCCACACTGGTGGGCGCATCCTGTATGTTTACATTGTGGCTGGTGGCAGCACCCACCACAATGTAAAAATACATGTTTCACATTTGAATGTACAATTTGGCAGGCGCTGCGCGGTGCCTGCCACCTTGTACATGCAAATGTAGGGGGGTACCATAGGTAACCCAACCAGCAGCACCCCACCCCCACCCCCCTGGGAGCCCGCAAAGGGCCCCCAAAGGCATTTTCCGCCTGTCTTTTTGTGGCGGAAACATAGCCGCAAAAGACAGGCATCCAAATACCGAGGGCGGTGCCTGCACCGCACCGCCTCCATTAACAACCTGTACCTGGTCCTGCAAGGTACAGGTGGTTAATGGAGGGGCCACGGCGGATGGTCTTTCTGTCTGCCGCGGTACCTTTTCCCTTCCCACCGCCATCCTAATATGGAGGTGGGAATTTTAAGGGTGATGGCGGTGAATCTGCGACCGCCGGGCTGCCGGCCCTCACCGACGGCCCGGCAGTCGCAGATTCACCGCCATCGTAATCGGCTCCATAGTTCCAATTTTAGGATATTTCAAAATATTTCATACAATACTTTTAATACAACTTTCAAAGTTCATTTGTTATTGAAGAAGCTTAAAAATTTGATTGATGGAATAGTTTTCATAGTTTAATTTGTTGTAATGTTCTTATGTGATGTTCATTTAGAACTCAAAAGTACCTTTAATATTGATATAGATGCATTTTTTCTTTTTGTAATTTATTTTTATGTTCTGCTTTAACAAGTAACAGAATACATGTCATAAACATTACAACTGTAATAATTGATCACATCCCACAACTGTGTCATCATTCCCTCCATCCCTTTGGTTCGTGTTAGTTTGTGTTCACCACAACCAGCGTCCTTACATGTCCATTACACATTCCATCTTGGGTCTAGGGAACAATAGTAGCTAGCAACCGATATAGATGCAATTTTAGAAATTGCTTTCCAACCACTATCAGAAAACAACCAGACATTTGTTCCTGAAAGCTACATTTTGTTAAGCATAAGTAACAACACAGACAATAGATGCTTATCACTCTTGGTCCATGCTCTGCTTCCAACCTCCTGAAATCCTTGGGTCGGTCCAGTTCCTGACACCTTGCTTCTGATGTTGAACAGACTCCCCGTTTCTTGGACTATTTAATTGGAATGAGGGGAATAAAGCGCTGTAGCTTAAATGTGCGTTGGAGGATAGAAAGAACAAGATGAACCACTAGAACGCAAACATGGCGTCTTCAACACTCCTTTGTGTACCTGGATGTAGCTTATTATAATGTATAGATAAAAGTTACGACGCCTGTTGTACTAACGTTTTGCGTTAGTCTAAATATGTTTTGAGAACATGAAGAAGTACAATGAAGGATGTACTAAAGTCATAAACTGAAGAAATTATTTTTGCATATCGATCCGAAAAATTGTCAAACACTAACTAAATGCCTGTTCATGAATAGCGACTTGCATATCATAAGTATGATTCATATGTAGATTATGAATGGTCACAAAATGAGCATTTTACATGTGCAATTTACCAACAACTGGAAGCAGGTGGTAATATAGTGTAAACACCCTCTTTGAAAATGGCAGCATTCTATGCAATGGACATTAGAATGAAAGTGTTGTCAGCCCAGCAGAACAGAAGGAGAAATTAACAGATTTTTATGAAGTGAGTCACACGAGTCACACACAGCAAGAAGAAGACATATAGGCAAAATATAGATTAAGCAGGTTTCCCTTATTTGACCAGAATGATGTACTGGATCCACTATTGTAAAAATAAAAACTCAGCAAACCAAAACCATACCTACACTTTTGCTGTTCCTGTGCTCCCTATAACGGTAGTCATCAGGCAGTTACCAAGGCATGGTAGCTGTTCCTGGCGGGGTATCCCAAAGCTCACTCTCTAGGTCATTCATCTCTTTCCTGGATGCAGTGTTTTGTAGGCTACATGCTCAGATATCATTTCCACAAACCCAGGAAATGCTGATGGAAACAATGGTGGGTTTCTATCAGATAGCACAATTCTCACAACTAATAGGCTGTATTGACATATATTGATATGCCCACCAATGGATACATACCTGTACATGAACAGAAAAAGCCAGCCTTCCTCAAACATACAGGCGGTAATAAATCAGGGTGCATACTTATCGACCTTATATGAGGCTATTCTGGCAGTAACCAAGATTTGTACATGTTTAGACACAGTGCATCATAGAATTAACTTGCAAAAGGTGGCTTGGAAATAGATGGATATTTGGTAAGTAGCATGTTGATACACACATATACCACTAAGGTTTTCAGCTTCACAGACCTGTTTGCAGGCAAAGTAATGTGTTGTAGGTGACAGTTCATAAGCAATCAGTCCTGGATGACACCAGGCCTGCATCCAGAGTCAGCAAGGGAGAGAAGGTACCGCATTGCCCAAGTAAGGCACAGCCAGTGGTGGGCACTACCTGTGGTCTGCTGAAGAGCATATTGGAGGTGCTGTGCAAAAATGCAGGAGTACTTCCTGGTAGATAATAGGGTGCTGTGCGATACTTCTTAACATTGCAACACAGAGTGGATTACTAATAGAAATACAGGATGAGGACTCTGATGATGATAATAGCCCCCTTGACATGTTCATACAGGTCCAGATGCCACAAGAGCAGCTGAAGGAAGGCCATGCCAGAGATATTTTACAAGATAACATTTTCTAATTAAATACTTTTATTATTTATACTCAAACAAAAGAAACATACAGAAAGTTTCATAAAGAAAGTAAAGATACAGAAAGTAAAGATTGCGAAATCATTCATAAATTTCAATGTTGAAATGTTAAATAAAAAATATTATAGAATAAATAACTGTTACAGCAAATTGAAGGTTGTAGTCACACAAGTATAACCATCTATATTTGTTTTTTCTCCCTCTCACTACTCCAGATCTTTCGCCATGTGTTCATTCACCATCCCCATCTCCTCCTGTACTGTGGCTCCTGGTACGTCATCCACCATGTATCACTGTTATAGAGATGCTACTTATGTTGGATACCTCTTCCCTTTCTGGAGCAGCTGCCTGCTCAGCCAGCAATGACCATATTAGTGTATGCATCCTCTTCAATGTGGTTGTCATTTTTGCCAGACCCATGGCAACATCACAACTATACTGCCCCATCTCTACTTCTAGATTAACAGTGTGAGGAGAGAGTAATCATGTAGCAGTTGCTAACCTAACTACTAATCTATTGAACCCCTAAATACAGAAGCAGCTGATATCTGTGTCTCTATAAGATTGTTTCATCATGAAAACATGTACAAGGTGCAGTCATGTCCTGGGAAATTACCTGCGCTTGGGTCACCAGGGATGTTTGTGACTCATTCATGGCCTTAAAACCAGACTGGATTGTTTTAATTAGGTCCACTGTTCTCCACCCCAGAAGTGGAATGGTCTGATGTTGCTGTCTCTGAAACACATCAAAAGACCCTGGCAGCTGGTGCATCTCCTTTTACATCTTCCACACTTGTCTCCGGTGGCCTAATAGGAATTCTCTGTCTCTTTATCTGTCTCTGGCAGAAGGGATTTCTATACACAGGCGTTTGTGTATGTGTCTTTTCGAGGATGTTGCATTTATTCACTTTATATGGGCCTGTTTTTTTTAAGAACAAATATTTAGCAGTAGCGGCCGGTGTGCTTGACGAATTATAGGGTGGGCAGGGGACAGGGGATGGAGTCAGGGGGTAGGAGGATATAAGGGTCACGGGTGAAAAAAAATACGTACCTGCAGCCGTCCCCGTTGCACTCTTCTGCGTCTCTTCACTGCAGGAAGGCACAGGCTCCCAGAATGCCCTTTGGCCAATCCTGCAGCTGCTCTCATGCATGAAGGCAGCTTCAGGATAGGCCTGAGCGCCCTTGATTTGCTCTCCACAAAGACTGTGAGTCTGTGCCTGCTCTCTGTAACCCAGCTGCATTGCTGGTTTGGAGAGAGCTTTAACTGCGCATGACGATTTGGGGGCCTGAGACGGCCATCCAAACCATCATGCGCAGTGATGGGAGTGTACTACCACTCCCTTCAGTGCCTGTCACTCCCAAGTAACGTCCCCAAGACTCGGCAGTCGGCAGGAAAGGAAAAATAAAATGAGTGTAAATTATCGTTTTATTTTTCCTTTCCTGAAATTTTTTGGGGGGCGATGCTCCTCCGCCATAGCGGAGGAGCCGCCACTGATATTTGGTACAGCTGACAGCCCAGAATGGCCTAACACTGATGTAGATACGCTGGTGTTTCCAATGCCTTCTTCCTTGTCTTCTGACTTCATGCAACTTCCTCTTCCTCAGGGTGAACTGTATCCTCTGTTGGAAAACGCAATTCTTAGTACCTGCACAATGTGCCTTGATGTTTATAAATATAATATTGTCCGGCATGATGATACTGCTATGTTTGAATGGACTTGCAACTGACACTTTACGGACAGTTTATTTCATACAAACACTATAAATACACTGCCCTTGTATCACTAGCTCTTGCGTCAGTCAACGTACTGTATGTCTCAGAATGCATTCAAAATATCTCATGTGTACTAGCTCATTGTTGAATGGTACATGTGATGTGCACGTTAGCAATACATTTACTAATAAATTAAGGTGGAACGTTTATCGGTAAATTTACAGATTCGGTTATATGGGATGTAGGTGGCACTAAAAACAGTGCCACAGGCCCTAAATAATTCGTTAATTACCATCAAATTCTATGTGATGGTAAATAACGAATTTCTGTGTACATGCACATCTGTGCATGTACACCTGTGCCATGTAGCACACATACATGCCCTAAGGGCATGTATGTGTGTCACATGGCACACAAGCCTGAATCCGGGGTGCAACAGTGTGTCAAAGTGACACCCTGTCCCCCTTGTAAAATCGGAAATTTTACCGAATCGGTATTTACAGATTCGGTAATTACCGAATGTTACCGATTCGGTAAGTATTTTGGTAAAAATACCTACATAGCATTTACCGATTTGTAAATACCGAATCGGTAAAATTCGGTATTTACGAATCGGTAAATGCCATTTACCTAGATACGGCCCATAATTTCCCTTAGGCATTCTAGTGCTTTTCTTTGTAGCCTGATGTGTGGGTTTCCGTAGGCTACGTCTTTTCCATCTGTGTGTTGGACACTGATCTGTTGCCTTATTGGTGACAGCTGGAACTGCTTCTGGCGTCCCCTGTGGTTTGCATTTAGTAACTTGCTTGAGCCAATGAGCTTTTGTGTCTGTTTTGGGTGTTGCAAAGTGATTATTTGTGGCCTTTCCCCTGTATATTCGAGGGATGTTGTGGTTGTGTTTGTTTTGGGAGCCTCTGTCTAAATGTTTCTCAGATCTGGGTCTTCTTGTTTAGCGTTACTGTTCCTGCCTCCCTCCAACGTGGCTGTTTGGGAACATTCACTTCCGTGGTCTTTCCTTTTGTATGATCTGGACAGTGCCTGTTATGTGGGAGGGTCTTAATGCGGGTGTCCTTCAGTCCCTTGTGGCTTACTCATTACATCAAAGTGTGTGGGTTATTGCTGCTATCTTATCACCATTAAGTCTGGGCTGTGAACTCCGCTCCGCTCTCGGAGTGTGCAGAGTTTCTGCACTCCACGTTACGTGGAGCTCGCGGAGTTCCCAAAAATGTTTTCCTCACTCACGCTCGTCAATGTCAAGCTGGCGCAAGCAAGAAAAATCAACCTTCCGGCGAGATTTCTCAGCGCGGGCAGTCGGTTTTCCCAATGCAAGTGGCCGCGTATGCTCAAGACCGCTAGCGTTGAGAAAGCTGCCGCTTGAGAAGAAAATCTACTGGAGGAGCAGAAAGGAAGCAGCGCCCCCTTGGGCTGTGCATGGTGCCATTTGCAATAATTTTACAGTGAAGACAAACAACCCGTGCTGAAAATGACAGAGAACTGCATTTTTTCTAACTCACTCCGCCGCTTGCGGAGCTCCGCGTAGTGCAGAGGAGTTTTTTTGTACTTTGCAGAGTTGGAACTCCGCAAACTCCACCCAGGCTTGGTTACCATGCCTCTCCTTTTGCCTCCTATGTCAATATTGTAGGTGTTTCATAATTTTGAGCTTTCCTGTTGGTCTCTATTGTGGGTGTTTCGTAATTTGAGCCCTTACTCCTCTGGGAGCAACTATTGTGCCTTCTGCTTTTGGGCTTCATGTGTTTCTTTCCTTGCTTTGGCACTGGCAGCTGGCGCTTTGTTCAGTATTTCTTCTTTGTCTCTGGACTTTCTCCTGCTGGTTATCTTGGTGAGCAATCAATGCGGGCCCTGCCTGCTTTGGTATAGCGTCCTGATATAAGGAATGGTATGTCGAAGTGTTGAGGAGGTAATTCTTTGATTACTTACTGGTAATCCTATTTCACTGACTGCCGTCTTTCAAGCTGGGTGCAGCGACGACTGCTACCTGTAGCAGCAGAGAGGCAGGGTGGGGGAGTGGGTTAAATAAAATCACTTACCTCACATCCGGCCGGCTGGCTGGCTGCCGCCTCTTCTATGTCCTCTTCCTGTCTTCTTGGGGGAGGGAGACAGGAAGCAGAAGGGCTCCTAGGGCATTGTGATTGGTCTGAGTACCGTGATATGACGCTCAGCCAGAGGCTGGAGGGGTATGCATTTTCTCCACACAGGCTGTAATACAGCCTGCATGGAGAGCACAATGTGTGTGCAGGACTGTTTTGGACGGCCCAAGAGGGCCGGCCAAGAACTCATGTTAGCATAGGGAGTGCAAACAACTCCTGTCCCTGCTCTGAGGGCAGCCCTGCCCCACAAAAAGACGCAGCAACGGGGAAAACTAAAATGGTAAAAACCTTGCGTTATTATTTCATTTATTTTTCCTTTTTCTACACTGCAAAAAGCAGTGGGGCGACGCTCCCCCGCCTTAGCGGATTAGCCTCCACTGGCTGTCTGCCTGGTTTCAATTGCAGTCTACTGGGATGCTTTAGTAGTCAGCTTAGGACATTTCTGGGTAGACATGGTCTTTTACAGGCACACTTGGAGTGTGAGAATTTACTTTTATTTTTCTTTCAGGTAAGCAGCAGGATGTCTTATCCAAGGTGTGACACATCTCATGTCAAGCAAATAGAATTGCAATATTGAAATTGCCGCTAAATAATTAAAGGATCTAGGGTTAGATGTAGGTAACTAGGAAATACCAATTCCTAAATACCGAATTTTACCGATTCGGTATTTAGGAATCGGTATTTCAAATGTATGTAAGAATTTAGTAAAAAATACTGAATTCTTAATATTTGTTATTACCGAATTGGTAATTGAGATTCGGTAATAACGAATACCTACCCATTCATTCCTATGGGCTAGGAGGCCCATAGGAATGAATGTGAAGACATACAGTGTTAGAGATTCAGTATTACCGAATCCATAATACCGGGAGGTATTTCAAGGGTGCCAGGGTGTCCTTTGGACACCGTTGCACCCCTGAAATGTGCATGTGTGCACATGTGGCACACATGCATGCCCTAAGGGCATGGATGTGTGCCACATGGCACATTTCAAAAAGCAAAAAAAGTGCTTTTTGAAAGGAAATCGATATTGACTACCAACTTGGAGTTGGTGGTAAATAGTGATTCCTTAAGGCTGAGGTGCACTGTTTTAAGTGCTAACTACATTGCATTTAAGGAATCGGTATTTACTGATTCCTTAATACCGAATCCACCCTACATCTCAAATGCCTGAATACCGGTCAGTAACGGTGTAATTTAACGAATTTCACCGTTACCGACCGGTATTTACCCACCTACATCTAGCCCCTAGAGTCCTATGTTTATGAAAAAAAAACATTTTCCAAGCTAACCCAAAATCTGTAGAAAATACTGTTGTGTGATGTTATCACATTTCCACAATTTAATCTGTGGGTTTTGCAGATACCTAAGAATGTGCCAGTAGGTCCAATACACACCCTTTAGTTGTTGACAGTAACATATTTGATAAGGAGGGAAAAACTCACATTGGTGAGGAAGGCACACATCTTTCTGAATGTCCTTTTCCTTTTTTCCTCATTCTGCGTTATCAGCTGTGCAGGAGATTCCAATTATGATGTGCTGTCTCCTAAAATGGTTCTCAATCAAAAAGTGTGCGAATTTCTGAGAGAAACACCAACTGAGGGCACGTCAAATCGATGAAGGGTTAGTTGCAGAAGCAGCAGACAGTGGCCGAAAAACAAAATGATGAAGAGACCATTAAATACCAACACCTCTATTAAGGCTCAGCAGGATTTGGTAGAATAGCAGGAGGTTTCTGAAACCATAAAATTGAAAAGTCTCAGCTATGAACACCTTTAACTGATATTTCTATAATGAAGGCCTGGACTGTTAGAAAGCAGGATCTGGGTTCAAGTTCAGTTGAAGGAAGAATAGCTCATATCACCACTGAAAAGATGCATTTCAGTTGTCAATATTTTGTATACACTTATTTGGACATGTTTCCCCTGTAACAGTCAGTAGATTTTCCCTCCAGTCACCAACTTCTTTTCCATGTTTATTGGATCTCTTCATCTGTGCTCTGATCACACACCAAGCTGTATGATATACAGTGCCTTAGTTATTTCCACCCATTCATAATAAGCTGATGTCCATAACCTACAGCCTTTTATATTTTTAAAATACAAAGTAAAACGAAAAAACCCACAGGCTGATTTGGAGTCTTGCTTGTGGAATTCCTCTCTGTCAGAAAATGATCAGACCTGGAATCAGTACCTGTGCATTGTTATTTTAATAAAATGATGGCAGGCAAGGCCCCTCTGCTGATTCTCATGGACCTGCTACGACTCATGGACTGCAGCTTGCGACCCCTGAGCGGTTGCATGCGACCCCTACCTTCATAATGAAACCAAACTTTCTTTAACCTCCTTGTTCCCTTGATGAAACTGCGATTAAGAGAAACACAACTTCATTAGGCTTTTTAATCACACTAAAACTACTAGTCAGACTTCATTGGAGAAGTGCGGCTCAATGGTTAGAGCGGCAGATCCTGATGCAGAGGTCTAGCCAGGGTTGACCAGGGTTCAATTTCCTGCCTCAGCGGGTCTTGGGCTCAAAATTCCACGAACCTGATAATTCTCGCCTCGGTGCCTATTCGCTAAAGATGCCTGGCCTTCACCCTGGGGGTGCCCAGGAGTGGACACCTCACAGGGAAAGCCAGGACGGGTTCCACAGCGGTATTCGTACAAGCGCCTTGAGACCCTTGCGGGTGAGTAGTGCGCTATACAAGTATCAATTTACATTTTTATTGGCTGTAGTTCTGTGCAGGTGTCAGTTCTGCCAAAGCTGTATTTTGGCCTTTGAGTCTACCTCTAGGCACGTTATGGTGGTGCCAAATTATGATTGGCATACTATGGCTGAGATTTGCGAATATGAGCCTATGCCAGAGCATTTGAAGTTATGTTTAAGAGGACGATGACTGCAGCTGATAAATTATTGCTTATTCCTAGTCCATAGTGATGTTTTTTTACGGTTGTTCCCTGAAACATCATTATAGCAGCCTAGTCAATATGTGACTAATAGCTAAAGTACACTTTTTGTAGTCAAGTAGGAATGTATTGTTCTATTTTCTCATGGAAGCTGCATTTCCACCACAAAGGCAGTACAGAATGTCAGTGTGGTGTCTTAGATTCGAGTTGATGGTTACAATGATCTTGCTGGGAATAACTAATGAAGAATGGACAACACAATGCCATTACATTAAGTATGATATCAAAGATTTTATTTTTCTAATACAAGGTACAATACAGATAGCTGAAGTTCGAATTCGGGAATTGGAATAGAGTGGTCTTTGTCAGGGAGATCGGTCTAGAAGGTTCTCAAGACTCAAGTGGTCGGTCTGAATGACAGACTTGAATGTGGGGAATGGAGATTGAAAGTTAGCAGGAAAATTGAGGGGAGCTAGTGACTCAAATTACATCATACTTGTGGTAGATATACCGGAGTCATCCCAGAAAAGATGAAATCGCACCCAAACAATATACTGCTCAACCACAAGTGTGGGCTTCCAATGATGTCGCTGATGCCGTATGAGGGAAAAGACGTGCATGAATTCACCAGATTTCATCTCTCAGATATCATAAGTTTGAAAGCTAAACAGAGACTCTTGAAGTTAGGCTAAAGCACTTGGCCTATCTTCAAGGGCCTTTTTTGAAATTACACAATCAATTTAAGAGTCGGAGTCAGGATACATTTTGTATTCTCGGTTAGTTTCCTTATTCTTTGAGTTAAATGAAATCATAAGTCTTCGTGTGCCTTATTCTAGGATCTTCTTCACCCAGCGGTTTCTGAGGATCAAAGTCAACTCTCCCTCAAGCAAATGAAAGTGGCACAAGTAACTGTTCTATCCACACTTAACTCATTTTATTCTAGGGGAAGAGGGTGAGGGAGTTCACCCACTAATCTATAACCATCACTAGTGCAAATCAGGTGCTGTAGCGTAAAGACTTTTAGGTTGAGTTGGTCCCTTTTTGATTTATTTAAAGGCTTCATTCAAATGACAGTACATACTACAAATCACTTGAGTCTTCAAGGTTGCCCATTCAGGATTCTCCGCCGATACCCTCCCTCCTAATGATCTTTCCCCAGAGACGTGCGCACACCTGTGCAAGACAAGCTCCTCCTGGAGCGTGGCGGGATGACTTGTGGGTGGTTAGGTCCATTGGTGCGCTGGGACTTGGCCTGGTCTCTCCCCACTCTTCAGCATGGCTGCTGATTCCTCGGACCCATTCAGCTGGTTTGCGATGTCCCACGAAGACTGGCTCTTGCTCATTACCTTTCACTGTCTCATTTTTATCAGGTTCAGCGTTTTGCTCCTCTTGGCTCCCACCATCCTGCCCTGACGAGCAGCCCCCCCACATATTTGTCGCATGGCACTGATGACATCATTGTGAAAAGACAGTGACTTTTGAGGCGCTCTCTGTTTAAACAAGCCACACCGATCAAATATTGGAGATGACTTAGGGATTGGATACTGTTCTCCACTACCTGTGTCTCTCAGGTTGGGCTGGAAATAAAGCAGAGGGTCTGTTTGGTGAGGTACACACCTGTACTCCTTCTCAGTTTCCCCACTTTCAGAGTCTAGAGGGGGTTCTTCTTGACACCATTCCCCATCTGGATTACCAGGTTTCTTCTGACTGTACAACTGAATATGAATGGAATACTTGGTGGTTCAAATTAAGGGGCTAGTGTACCTCCTCAAGGTACACTTCTTCGCACATACACAAACTAGGATCCCACCTATCATCGATATCTCTTCTGCTGCATGCAATGTTAGGATATAGTTTTGATGCATTATACAACTAAGTTAATCAATATTTTTTATTTCTATTATTTAGCATTTTCCTACAGCTTTGCCTGGTAAGCCTGCTTACATTCTTAGGTTCTGGCACCAGTGCAGAAATAAAAGTGAATGAGATGGAACAAATCAGTACATGGGTCGCGCTTCCTCTTCTAAGTTATTGAGTTTTGCATTCACGTTAAATATCACAGAAATCCAATTTGCCAGACATGGCTGCTAGTAAAGTGGAATTAGCAGCCTCATGTTTATTTCTTGCTGTTTTTTTCCTATTTAATGGGAATCTATTACAGTCTCACTCATTTATATTTCTCACTTTATTATCTGTTATTTCTTTTCAATGTTTTAGTCACTGCTTGACTATTTCCTTTATATGAGGGATTGTTCTCCCTTAAAACATTCATATTTTACTTATCTGCAGATGGACCAATAGATTTTAGTTTTTTTGTGTCCTCGTTTAGCCTAATTAAGTGAGCAATCTTTAGGCAAACTAAGGTTTATTTAAGGGTCCCAATTTTTTTCAGACCTGACCCATTATGGTGAATAGTGAGTGAAGCGAATAAGCCTGACCAGTACAAGGAGGGTTTGGGGGGAATCTACCCCCAAGAAAATGTAGACAATAATGGCGCATTCTACAACATATTTTTCGTTATATATTCAATTGTATTAGCTTTTACAGCAGTAAATGATGACCTTACAGTGCACCAGGATTCAACAATATTTGTTGGAGCCTTTCAATAATTCCCTCGCTATCACCCTCCACCAGTGCCCCTCATCTCTCTCTAGTCCTTCTCTTCCATGTATTTCATTGGTTTTTTAGTGCCTTTCATGCCAGTGCTGGGTGTCAGAGAACTGTGCATCATTCACAAATAATGAGAAAATGAATCATACATGTGTCAATCAGTGTATAGAAAATGTTACATATTACAAAGGGGGCTACAATGTGTAGGATGCATGCCATCCATACCGGTAGGTATTTTTTTGTGCTTGGTCTGGAGCAGCACAAACACAGGATTCAGAATGTAACACAGTGGTTAGGGTTGGCTTCACAAATAAGAATGTATTTCTAATCAAACAACCCCTTTTTTTTTTAAAAGACCTTTATTGTACACTCAATCAATAACACAGCATAGAGCCTGCGTAGTACATGATATCCACTCAACATTTTCCGGTTAACACAGCCCTTCAGCCGACAACCCTGGGGTCCGGCGGCGCATGGAATCAAGGTGTACCCATACCCAACAGATTATGTATTGGATAACTCATAGGTCTCTGAATTTTATTTTTTTAATTTATTTTTTATTTTTTGTGTTTCCTTAACTTATAACAAACACGCACGCTAACATTGAACACGACAATAGTTCCAGTAAACTGGTGAGGATAGCTTTGCTTAGAATCTGCTGTGACAGCAATAGCATCTAATATGCAGTCCCTCCTATGCACTCTCAGCGAGTTCCCAGAGCAATATCATCCGTCCCAATCCCACTCAACCTCTTCATCCGAACTGGCGTCTTCGTCCTCGGGCAATGGATCGCATAGATCCCCTCTATATGTATTCCAAAAGGACCAGATCTTGTTCCATTTACGCGGGCAGGCTTTATTTACATGTACCGCCCGTTCCATGAACATCAACAAGTCCATATTTCTACTCCACAGGGTTAGCGTGGGTAGCTCTGAGGCACCCCATTTTTGCACAATGTCTCGCTTCGCCACCATGATGGCCAGTGTACTCCATATCAGCCCGTATCTTGACAGGTCATTGGGGTCCCATATATTTAATAGGCATTTACGCGGTTCCGGAGTCAGTGATATGTTTAGTGTTTGTGATATTGTGCGCATTATCTGACGCCAGTAGGCAGTCACCAGGGGACAATTCCAGAGAGTATGAAATAATGTTCCTTCCTCCCCACAACCTCGAAGGCAGTAGGGATGTGGGGCTCTTTGGAGCTTGTGTAAAGTGGTTTTTGTATAATATACTTGATGCTGGATTTTCAGTTGCACCAGCCTTAACCTGGCAGAAATGCCCACCTCCCTCGGGGATGCCAACGCCTCATTCCACTCCGTTTCATCCATGTCCCCTAGTTCATCCACCCATTTGTCGCGCAGTTTCAGTGTAGGGTCTGGTTGATTGTTCAGCAGTTTTTTGTAGGTAAGGGAAGTGGCACTATGTTGCATATAATCTGTGAGCAGTCTATCCTCTAATGGGGAAGATTCCGGGACTACAGTGTCTTATGGTATTACTTGCAGCAAGGCGTGTCTGATTTGTATGTACCTATAGGTTTCGTTGGGGCCCAGGGCATACTGTTGCTGAAGGAGTGAGAATGGGACTACCGTCCCCTTGTCCCACAAGTCTCCTACCGTAGATATTCCAATGTTGTCCCACTGTGTGAACCCCTTGCTATGTCTTAGCTGTCCCAGTGCTTTTGTGTCCCAGAGCGGTGTAAGCTTGGTAATGACACCTCTCCATCCCAACTTCGCTTGTGCCGCATGCCATAGCACGGCTGTATGTTTCGTGGGGCCTAACAGCCGCGCCACATGCCCTCTGTTGTAAAGCGCTGAAAGCATGCTGTCTGTGCCTAGTTGCGTCCTATCCGCCCTATATGCCGGGTCATCTCGAGGTGCATGAATCCATTGGTTGATAACTTTAAGTTGGGCGGCCCAGTAATTTAATTGCAGGTTTGGCAATGCAACCCCTCCCTCGTAGCAACTTCTGTTCTGCTTGGCATGGGCAATACGCGCCGGTTTGTTACTCCATAGCAGGTTGGACACCAGGGATGTCACCTGTCGAAAGTACCGTGGCTGGACAGGGTAAGGTGAGTTTTCCAGGGCGTAGAGGAACCTCGGGAGAGCCATCATTTTATAGAGCGCTGCCCTTCCAAGGAGCGTCAATGGCAATGAAGCCCAATGTTTGACGTCAGCACGGAGTCGGGCCAGGGGAGGAGTTAGGTTTTTGTCAAAGAATTCTGCTTGGTTATCGGTAATGTGGATACCAAGGTATTTGAAGGTACTGGGCAGTGCACGGCGAGCTGGGGCGCCAGTCCCTTCAGGACGTAAAGGACAGATTTTGACCAGTTAATAGTGTATCCCGATGATTCCCCAAATTCGTCACACAGTGCCAGTAGGGCCGGGATACTCCTTTGTGGATCCATCAAATATACCAACATGTCGTCCGCATATAGGGACACACGATCTTCCCAACCCTCCCTCCAACCGATGCCTTTCAGTAACGGTGTAGTCCTCAGTAATGTCGCTAAGGGTTCTAAGACTAGTGCAAACAGCAAGGGGGAGAGGGGACAGCCCTGTCGAGTCCCCCTCGCTAGCTGTATCGTACATGAAATGTGACCGTTGGCTGTAATGTGTGTGACCGGGTTAGTGTAGAGAAGACGCACCCAAGCCAAGTACTTGGGACCAAAACCCATGCGGGACATGACTGCGAAGAGGTGTCCCCATTCCACCATGTCAAATGCCATTCTGGCGTCCAACGAAAGGATCACTGCTGGTTCCATCAAGGACGGAGCTCGCGCTATCACACTGTGCTCTCTCCTGAGATTGACGGCCTTGCTCCTATGCGGCATGAAGCCAGATTGATCGGGGTGTTTCAGCAGTGGAAGATGAGCCATCAATCTTGTGGCTAACAATTTTGCAAGAATTTTTGCTTCAGCGTTAAGGAGGGAGATTGGACGATAGGAAGTACAAGCCATCTGTGGCTTACCAGGCTTCGGAATCGCCACAATGGTGGCTGTTCGCTGGTCCAGCGGAAGTTACGCCCTCTCCCTACTCTCTATGTACATGGCCAGCAAGGGCGGGCTAAGTGTTTCCGACATAATTTTGTACCACTCCATGGGGATCCCGTTTGGGCCCACTGCTTTACGTGACTGTATCGCATGGATTGCCAGTGTAATTTCCTCAATAGAGAGGTCCACTTCTAACTCTTGGATCGCCTCCTGAGAAAGGGTTTGGATCTCTATATGATTAAGAGCATCTAGGGCAGCGCGTTCTGTGATCTCCTGTTCGGGGGTATATACCTTCTCGATGTGGTCTGCCAGTGTATCTACAATCTCCTCAGGCGTGTCTGCAGGTGATTCTCACTAGTGTATAACTGCTGAACGCCTCTGCGGCCCCCTCCTTTCTTATCCAACCAGGCTAACATTTTCCCAGCTTTTTCTCCCACTTCATACACCCTGTGGGCCGTGGCCTCGAGATCCCCAAGTGCCTGTAGTCTGAGATGGTCCCTATATTGTTGCTGGCAT
This sequence comes from Lissotriton vulgaris, assembly GCF_964263255.1. Lineage (NCBI taxonomy): Eukaryota > Metazoa > Chordata > Amphibia > Caudata > Salamandridae > Lissotriton > Lissotriton vulgaris. The sequence goes on along the minus strand of NC_141685.1, from coordinate 1,510,334,992 downwards.
AGCTGTAAGGCATGCGCCGTGTCTACTGTGGGGCCTGCTGCATGAGTTATATTGGCGGTGTGCACGGACCGTTCTAGGTCCGAGAGTTCCTGTCTTTGTGCTTTTTTGTGCCCCGTGATGGAGGACATCGCCTGTCCGCGGAGGACAGTCTTGTACGCTTCCCACAGGGTCGAGGGGGAGGGCACCGAGTCTTTGTTTTCGGAAAAGTAAAACTTAGTCGCTTTTTTTAGCTCTTTCCTTATGCCTGGGTTATTCAAAAAGCTAGGGTCTATGGGATAGACCCCCTTACGAGTCTTTTCTCGACTGTGTAGTGTCAACATTATCGGAGGATGGTCCGATATACCCCTGGGCTGAATGTCAACGGCGTTGATGGCCTGCATACCGCCTCCCAAACCCAAAAAGTAATTGATACGTGATAAACTATTATGTACTGCTGAGTGATAGGTGTATTGCTTCGCGGTTGGGTGCTTGTGGCGCCAGACATCCATCAAATCCATGGCCTCCAGGAAGCCGTGAAATCTGGTAGGACCGGACGTGTGTGCTCTGACTGGGAATTTATCTATCGCAGGATCAACTACTGTGTTGAAGTCGCCCCCGATGTATGTGTCTCCTGCCGGGAGGTTCAGCAGAAATTCTCCCAATGTTGGTAGGGCTACTGATTGGAGTGCCGGTGGTATATAAACTGAGACTACGTTCATGGATTTACCCTCCCACTGTCCGTGTATCGCTGCAAAGTGGCCCTGGTCGTCTGTTTTATGTTGTAGGAGAATGAAGGGGGGAGGTCTTTTTCAACAGGATACCCGACCCCCTGGAGCCAGAGGTAAACTCGGAGTGTGCTACCATCTTATAGCCTCTGCTATCCAGTGCCTGACATGCTTTACCCGTGAGGTGTGTCTCCTGAAGCAAAACTAGATGGGGGCTTTGGCACTTGAGTGTTTGCCTCACTAGTCCTCTCTTTATTTTGTCCCCCAGCCCTCTTACATTCCAGGTCAATATCCTTAGAGGTGGCACCGATGTCCGTTGCAACAAGCCGCTACAGGCGGCATCTTGTGAGTGTTGTGACATAATGTGGTGATCTACGCGCGAGTCTCTGTCTCTCCCATCAGTGCTATGGACCTAGTGCCCCAGCGGGCGGGGCGTGTACGTCCGTTGTTGCGTCATGTCGGAGCGTGCAAAACATGTAACATAACAAAAGAATCCCCATTCCCTACCCCCCTCCCTGCCTCCCTGCTATACGGACATAGAACCGCCTGCCCCCCCAACTTAGCAGAGTGCATATTCCCATTCCAACCCATTGTACTTGCTTGTGGGGGTAAGAGGTTCCGTGGTGACAGCGACCCCATCAGCCCTCATCCGCTTCCTCCTGATCAGAGCCCAAGGGCAGCACATCCACCATATGTGACTAATCTTCGTCCGAGTTATGTCAGCCAGGACTTCATGATTCAGACTGCTGTTCGTCTTCACCCAGTCCCGTTTCTGATACGTCAGATACGGGCCACCTCGGCCGTGTAATCTGGAAAGAAGGCAACTGTGGAATTGTGTATTTTAATAGGCGAGGAAGTCTGTGCTGTCTGAAGTATGTCGTCTCTGTCCCGGAAGTTAAATAGTCTGGCTAATACTGGTCGTGGTGGCGCCCCCTGTTTCGGTGCTCCACCAGGGACCCTATGTGCTCTCTCTACGGAGAAGAAGTGCGAAAGACCCTTTGGCTGCAGCTTGGTCTTGATAAGGTCTTCTATATATAGGTCCATTGCACGCTTGCCTTCCGATTCTGGTATTCCGAGGATTCGCCCGTTGTTCCATCTGGCACATCCTTCCTGATAATCCAGTTTTTCCTGTAGCTTCTTGGTGACTGCTTCCATACGTTCCATAGCCAATTGTAGTTCGGAGGTGTCTTCAACCAGGGATTTCGTGACCACTTCCCCCTGCGCCACCCGCTCTGTCATTTTGTGCAGGTCTGCTCTCAGTAGTCCACATCTGTGCAGATGGGTTCCACCGTCGTCTGGACATTGGACAACGTTTTCATTAAGTCCTCCAATGTTACCTTCTTGGCCCCGTCTCCCTCTGGGCCTTTTCCTGTTGAGGTGCGCCCCTCCGATTGCTGCGAAGTGGCCTTTTCGTATGCAAATTTGTCCAGTCGTGCCTGTGCCGTGTTATTCCGTGCACCCCTGCCCGCCATGGCCGTCATCTCAACTGTGTCGCAGAGTGTGGCCACTCCTGTGCCAGTATGTGATAAAGTCTAGGGATCTCGAGACCCAATGTTGCGCGTATGGTGTCGTGACGCAAAATGAGAGGCCTGTCTGGGTACTGGGAACAAAATGGCGTCTTGCCTCAGGGTGCCGGACTTCCCATGCACTTTGCCTTCATGTTGGAGTGCCAGGATAGGCCCCTCGCACTCAGGTGTCCATGCGCCCTCTCCTGTGGTGTTTTAGAAGTGATGCCGAGCCAGAGGTATATGCGTTTTGCAGTGTAGAGCGTGCCGTGGCCCCTCTCCACTGTGTCCCACTGGTTCACTCCTCTGCGCCACATCACCGGCGCGCACGATAACTTTCAGGCTCTCTCTCGCCTTTTCCTCAAGTTAGTGTTCCGGCTAGGCGAAGCCCAGGTGCGTCACTGTGGGAAGCGGGCAGGTATTTCTGTTTTTGACCGTCGATTGGTGGCCTCATTCCCTAGGCTGGACCTCCCTGTCTGCAGGTCTACCACATGCGTCCAGCACTTCGCGGTGCCCCACCGTGTAGTAGGCGCTCCGGGGGGCAGGGGGGCCATCACTGTAGGAAGCGGACAGGTGTTTCTGATTTTCACCGCCGATTGGTTGGCCTCCTCCCCTGGGCCGGTCCCCCCTATCTGCAGGTCCACCGTGTGCGTCCAGCACCTCGCGGTGTCCCACTGTGCAGTTGGTGCTCCAGGGGGCAGGGGGGCGGCAACGATGGTGTGAGGCGGCGCGGGAGCAAACGCGGTGCAGCAACTGCCCCCACCCCCACTTGAAAATTGCACCGTAATGTCTCCGCCGCCGGGGCTCCCTTTTCGGCTCCTCCGGTGAGATCTATACCAGCGGGGGTTGGTGGCGGGTTCGTTGTTCGTGGGGTGTCGGGTCAAGCACATCTTCCACTCCGCTCTGCTGCTGTTTTACCCAGTCGCGGATCGTTGTCCCCCAGCGCCGACCTCCGGTGCGTGTCCCCGGCTTCTTGTCACTTCCGCCTGGGCAGTCTATCAAGCAAGCCGGGTGCAGGCAAGGTGGTGGTAGGCCGCAGCCGGACACTTCACTGTTTGTTCAGTTCTCGGTGTCGGATCTACACCGGAGTCGTAGCGGATGGTGCCTCTTGGTCTCCTCTCGTGGAAGCTGCCTCCAGAGGAACAAATATGCCGGATAAGTGGTCGGATCTTTTGATGGAGTCGCGTTAGTCCTGGAGCTCCTCTACTAAGCAGCCATCCCGATCGGCTGATAGCCACGCCCCCGAAAACAAACCCTTTTTAGCAACATTAGGATAATGAAAGACTCAAAAAAATTATAACGTTCGAACCTGTACCATGAAGTTTACATGGAGCTCTTTGATGACACTTGATAGCTCATTGTGCTAGATAAAGATTGTAACATATGAACTGCACATAACACAATGGTTTCTGTGAGAAAAGCAGTAACCCACTAAGCTATGCACATAAAATAAAATTCTGTGATATGCATGGTTCACGTCCTTTGCAGCAGGCATATTAACCCTCTATGCTACCTTCGTTGAGTCCAAACTGTCACTAGACAAAATGTAGATCTCTCTCCAGCAGGTTTATTAATCACCAGAGTTATTTTGACACTTTTATTGTTGCCTGAAAACTATTGGATATGCAAGGAGCTCTGCAGCGGGTGTTTTGAAAACTGCTCCACTGCTACAAAAATGTTCTCCGGTAGCAAAACCGAGTCCACCCACCCTTTCACCCTACCGGGGAAATGCCCGATGCCTGGTACCGCCAGTCCGGCTTGGTAGGACCTGCATTGGTAGCCATTATATGTTAAGAGTGCTTGGCCTTGAGAAACAAAGGAGTGATTCACTACTTTTTCACTGAGTGCACCACACTTGCTGCGCTATGTGAAAAGGAGAGAGCACAACAGAAAAAGAAGCAAGGAAAAAGGTGATAGAAAGGCCCTATGTTTTCGTCATACCAGGTTAGGGAACCACTTTACTAAATGTCCGGCTTTGCTATCTGCAATAACTGACCATTATTCGTCATTGCTGGTGAGGTACATTATTACTGGCTGCCAGAATGACTGACAGGTTTCAGTTGTAGTCACTGACTTGCATATATTCTTCCCAGCTTAATGTACTGAACACTCACCCATTGCAAAGCAGAGCTAGCATTTCTTTTGTGGCTCCCCTTTTAGGATGCCTATTAACTGCTCCCCCAGTTTTGTGACGTGATATAGGGGTATGCTGCGGGAACCACGTAAACCTCCAGCCCAGGGAGAGCCAAATTGCTGATTCTACATTGCATGAATGGAAGTTGGAATTTTAACCTTGTGGATTCATGAAGCTCATTGGTAGAGCTCTCTTCCAGAATGGAGTTGAAATGTTATGACAGCAGCTTCAGAAGAACGGTGTAAACAATTATAAACACGTAATCATTTGCAATTTAAGTATGCATAACAATGAGCATGTAGGAGTTCCGTTCTTCTGTTATTTTGCGGTTGTCTAGCTTGGTGACGATAATGCTTTTGTTCAGAAAGTTTGGAATGTGTGGATTTCATTTTTTTATTATTTTTTCCGAAGGTGCGTGACCTTGGCTTGCACACCTTGGTCCTCTTTAAAGTTGTAAGGCACACTAAAGATTTTATTTATTCTTCGGGAGGACTGCTTTGTTTGCCAAAATATTTAAATGATAACTAAACTTCATAACAATCGGTAGATATCAAAATCGAGTTAGTCCTGTACATTGTGCTAAGAGAGTTGCCTGGCAGGATAGGTTTCACCATGGATCCCTCACATGTTGCAAAAAATTGACGTTATTCTGAGAAAGTTAGGTGAAATCACTAAAGCACAAATATTTTGGGGCAATTTGCAATCTGGTGAATGGCCCACTCATTTTTCGGGGGCAGAAGACCATGAACACTAATTAGAGATCCCGTCTGCCTGGGATCTGTGTGCTGTTAAGGGCACCACTACTGCGATGGCTTCCTTAATGGAACTGAAGGTTTGCCAAGTGGGTGCCAGAGTTAAAGCATATGCTGAGAAAATAAACTTCCAAAGAAGAGTTTATTTTCTGAATACAAAAAACAAATGGCCAAGACATGCAAGGAGTTGTCTCCGTGTACTTGAGGTCCATTATTTATTTCCCGTGCCCATGTTCACAGGAAGCGAAAATTAGCCCACCCTCAATAGCACAGCATGAACGTCATTGTCACCTGGTGGTCAGCGGTCAGATCAGTGGGTTGCACTACCATTGCTAGATGAGACTTCATCGGTGTGACTTTAGCCCTTCTTTGAATTGAGGACATTCAAAAGCTTGGCAGTGTAGGAGGGCCACTGATTTCGATCCCCAAAACTCTAAATGGGGTCAAATATACCTTTAACCTGTTTGGCGCTGGACAGTTGCCATGACACACCCTACTAGTAGCAGGTCAGAAAGCACTAGGCATTTCCTTTGCTATTTTAAGGAAAACCAGGACCGTCACCCAATCAGAAGTTCTGGTTTTGTTAATGTATGCTGTAATATCAGGCAATGAGTAACCCTCTGCCTAACATGGCTTGGTTCTTCAACTGTACCACAGAATATTTTCCGCATTGTGCCCATTTCTATCATCTGTGTGAATTCCTTGTCATAGGGATTTTAGACACACTTTTATTGTGTGCACTCCCCACAGTAAAGTCATGTTTAGGCTATTTTTCAGATTTTTCGATGACAGCAGTATTTAAAAAATGCTCCTTCATGCAGGTATCAAATTTGGCAACAGCAGTGACAACCTTAGTGGATTGTAGAACATTCACTATTGCGCCTACTGAGTCACCAGACGCCCTTTCTGACCCTCCAGTCTCTAACTCTTTTCAGCAATCCCATGGAGCCTTTTGTCAGAGGCTGAACTCACATTCTTTTGAAGACCCTTGTTAATTGATTTCTAAGATAAGACTCTGCTGACAAAGATTCATCTGACAGAAGCTCTCCTAAATAATATCCAAGGGAGAGAAGGTTCATATGGTCACCATGTCCTGAAGGAGGAAGCAACCCTCCATTAACTCCCTGAAACAACTCAGATACAAACCCATTGATGCTCTAAGAGAGGTCCAAAGCTTCTACTGGCAGCAATATGACACATAAATGTGCTGTCACCAGTCAAGCATCCTAGCCATTTACATAAGCTCGTTGTTGGTGATCAGTTTTAATTTCTGAATGTAACCCAGACTTGGTTTAATGAACAAACGTCCCTGCTATTGCTTTTAATTTACTTGAGAATATGATTGCGAAAAGCTTATATCAGACAGTAAGTGTGAAAATGGTCTAATGCCTGCAGCCACATGAATTTTCTACATGCTAGTACAGACTGTAATAGGTAAATTCCTAAGGCTCTCCCAAACCAGGTAAATGCGTGTGCATTTTTTTAAAATCCATTCTTTAAGGCTTCCTTCTACTCGAGGAAAGTTTGCACATTGATAAGAAACATGCTGGAGCTGGTTATTTTCCACGTCTAGAATGATTACCTGTCCAAGGCTGTCATTATACTATTTCTAGTAATGATCAAAGGCACACTCTATTGGATCAGAATAACCAATGTATGTGTGACTCACGCTCACATTTGGTCAAATATCAACTGCACAATCAAACCTGTATTTCATACATCACATCACATACCATGAACCTCAGAACCAATTGTATGAACATATATCTGTAAACCAGTCAATTAAAAAGGCATATTACTTTTATTGTTATAAACAATATATCATAAAAAGAACCTTACTGGATCAGTCTAAAAACATCTACATCAGATTTCTACAATAATACAACAAATACATATACGCAAACACTGAAATTTGGAGAGACAATTCATATGTGAAACATTAAAAACATCATCAATTGGTTATTCCATCCGGACTCCATAAAAAAAAGTCCACTGTGTTTTCATCAAGTTGGACCATATGCGTTCCCTGGATATAACCTCAATAGATATGGCGTCGACGCGTTTCAGTGGTAACAAACAGATTCTACAACCACCTTCATCAGGACACGATTAATAAGTTGTCTCTCTTAACACCTAAATTTAAAAAATACAATAATATTTTTTTTAAACTTTTTTACAACCTATCCTAATACATGTATCTCTTATTTATTCAAAACCAATTAATACACAATTTTCAATCTTCAATATATCACAATAAAACATTTCTAGATAGATGTCCAAGCAATCTGCCAAAGGGGTTTAAACACCCATTATCCACCCACTAGAATTGGCTCATATATTATTGCAAAGCCCCATTCATACACAAGATTCATACAACTCAATCGTTTCATAATCCATCCACCCACTACTCAATAGAGGTAAAGGGTGAAAGAAGGGGAAATAGGTAGATCACTAAATCCTGTACTAAGTCTTAAATATATGATTCATTATTCGTCACCCAGAATACGACCTGGGTCACTAGAGTGTAGAGACCTTAGGATGAATAGAGCTTTTAGTACGTTATTTGTTATTTTAGTACTTAACATGAGATTAACTATACCTCTGAGAATTGTGCCCCCTAAGGAGCAGATTTTTGGTACAAGATACCATATTTCAAATGACTATTTTCTAGATTAAAGAAATGCGAGCGGTAGTCATCAACAAAACAGTATGAATCACACCACTCTGAGGTGGTTGATGAATAATGAATCATATATTTAAGACTTAGAACAGGATTTAGTGATCTACCTATTTCCCCTTCTTTCATCCTTTACCTCTATTGAGTAGTGGGTGGATGGATTATGAAACTATTTAGTTGTATGAATCTTGGGTATGAATGGTGCTTTGTATTAGTATATGAGCCGATTCTAGTGGGTGGATAATGGATGTTTAAACCACTTTGACAGATGTCGGACATCTATCTAGAAATGTTTTATTGTGAAAACACAGTGGACTTTTTTTATGGATTCCAGATGGAATAACCAATTGATGATGTTTTTAATGTTTCACATATGAATTGTCCCTCCTAATTTCAGTGTTTGCGTATATGTATTTGTTGTATTATTGTACAAATCTGATATAGATGTTTTTAGACTATGGTATGTGATGTGTGAAATATAGGTTTGATTTGCAGTTGATATGTGACCAATTGTGAGCATGAGTCACACATACATTGCTTAATCTGATCCAAGAGAGTCCACCTTTGATCATTACTTGAAGTACCCTTTCTTTGGTTACTGGGGTCGCTCCCTCTCTTTTTTACATAGTTATACTATTTCTACCCATCCTTGTTGGTTGTTATGCTGACGGATAAGTTTACTAGTGTAGATGTTAGCTGGCAAAGACTTCTTCCAATGGAACAATGATTCTTAAACGTTATTTGCTGTTTTTACTTCATTTAAATTAGATATAGAATGTGCAATACTTCTAAATACTTCATAGATAGTAAGACAGGGCATTTCAAGTTAGGGCAAACATTTCAGAGAAAGGACTAATGAAATAGAGGACATTGAGGTAGATATATTGGGGGTCACGAAGATTTAGCAAATATGCTGCTCACAAATTGCTATGAATCAATGCAATCCAGTTAATCCTAGTTTATATCCATCATGCTTGGGAGATTTGGTCATGCTAAAAATGTCAGTCATTGGTTTCATTCAAACTTGTTTTAATTAAATAAAAACCCTATCATGCTGTCTGCGCACTGGAACTGTCTTGGACATGTGAGAGTAAATCCATTTGTAATCCAAAGATTACATTACACATGAAGTAATCGTGCAACTACATTGATGCAAAAAGTATCATTATGCAGGCAGAATTATGCATTTTGTATAGAACAAAGAACCAAAAGATCTTTGTATTTGGAGTTCAGTCAATTATTTCCTGCCTTGCTTTATTTTAAAATTGGCAAATAAACAAAATTGCTAACATTTTGGTGAGCAGATTGTTAGGTTAATCTATTTCCTCACCCATCTCTTTTCATTCTTACTTTCTTCTGTTTGCACAAGTGAAGACAAGATGCTTTACAAATAAAAAAAAGTTGTCTGCCCTATGGATAGATCTGCAGCATACAAAGACTCTGAATATTAAATGGAATATCATTGTTGGCCCCCAGATTGAATCGCTGACATAATACCCATGCCTACAATATCTAAACACATAAATATTGGAAAATAAATATTGTTCACAAAAATATCGGCTTCCTACACTTAACTAGTAAAACCACAAATATTGAAAATACAAATACCATTGTTAAAAAAATAGATTTTTACTTATATCCAAACCACATAAGTCGGAAACAAAAATAACTTCATCTTTAAATAAACATATAATATGTCAAAAGTATTGGTACACACAATATCAATGACAATAATATTGCCATACAATGTCATTATCATAAAGAAAAATTAAAAAAGAACTTTGTATGTAATAACTTATTTGAAATAAACCTAAAATATTCCAAACACATGTTTAAATGAAATATAAATATATTGCATCACCAAAATATGAACAATTCATCCTAATAAAATGTATAACTAAAATCATAACAATACAACTTAAAGAATAATAGCATTAACTATAAACATTTAGATCACAACCTAAATATTAATTAATAATATAATAAAACCTAAATTAGCACTTGCTATAGGAGGACATAAATGATACAAAATATTTAAACTAAAACAAAACTAACCAATAATATCAGACTATAAACAACTTTTACCAAAAAATCAGATCGACATTGGCACATTAATTTAATTAACTACTTCAAAAACGACAAATGCTGCAAGACGAGGAAACCCTACCGGATTCTCTAACCAGACCTTTAAAGAATAAATATATACATCTCAGAAACTACCTTCCCAAGTACGTAAAACTAATATTTAAACTAAGACTAGTAAATAAATGTCAAAATTTAAAATAGAAACTAATTAATAAAACACTATCCAACTTCTATCTCTTTACACGAACTTCCGAAAAGAAAACATTATGACTTGAAAAAATGATAAGCTGACGGAAAACACAAATGTATCATAAACAAGCAAAAAGATATAACAAAGTAAGTCTATATAAGTTATTAAAAAAATATAAACTCACCCCAAAAAAATAAACCCAATGGTTTAAGTATAGGACTTTGTGCTTTCTTCTTCTGAATCGGTACAAAAGGGGTCAGACTGATTTGTATATAGCCATGTCTGAACTGGGGTGGCAGAGTGGGCTAAAGAATGGTGATGGATTACACCCAGATCTTTTGACTGGGTGTGAGTGTTTGATTGATTCAGATGCTCCGTCCATCACAACCCCCTTTTGTACCGTTCATCTTCTGAATGGCTTTTCCAAGAGCTGGGTTTGTACTAACGAGCTATAAACATTTCAAAGCATACATTGTGCCTTAGAATAACATGTGTCTTAATATAGTGGTGCAGATATTCATCAAAGCAAAGCTAAAAGAGAGCAACATTCTTTATCGGAGTTATCAAACTCCTTATTCATAGATATGAGGCAATTCAGAGTTGTGTACCCTAGCTTACACCATGCAGCATTTTCAAGATGCTTTCAAACATATTCTTAAATATTTTTGTTGGCAGCATGAAAAGAGAGTGAATTTATTAGTACATAAAATAGCATTCAGAATGTCACCCTGATTTATATTCATCCTGCACTAAAGTCAGTAAGAACACATCCTACCTAATAAATTATAAACAGCTACTAAGGAATCAGCATAACATAAAATGCTTTCACACTAAGAAGTTATCCAGTGAGTAAGGATATTCTGTAATTAGTGCTCAATAATAATAGTACATTTACTCATGTTAATAATTCTTGCTCAGGTACGAAGAAATTTACATTTTTGATGAGTTTATATGGCTTTTAAGGGATAGTTTGTTTCTGAAGATGAAATCAGGAATTTAGGGCTTCATTACGATGTCGGGCGGAGAGCCTCGGACCGACAGTTGGATTCCCCCAGACTGTGTTGGAACTCATCTGCCCGACTGATTACGATGCTCACGGTCGGAAGGGGAACAGTTCGGTCATTCAGAATCGGTCCAGACCGGCAATTGGAGAATCAAAGTTGGTCAAAAGCGATCCGTACAGCTCTACGGACAGCATTTCCGACTGACCGATTGCGATGTCTAATTCTGACAGCCTTTGTGACTTAGCCTGTCCGACTTGAAAAAGATGTTGTAAACTGACTTTGGTGGCCCCTAACAGCCCCCCCCCCCTTCAATCTTAAGCCTCTGGTTGGCTGGCGCGGAGTATTAAAGGTACCCCCCTGTAAGACCATGCACTCTGTGGCAGGCATCATGGGGTGCAAGGTTTTCTGCAGACACGCCTTTTCCCCATAGTAGCTTGTGTTGTCGATCAGAACACAGGCTCAATTAGAAGTCAATCGGAGTCCTTCGGAACAGTGTTCGAAAGCATCATAATGGGTCAGGAGGAACCGCCGACCGCACGCCGGTTGGATCCCGAATCTGAGATGGTGTCGGGCAGAACGTTTCCACCCAACATCATAATGAGGCCCTTAGTGTTTACAATTAATTTTTGGGTAAGACACAAAGTGGGCTGAGTGTTGGAGGAGATTGTTGAGATGAGTAGCAATTCTGTTTGGATAGCCGTCTCTTTCGTCGTTTTCTACATTTTTCATCAAGGTTATAGCATTTTGTTCAGAAAATGTTTTTGGGTATGTAATTATCATATTGGTGCATATCGCTCTCAAGGTGTTATTTAGAGTTTGGCAGACAGGATCAATGTGGCAGATATCCTGTCTACTGTATTGCATGTGCATAAGAGCCTATGGCAATTGTAATAAAGTGAATGGGATATCCACCATGTTTGTGAAGGAGTATTCCATCCACCAAAACTCTAAGGGATTGATTATGAGTATTGTCCTACTGCCGTATTATGACTTTGACAGTTGGACCACCATAGGACCGCTTCTACCACCAGAGATCTGCGAGCCCTGACAGTCTTGCAGTGGCCTAAGGTTACAAATATGCTGGAGGTGCAGCTGTTGCACCGCCAGACATATTCTGAGTTTCCTCACTGCCCTCCTTTTCATGGTGGTGATTCCACCTTAAAGAGGGTAGCGGTGAGGAAAAAAACTCATGCCTCAGTGCACAAGGGTGCATGCTGGGGAGCACATGATGTGTCCCCCGTCTTTCTGCACCCCCAGTTCTTGCACGGCTTGGACTTTACAGTCCATGCAGTGCTGGAAAGCGCTGTGATAGTTCCACAGCGCTTCCTTTCCAAGGCACTCCTATAAGCACTGTGGGACTGCCACCGCAGAACCTCACACCCCGATTACAACTTGTAATCCAGTGGGCAGGCGGGGTAAGAGTTTGGTGTGTGGGAGCGGGCAGTGTCCCTTAGTTCTTCAATCAGGGGTTTACCACAGACTTTAAATGTGTCAGACCAATAAAGACCCTTGTGGCACCTAATATGGAGATAGGATGAGCTCAGAAGAGTGATCATTTACCCTAAGAATGTTGGGTTTATCATAGAGGTAGGACAAGAATAATTTAAAAAGTTACTGCTAGGTCCCTAGCTGTTATGCATTGTATTCATTAGAGTTGGATAACTGACAATGGCTAAGGCTGCTATAAGGTTGACAGACCCAAAATATAGGATTCACCATTATTTAAGATCCTATTTCTGTCATCAGCCTGCGTTAGAGTGATTGTTTCTGTGCTATATTCTTTTATGGACCTGAATTGTTTGGAATTAAGTAGATTGCTTTTGCCGCTGTGTTTTTTCAATTGAGTTTTGGCTATAATTTTTCATGCATTGCCTTGGAAAGGCATTATGATTCCGGGTATGAAATGCTTGAATTTATCAATGCCTGCTCAGAGATTACTTTATAGGAGAGACTTTATTTGTCCAGTTTAAATGCAGACAGGGAAGACACTTGTCGATAGGAAGCTGTTTATGTTGTGAAGCAAGTACTGGGGTTTTGATATAGTTAACAACAGGTAGGATTGGGGTTATTTTCATGTGATAAGGGTCTCAGATTTGTTAGCGTTTTAGATCCTCAGTCGATGGTTGCATGTCACAATATCAAGGACAAAAATATTGACCTGCCAAAACATTATGCAACAAATATTGTGAAGTTGGGTATATATTGGTGTTGGACCTGAATTTCTTGCGGCGTCTTTTTTGCTGGGTTTACTACTCTGCACACTTTGCCACGGCTAACCAGTGTTAAAGTGCATGTGCTCTCACCTTTAAATATCGTAACATTGCCTTACAGCCATTTGGTATATTTAAATTAATCATAAGTCCCTAGTAAAATAGTATTACATTTACCCAGGGCCTGTAAATTAAGTATGTCCCAGGGCTTCCATTGCAGCCTGTGTCCACAGTTCAAACTACCATTTCAACCTGACAAGATATCCCTTTTGCCGGGCCTAAGCTTTTATTTTTAATATATAATTCACCCCTAAGGTAGGCCCTAGGTAGCCCATAGGGTAGTATGCTGTGTAAGTAAAAGTGTTGCATGTCTGGTAGTGAAAACCCCTTAAATTCATTTTTCATTACTCTGATGCCTACTCCTCTCATAGATTGACATTGCAAATTCCTTATTACACTTTTAAGCTGTATTTCCTGATTAGAAAGGAGTAGCTCTATCATGTTTTATATCTTTAGAATGGTGATGACATATCCTCTTTACTGGTAAAGTTGGATTTGACATTACTATATTAGAAATGCCTGCAGCCTGTCCCCAATACAAGTCTGGGATGGGTGGCAGCTTGACTTTGTGCATTCCCTCTAGATTTGGTTGAGCAGGAATTCCCCAACACATGGGTTGCTCACGAAGAGGAGTACAAGGTGAATCAGAGGGTGAGACGCTTTGTTGGAAGTGTGACGACAGGGTCCACCCCCTCAAAACAACCCATGTTGTGGAGAATTCCTACACAACCAAATTTGTCGCAAGAAGTGACCACTCCCCTGGAAGTTTGAAGTCAAGCTTACTCCATATGATTGGCATGCATGCGGTTGTTTCATTTGATTCTGACAAAAGCCAGATTCGCACACAGGTGCACTGATTAAACATGTTAACCATGATTGCGGAGACAGTAGACTACTAATATCTTAGAGATATCCAACACTGTTTTTAAACTTTCCCAAGGCCCTCACTATTAAGTACTCCCTGGGGTAGGAGGCCTTGAATCCATTTTAAACAACTTTCACTTCACAAACAAAACAGTTCCCACTAGACAGCCACACACAAAGGGAGGTTAGGTGTGTCTCAATCAATCAATCAATCAGTCCATTTATAGAGCGCGCTACTCACCCGTGCGGGTCTTAAGGCACTGGGGGGGGGGGGGGGTGTTGCTACTGCTCGAATAGCCAGGTCTTGAGGAATTTCCTGAAGGTGAGATGTTCCTGGGTCAGTCGTAGGTGTGCGGGGAGGGAGTGCCATGTTTTGGCTGCCAGGTAGGAGAGCTGGCGAGTGGGGGTGTGGAATGAAAGGCGGCTGTTGAGGTATTCGGGGCCCATGTCATGGAGCGCTTTGTGTGCATGGGTAAGGAGCCTGAACGTGATCCTCTTGCTGACAGGAAGCCAGTGCAGGTTTCTCAGGTGGGCGGATATGTGGCTGTGGCGAGGGATGTTGAGGATGAGTCGTGCAGAGGCAGTCTGTATGTGTTGAAGTCGTTTCTGAAGTTTGGCAGTGGTTCCTGCGTATAGGGCGTTTCCGTAGTCCAGTTGGCTGGTGACGAGGGCCTGGGTGACGGTCTTTCTGGTTTCGGTGGGGATCCACCTGAAGATTTTTCGGAGCATGCGCAGGGTGTTGAAGCAGGTGGATGAGACGGTGTTGACTTGCTTGGCCATTGTGAGGGAGGAGTCCAGGATGAATCCCAGGTTGCGAGCGTGGTCCGTGGGGGTCGATGCGGCACACTGCGCCGTGGGCCACCAGTAGTCGTCCCAGGCAGATGGGGATTGTCCGAGGATGAGGACCTCCGTCTTTTCTGTGTTCAGCTTCAGGCAACTGAGCTTCATCCATTCTGCAACATCTCTCATTCCTTCCTGGAGGTTGGTTTTGACTGTGGCTGGGTCTTTGGTGAGGGAGAGTATCAGCTGGGTGTCGTCAGCGTAGGAGATGATGTTGATGTTGTGTTTTCGTGCGATGGCAGCGAGGGGGCTCATGTAGATATTGAAGAGGGTGGGCTGAGCGAGGAGCCTTGGGGTACGCCGCAGATGATCTCGTGGTTGCTGAGCGGAAGGGAGGGAGGCGGACCCTCTGGGTTCTGTCAGTGAGGTGTTCCAGTCCAGGGCCTTTCCCTGGATCCCAGTGTTGAAGAGGCGGGTAATTAGGGTACAATGGCATACTGTATCGAAGGCTGCCGAGAGGTCTAGGAGGATGAGGGCGGCTGTTTCTCCGTTGTCCATGAGGGCCCTGATGTCGTCGGTGGCTGCGATGAGAGCGGTCTTGGTGCTGTGATTGGCTCGAAATCCGGACTGGGACGGGTCGAGCGAGTTGTTTGCCTCGAGGAATGCAGTCAACTGTTTATTGACGGTCTTCTCGATGACTTTAGCCGGGAAGGGGAGTAGAGAGATGGGGCGGAAGTTCTTTAGGTCCTTGTGGTCCGCTGTGGGTTTCTTCAGAAGGGCGTTGATTTCTGCGTGCTTCTAGCTCTCAGGGAAGGTGGCTGACATGAAGGAGTTGTTAATGACATTCCGGAAGTAGGGTGCGATGATGATGTCGGCTTTGTTGAAGATATGGTGGGGGCATGGGTCCGCGGGGGAAACAGAGTGGATGGTGTTCATGACGTGGGTGGTATTTCCAGAGCTGATGGGGGTCCAGGCACTGAGGGTGGTGGTGGGGATCGTTGGTTCGGTGACTGGAGGCGAGGTCTGGGGTCCGAAGCTATCGTGTATGTCTGCGATCTTGCAGTGGAAGTACGAGGCGAGGGAGTTGCAGAGGTCTTGTGATGGTGTGATGTCGTTGTTGCTGGCGCTGGGGTTGGAGAGCTCTTTGACAATGCTGAAGAGTTCCTTGCTGTTGTGGGTGTTGCTGTTGAGTCGTTCTTTGAACGATGACCTTTTGGTGGTGCGGATCAGCTGGTGGTGTTTGCGAGTGGCATTCTTGAGGGCTGTCATGTTTTCTGTTGTCCGTTCGTGGCGCCAGGTTTTTTCGAGGGTTTGCAGGATTTCTTTGATTCTTTGAGGGCGTCTGTGAACCATGAGGTCTTCCTGTTGCCGGTCATGCCTGGGGGGTTCTTCAGTGGGGCGAGGTCATCGGGGCAGTTGGTGATCCACTGTGCGAGGTTGTGGGCTGCGTTGTTGGTGTCGGTGGTGTAGGCTGGCGGGTTCTGGCTCAGTGATGAGAGGAGCTGGTCTGTGATGATTTTGCTCCAGCATCTGCGGGGGATTTGTTGCGTACGGTGTTGGGATGTGTTCTTTCTGTAGGAGAAGCGGATGCATCTGTGGCCGGTCCAGTGTAGTACGGTGGAGTGGCTGAAGGAGACGTGGTTGCTGGCGGAGAAGATGGGGTTGAGCGTGTGGCCAGCGAGGTGGGTGGGGGTGTTCACCAGTTGCTTGAGTCCGAGGTTGTCGAGGTTGTCGAGCAGGGTGTTGGTGTTGTTGTCGCTGTTTTTCTCTAGGTGGAAGTTCTGTTCCCCTGGGAGGATGTATTCTGGTGAGGCTAGGGCGTGTGGGCTGACGAAGTCAGCGATGGTTTCGCTGAATTGAGTGCACGGGCCCGGGGGTCTGTAGATGAGCGATCCTCTAAGGGTGGTCTTGGGGTCTGTGTGGATCTGGATGTGTAGGTGTTCGGCAGTGGAGAGTGTGTGTCCGGCGTTGGTCGTGATGTTGAGGGTGTTCCTGTAGATGATCGCGATTCCTCCTCCGGTTTGGTTGATGCGGTCCTTCTGGGTGATCTTGTAGCCGTCCGGGATGGCTATGGCGATGTCGGGGGCCGAGGAGGCGTTCATCCAGGTTTCCGTGAGGAAGGTTACGTCTGGTGCTGTTGTGTCAAGGAGGTCCCAGAGTTCGATGGCGTGCTTATGGCCATAGCGGGTGTTGAGGAGGATGCACTTGAGGTGGTTGTTGTTGTTGCGAGGTTCCGAGGGTGGGGGGCAGGTGAATTTGCAGGCTTGACAGGTGAAGGGTCCGTGGGTGCGTTTCGGGGTGGCTAGGTAGCAGGCGGGTGGTCGTCCGGTGTTGAGTGCATTGAGGGCGGCGCTGTCGTATCTCAATCGGGTGGCCTGGCTCCGGCGAGGTCAAGGGGTTCTGGCGCTGGGTGCGGTCCAGGCGTGGACAGGCGCAGATGGGCTTGCCTTGGGTGCGCCTTGGGTGTGCCAGCGGCGCGCCCGCTGCGCTGGCGCTGAGCGGCCTCCATATGAGGAGCAGGGGGAGGGAGGAGCAGGTAGGCGGCGGGAGCGGGGCGGCGAGTGGGAGACAGGGGGGCGGGCCGCAGGGTCACAGCGGCGGGAAATCGGAGGCAGGGGACACAAGGGAAGGGGGCACAGGTACAAAATACCTCGGGCAGAAGGAGGAATTATTAACAAGCGACAGTACCAGCAGAGGCAGGAGGGCAAAAACGGGAAGGGTACAGAAGCAAAGATGGACAGGGCAGAGGCCAACAAAGGAAATCAACACAGTAATACAAGTAATACAATGCAGAGTGCAATGCCACTAGAGATGCAGGCGAGGCGGGCAGAGCCCGGGAGGCAGAGGCAGCGTGATACCGGTCACACGGCGGTGAGGGGAGCGACCTGGCTGGTGACAGGGTCAAAGGTCGCCTTGCCCATCTGCATTCTGATGGCTCATCCTTGGCAGGATGGGAGGGGAGAGCTGACACACCTGAATAGGAAGTGGCCTGTCCCCACACAAAGGGTTGATTAACCCTCTGTAATGAGTCTGGAGCCTTGGCTAGGAAGAAAGGACCTCTGTGCACTTCAAAGACCCTTCTTTGAAGTTACCCCCACTGCAAAAGCACAATTGGGTATAAGTGCTGGGTGTCTGAACTCACCAAAGCAGACACTATTGGACCTGTAAAGAACTTCTGTAAGAAGAACTGCTGTGCTGCTACAAGGACTCACACTCTGCTGGACTGCTGCTCTGGAAGAACTGCTTTTCTGCTGTGCTGCTCTGCTGCCTGCTGCTCTCTGACCCTGCTGAGAGAAGGCTGGAATTGAACCCAGAATGCTCTCCAAAGGCTTGTTGGCTTGCCTCCTATTGCTTTAGACTCAGGGATACCAAAGTCTCATCACCTGATCCTGTGCCTGGTCCGTTGGAAGTGGACCCAGGAGCTTGCTCCAGTGAAATTGATGCATCTCCAGTCTGCGTTTAGCAAAACCGGCACATCGACCCTGTTGTGGAAGCAGATTTAGGGCATTGCAGTCGGAACCAGAGGTTAAGAACCAATGCATCAGAACCAACTCATCGCTGCTGCTGCAGAGGGGAAGATCGATGCATCCCCTTACTGCATGGAGAAACCCGGTGAATCATCAACGAAATCAGCAGCTCGGTGCATCGCATTCTGAACCGACGCATCGCCACCACTGAGTGAAAAAAAATCATTGCATCACCTCAACTGTGGGATCGACATAGACACATCGCTTGGCTACACCCCTCATCTTGCTGTTGCGGCAACCAGGATCAATGCACGGTGTTCAGTAGTCCTACATGGCTCATGTATGCGGCCCACGCTCCATTGCGGTTGACCTGAACTCTTGACTTTGCCCAAGAGGAGCGTGACCAGATAATTCCCATAGGGGCTTATTGCTTCTATGTGCTATTTTTATTTTATTCAAAAAATTCCTTTCTCTACTTCTACTCACTGGAATTTTGTCATTCTGGTCTTGTTTTATTTTTTTAACTTGTTGTGGATTCTTTTTGTGGTGTTTTCATTGTGTTACTGTGTGTTGTTTTTCACGAATACTGTACACATTGCTTCCTAAATTAAGCCTGCCTACTCAGAGCTTAGCTCCCAAAGGGTGAGCACATTATAACTTATGGTGTGTGACTGACTTGCCCTGACTAGGATTGTGGTCCCAACTTGGACAGAGTGCATACCTCTGCCAACTATAGACCCAATATCCAATATTTATATTGCAGACAATGGGCCTGTTGTTGTGGGTTTTTCATTGGATGGTCTTCCACGTGGGGCATCCAAAGCCCAGTCCTGGCTGAGTTTGTGTGCAAAGGCTTTTTCCCTTGACTTATGACCTGTTAATCAAACCATTGTGCTGGTGATGTAACTCATTGGTTGCCTCTGCAAGATGCATCTCAGTATTGGGTTATTGTGCTAGAACCTTCCACCTAGCCAGTTTCAGATATGGTGTTCCTGTTTGTCTTATGTGGACTTGTGGTGAATGTTAGGATTATAGGAAAAAGAGAACACTTTAGCACTCAAGAGGAGTTTGTTTTTTGATGATATCATATGATGTGGAACCACTGACCAGGATTCAGTTTACTCAACACCATTAATATGTGAAATTAAATAGAATATTGCCACTGAGCTGGCAACAGGTGCGTTCAATGGGTCTATGTTATGTTCTTTTTTACTTACTATACAAGGAATCATTAAAAACATCTCTCCCTATTCTATTGTAGGTGAATTTAAAGAAATACCAATGATGATACAGTTGGAAAATAATGTTTTATGTACAATGCATGTTGGTTAAACAACAGTTTCACATTAAGGATGAACGCCATTAACATAATTGTTTTGTGATTGTTTATTAGTAGGTTTATTAGTAGCCAAGCTACACAACTATATGCAGCAGACGTACCGTCTGGAAAGAAGCTTCATTATTTGTTAAGACACTTTCCAAATATATTGTGATTACATTTTAGATCATTAGCAGAATCATGCCAATGGTGGTGTGTGCTATAATGCTCCATCTGCAAATGAAAATAAGAAATGAACAATGCCATTTAAGAAGAATCATCGTTACAGCCTGGATAAGCAGATGTCTAGGCTATGGAAATGACATGACTGAATAAAGCATACTGCTTAATCCACAGCCACGTTTGCATAAGCCATTAAGAGTTGAAAAGTAGGCCTAAAAATAGATTAGGACACTAAAAATCATCTGTTCGTTTATTAATATTGAACTTGTAAAGAGTTTTCTCCATAGAGCTGAACACAGATACCCACAAGCATTGGGAAATCCAATAGGTTTCTCCTATGCAAGGAAAGGGCAAAAGAAAACAAGGGACAGCATAAAGTGAGTAGGGTGGTGGGAGAGAAACAACATACAAAGGGAGGAGGATGGGGGTTGGGAAAGAAACAACGGACAGTGGGAGGAGGGAGGGGTAGAAAAGAAACAAGGGGTAGCAGGAGGACAGGGAAGAAACAATGAGCAGCAGGTAGAAGGTGGGGGAAGAAACATGAAGGAAGAAGCATCAACAGGGGGAGGTGGGTGATATGCGTGAGATAGACTGCACACCCATGCACTCTATGAATGCATGAAAAACGTTTTTACAAAAGTACCTGCAGCAGCCTGCGGCCAGTGGAAAGACACTGACCGCATACAGGAAACTGTACTTGTCTATGCTACATGGCAGGGACAAACATGAAGCCCCAGGATGAAGCTGGAAACGGGGAGGAGACGCTAACAAATAGAAAGAAAGGAAACTAGAGTGACGTTGAAGCCAACCAATGGTAAGTAATGATAAGTAATGTGCGATTTGTAAGCCCGATTTTCTTTTTGTTGCTAACAGTAGATTTCGCTGGCAGCGCATATGCATTGATCAGGTGAAGCCTAAAAACGGCCAGAAGCAAAAGAGAAGCTGTTTGCATGTTTCCAGCCTTTGGTAGAGTCAAAAAGTAATAGGCTTAATATAGGCTCTTCTTTAAATTAGACTTGGGTATAAGGTATTTTTTTATATTTATTGATCTGGAATCCACAAAGATCCACGAGAAAAAAAAAGAATATACACAGTCATTACATCAATAAAATCACAATAATATCTTCACCATAAGAATAGAAATGTTTTTAAAAATCTAAACATTTTAAAACATATATTCCCATTTTGAGCGAATAATGAATAATGGAGCCTTTTCTACAGAACACTTACCACTATTTTTGAAAAGGGGTTTAACCCCTTGTATGCTGATGACGAACCCCAGCCGTCATGCACTACGGTGCTCGTGTGCTGATGACGGCTGGGTTTCGTCATGGCCCGCCCCTGTTCTTTTGTTTACCGCACAGCGGCGGAAACGGGCCAGCAGCGAAGGGGTTAAAAAATTATTAATGTTGTAGTTACTCCTTTAAAAGAGATTACCGTCTGTGGTCTTAGGATTTATAGCCTATTCCATATCCTCTTCCAACTCAACATCTATCATGGCTCCGGATAAGAGTTTGGCAACTTCTATGAATATAGTCTCGCTAAAAGTTAAGGGGCTTAATCACCCAGTTAAACGTAAGCAAATTTTAGACCACCTAGCTAAAACTAAAGGCGATATATTTCTCCTACAGGAAACTAAGCTGTCTCGGGAAGATGCGGAGTTCTTTAAGCAAAATTGGACCTCACACACGCTATGCTCCCCGGCTGTTCATAAGAAAAGAGGGGTGATCACTCTTATCTCTAAAAATTCCAACCTAGCCCTGATTTCTCACTCCACCGATTCTGATGGTAGACTAAGCATCACTCATCTCCTTAGAGATGAGGACCATATACATGTAGTAAATATTTATGGGCCTAACGCAGATCTCCCCGAATTTTGGGACTACGTCTCGAAGGAAATAGAGAACATCCCCCCAGACGAGCTCCTGGTGGTGGGCGGGGACTTCAACCTTCCACTTGACCCTCTTCTGGACAGGCAATCTAACAGTGCTTATCACCCTTCTCGCTCTCATGAGGCCCTAGTTCGACTATGCTCTAAATTCCACTTACACGACTCGTGGCGTCTCCAGCACCCTGACGGACGTGACTACACTTTCTACTCCCCGCCACACAACTCTATCTCAAGAATCGATTATCTCCGGATTTCAAACCCCTTCACACACCTCATTGACGAAACGGTTATAGCACCTATTTTGGTATCGGATCATGCCTGTATTCACATGAAACTAGCAGGCTTGCTTGCTTAATCTCCACTATGGTGGCCCACCCGCTGCGGGATGCCTGGCTTTCACCTTGGGGATGCCCAGTAGGGGTTATCTCACAGGGAAAAAGCCAGGACGGGTTCCCAAGGCAAGCGCCTTGATGCCTCCGGGTGATACGTGCGCTATATAGGTTGCAATACATACATACAATACATACAGGCTCCCACTCCCTTACTCCCCCGAAAAGGTGGCGTCTTAACGAAGAAATCTTGTTGGTCCCCGAGCACAGGAAACTAGTTGAGCTCGCCATACGAGAATACTTTGATAAACTCCCATCCGGACACAGTAATCTCTACAGTCTGGGATGCTTTTAAACCCACAATGAGAGGCACATTCATACGCCTTAGAGCTAGAATGAACAAAGACTTAAACTCTGAACTAGAAGCCCCAGGAATTGAAATCAAACAATTGGAATCTTACCACACATTAAACTTACATGATAAAACGGCTGTAGATCGTCTGACCAACCTAAAATATAAGTATAACGCCATCCTAAGTAAACGTGCAGGTGTTTGGATTAATAAATTTAAAGCGCAGAAACTTTGCGAGGGCAACAAACCAAGGAAACTCCTGGCGTCCTATCTTAAACACAAAAGGAAACAATTCCATATCAACTCTGTTAAAGATCAAGCCAACAACACCCATTCCAAACAGAAAGATATTCTTCGCACCTTCGAATCCTTCTATGGGGAACTGTACAAAAACAAGAACCAATTCAATTTGGACGACTGCATTAGATATTTATATTCAATTAACTTACCCCGGATTTCGGAAGCGGAGAAAAGAAAACTAGGGGCCCATTTCACACTTAAAGAAATATCAGTCGCGGTCAAATCACTAAAGAATAATAAGGCGCCAGGGCCGGGCGGCTTCACGGCCAATTTTTACAAAAGGTTCGAGGAACAGCTTAATCCTATTCCCCTCAACCTATTCCAATCCTTTCCCTGGACTAGGAATATCACTCCCTGGATGAGTGAAGCTACTATAATAGTCTTACCGAAGGACGGAAAAGACCCCTTGCTACCAAAAAATTATAGACCGATCTCTCTCATAAACTTAGATTGCAAAATCTATGCGAAAACACTAGCCTGCAGACTAAACGCCATCTTACCATCCTTGAATAATAATGCCCAGGTGGGGTTCTTAAAACTTAAGTTATCTAACGATAACACAAGACTCCTATGTCATGTGCTCGAGAAGTCAAAGCTTTCAGACCCTCCTGCAGTAGCAATTACTCTTGACGCGGAGAAGGCGTTCGATAGAGTGTTGTGGCCTTTTCTACGCCAATGCATGCACACATTCAACCTGGGAGACGAGTACATCGGCATGGTCATGGCGTTATACTCCCGCCCATCAGCTAGAATTGTGATAAACTGCTCCCTCTCTGAGCCTTTTCATCTCGAGCAGGGGACTAGACAGGGCTGCCCCTTATCACCCGCTCTCTTCTTACTGGCTCTGGAGCCACTCCTGCGGGACATACAACAAAACGACAAGATTAGCGGGATTACGTTTGGTGGCAGGCGTGTGAAACTCGCAGTTTACGCAGATGACGTCCTTGTGGTCACCGAACAACCTGATACCTCTATAACAGCTCTGATGGTGGCTATAGAGGCCTACTCTGTACACTCGGGCTACAAATTGAATCGTGATAAATCTGAAGTCAAACCCCTTAACATCTTTACCAATAGAGAAGTACTAGGCTCGTCAGGACTCTGTTGGCAAAGTAGTTACATCAAATACTTGGGTATAGAATTTGACAGCTCAACCATTGAGACCCTCCAACACATGAAGCCTTGACACTTGAGAAGATTAAAAAGCAACTAGATGGTTGGTCGCCTCACTTTATCACTTGGTGGGGCAGAATTGAAACCATGAAAATTATGGTTACGCCGCTAGTAAATTACTTAGTCACTATGCTTCCACTGATTTTATCCCAAGAGTTCCATAATAAACTGGACAAGGCTCTCAATAACTTTATCTGGAAAGGGAAGAAACCTCGTATCAGTCTCTTAAAATTAGATAAAAACATGGGTGGTGTCAACCTTCCTGATTTAAATAAATACCAATTCTCCTTTCTAGCCAAGCAAGGCTCCTATTGCTGTCCCCCCCCCCCCGGCCGATTACTCACCTGTGTGGTTGGACGTGGAAAAAGCCCTCCTGGGAGATATCCACCCCATCTTGATCCTATCTATTAAAATAAACCAAATCCCTTGCTCGAAGTCCATATTCACTAACACCAAGTTGGCCCCACTCAAAATTGACAAGCTGCTTGACACGTCAATAAGACGATCCAGATGGGAATCGATTTGGCAGAACCCACTCATCAAATACAATGGCAGACCACTGTTCATCCAATCTTGGATCCAGAGGGGTATCTTCTTCCCCTACCAACTCTGCGATGGTGCATATCCTATTCCCTTTACAGAAATACAGTCGAAATTTGGACTAGAGGCCTCCGACTTCTACATCTTCCTGAACATAAAATCAGCCATTACAAAAGCGGGATTGTCCTCCACTCCCCCAACCCTTCTCACATATTTCTCCAGCCTAAATAGATTAGGCCACCAAGTCTCCAGGTTGTTTAAACTGCTTAGCTTACAGTCCTCCAGACTGCTTGAAAAATCCACGCTGTTTTGGTCCTCTCTCGCCTCTTTCTCCATCTCAGACTCGGAGTGGTCCGCGTCATGGAAATCTTGTATGAGCCATAAAATAAGCCCTACATTATCACAAACCAAATTCTGGCTCATGCAGAGGGTCTTCTGGACACCCGCCCATAAGATCAGTCCTGACGCCTTCTGCTGGAATTGCAAGCGTGCGGAGGGAGATCTGAACCATCTCATTCTTCAATGTGACTGTGTCTCCAGCTATTGGGACAGAGTATTTGCCTTTTTAAATAAACTGTTCAATATGTCTCCTCCTAAGTAACTCCCTTACCTTGTCTTTGGCTTTACTAAGGAGACGCAGCTCCCCGAGACAGATAGATACCTGCTAGACCTCCTACTAACGGCGGCGGTTAAAGTAGTCCTAAACAATTGGAAGGACACCAAGAAAGCGAGCTATGCCTGCTGGTTGAACTGGGTGATTAACCTCTGAGGGGTAGACAACGTCACTCTCCAAACCACACCCTGGCGACCCGCACGTTGACAAATGTGGATCTCGGTGGATAACTACTTTAGCGTACACAAACCTCCATGAACTCTCCAAATTCACCACATTCTATATGCTCCTCAGACTTCCCGGACTTTCTGGACACTCATTTTGTTTACAAACCTTGGGGTATGCTGGAAGTGTCGATACCGTTTCGCTATGTCGTGGTGCTGCCCCTTCTCCTTTTCTCCTCTTTTTCTTGCTCCTTTTTTCTGTATTTTTCTCTTCCTTTTCCGTTTCTCTCTCTCCTCCTTGACATTTAGCGCCATAGGTCTCATGGTTTTGGATGTGATAATCGAATTTTGCCCGGACTCATTGATTGTAACAAGGTCTACCACTTTTATCCACTGTACTATCTTTTGAATGTCATCACCTTGTTAATATGCCTGCACTTTTTGTTCAGATTACTTTCACTTGCACATGTAATGTAGTCACATCTTATTAAAATGTACTGAAATATCCAATAAAACGTTTTGAGAAAAAAAATGATTAATGTGTAGGCCCAGACTTAGAAGATTGTCACACAATGTGTCACAGAACCCACATTTTCGGCACTGCTTTGCGTGACGTGGGAGCAGGAAAGCAACATAACTACAGAGATATGGCACTATCCTGCGCTCTCGCTGTCTCACAGTTGTGCTGCTGAGCGCCACATACACACCTTAGCACCATTGTGCAATGTGTGTGCATGATGTCTAGCATAGATTTTTTACTAAAACGCTACCCTTTCAGTGCAAAAGACTATGCCTAGATAAACTTCAAAACTTTTCCGATATTGGATGAGTGCTGTCCAGTGCAGTGCACATGCAACGTAGGGGGAAAAATTAGGAGAAATAAAAGTATGTCTTCTTTCAATGCCTGCTTCGAAGTAATTGCAACTGACTGTAGTATAGCAATATTATCTAATGCAGAACTGTTTACTTTAAAACCTTATTGCTCTATTAGTATTATATTAGTATCAGTTGCCCAGCATTTCAGGTGTTATAAAGTATTTTACCTACTACATCTAATAGTGCTATAAGCCTATAATTACTAGAGAGACAGTAATATCTCCTCTTTATAATACTTCTGGTCCAGGAAGTTGCAATTTCTCCATGGTGGTAACATTAGAAAATAGCAGAAAAAGAAATAGGGACCAGAGGATAGCCTCCATTTTTATAATGTTAAGGGGATTTGATCAGGACCCATAGCCCTGGATGATCTAGCTCTCAAAATGAAACTTCAATTTGTTTTTCTGGATTTGCCTATATTCATTATTAGGAGGAAGGTTATTAGACAAAAGAATCTCAGGGTTATTGAGAGTGTTAGAATCATATAAATGAGTAAGATAGGCCATCACTCTGTTTTTGCATTTCACCACAATTATATTCTAATAGGTGTATTTTTGGAGACTGCAGATTCACGCAGGTCAATCCAGAGATGCTGTGCCTGAAGTCTTTTATAAGAGGCTTTATGCCTTGCTCTCCTTGTTATCATGGCACATATTATTTTCACTTTAACTAGGTAAAAAAAGTGCACTGCCTTCAAACTGGTCTTGATTTCTTTGGAGTGATTCCATTCAAACTGGCTACTCATTCACGTTATCTTGAGCTTGAATAATTTACAAGTTTGAAGTCTAACATTTAAAAAAGTCCTCATGTAATATTTGTATTCTTCAAATAGATTTTTTTGCTGAATTGGTTATGCCATCAGTTCTTTTTTGTAATAAGCAATGTAAATTCACAATTTTATTAGCATTTCAATGTTTTCATCCATTGGATTTTCAAAGAGACACCCTTCATATTTCATGAGAATATACTTTCTTGACAGACAGTGGCTCTATACTATAGTATTCTATGGTCACTTTAGGGGTTGTCTATTACATGTAGATGAGATGGAAGACCAATAGAAGAATATGACAAAATTCGGTAGTCAATTACATATAACCCCTGAAACAGGAGTGTGTGTGATTTTTAGGAATATTTTTTTCAGTCAGCCAATTATTAAAACACATTCATGTTTCCTCAAAAAATCCGAAGATTATTAAACCATTGTCATCAACTGTAAACTGGGGGAATACAGATGAGGGAATATTCAGAGCTTCTTCTCTTTATTTGTCAGCTAAGGTTTCTAATGCATGGTTAGAAACTTTAGGATTAAAGTCTCCAGCCAAAAATATAAAAATACATTTTTTAAACTCAATGATTTTAGATAAAGAGGGGGGCAGTATCGATTTGGTCAAAGACAGGTTTTTAGACCTGGGGCCATATAAACATTAATCAGGAGCCAGGAAGATTTATATGAGCTATCAAGCGTTGATATAGTTATTTTCACATATTGCTGAGTGATTAAAGAGATAGGAGGGCCATACATTCTTAAAACAAAGTTAATTTGCAATTCCTTTGCTGGCATGTCCAATTCTGGAAGTTTAGTCTGGAAAACTGAGAGCAAAATAATGATGTCATTGTACAATGGCAATGGACTAAGGGCCATATGTAGGTAAATGGAATTTACCGAATCGTAAATACCGAATTTTACCGATTCGGTATTTACAATTCGGTAAATCCCATGTAGGTAAACATTCTTAAACAATTACCAAATCGGTAATATTCGGTAATTACCGAATCGGTATTTACCGATTCGGTAATTGCCATTGATTCCTATGGGCCCGAATCGGTAAATACTGATTTGGTAAATTTACCGATTTGTCAAGGGGGACAGAGTGTCACTTTGACACCCTGTTGCACCCCTGATTCTGGCTTGTGTGCCATGTGACACACATACATGCTGTATGATGTGCATGTACACAGAAATTCGTTATTTACCATGCCATTGTATTTCATGGTAAATAACGAATTTCTCTGGGCCAGTGGCACTGTTTCCAGTGCCACCTACATTCCAAATTAGCGATTCTGCACCTTAACTGAATCGGTAATTTACCGATTCGGTAAATTTTCCGATTCGATAAATATACAGAATCGCTACATTTCAGGCCCCCTACATCTGGAAATACAAATACCGGTCGGTAACGTCCGAAATCGGCCGTTACCGACCGGTATTTGTCCACCTACATATGGCCCTTAGTATGTTGCAGACAAATGATGTGTGCTTTTAAAGAATCTAAGAAACCAATTTTTGGGGATCTGTGGAATATCTTGTCATATTCCAGGAGAGGCCACGTTAGCCTATGTTAAACTCTCCAATTTTTCATTTGACCCAACTTAGATTGTGATTGAGAGTCATGGCAAGTCAATCCCAATGTGTCAGATTATCTAACACATTATGGAGCTATATGATTTTTAATTTTGCTGCATGATTGATAGAGACCTCCATCCTGGCTCCATAGAAATTACTGTAGCTTTTGCACCCTTTAACAGCCCCTCAGAGGGAATACAATTATTATCATATCAATCATATAAATCATTTTCCTTAGAGAATTTGGAGCAACACCTTTGACTCTTTGATGGAATGAAAAAGGCATAACATCAATTCCTCCACTTGGAAAATATCCACATTTTCCAAAATCATTTATCTTTGAGTAAAGGCTACTCTGGATCATCTGCCATAATAAGAATCCCAAATAGTAACAGAGTTAAAATTGCTACTTTTAATCATTGTTAATACTGCAATTTCTTACCAAAAAATTCAACACAAATTATCTGTTTAAAAAATATGTTGATTGTCAAATGGAAATGAAGTCCAAAGTTAATGACATTCTACAGAACTTGGGATCTTTAAGTGTTTTAGCCTTTGTGATTCTTTCTTTTAAAAAAAAAATATTTTGATTTTGATGAAAGAACAAAAAGAGCACACCAACGTTGTAACAACATATCAATAAACAGAGCTGTAGAGCATTGGCACAACATAAGTCTGTACAAATCTCACTGGTAACGACTTGGGTGCAGGCAGGTAAGCAATAAAGAACAGATAGGTACAAGTACGAGCATCAACCTGATCAATGAAACCAAGCGACATGGGTCACATTTTCATCCTCCGGCACATCCAAGTCATAGTAGTTCAAACAACAACCCCAGCCTTTGTGTTCCTAACCAAGATTTATGGGTAGCTAATAATGTATATTCTGTTGTGTTAGAATTAGGCTACATGCTAAGAATAGAGTTATTGTCTATAGCTCTTCCATGATACAACCCTACCATCTCAGTGCACACCTAAGTTCGATCTGATAGACTATTTTTAGGAATGACTGAATTGAAGAGCTCTGGTATATGAATTATGATTTGTGGTTGTGAATTTGGGTTTTAGAAATCAGTTGGTTGCCTTTTTGAGACATTCAACAACATAAAGGAGTCACTTAATGGTGGACCAAATTTAAAGTTTTTGGGCACGTTTTTTGCTATATCCGCCTTTTTTGTTTTTCACTTTTTGCTTTTTCAGTTTTAGACTGGTGCAAGCTTTTGCTTCTGCTACTGGTACTCGCTTTTGTTTTTCTTTTTTTAAATTGGATAATAAGCCAGAGGAGTAATTGGAACCTTTGTAGGGGAAGGCAAAATGCTACCAACAAGAGACTCTTTAAGCAGTTTTCTAAGAGAATAAATATACATCTTCATTTTCTTTATTCCTATATCTAGATATAAGGGTTTGGATGGGTAGAGGTAAACGGAAATATGGAGTTTTTAGGGTTCAGAGGAGGGTAGAGATAAAGGGAGGTAAAGCGCTTACCACCTAAATGTGTGATTGAGACCCAAAATTTAATACAGTGATTTGTGCTTTGTAATGGTTAACGCATTGTACTACATGTGTGGTAAGGTAAGTATGGTAAAGGCATACATGATAACGTCATACAAAAACTAAGGTCCTCCTACTGCGTCCTGACTCATCCTTCTGGTCTCAGAACTGGTGGCCTTCCAGTACAGTTGCTCACCCTACCCCAGTCCATAAATTGAGGAACCTGGGTGTCATCTTTGATGATAAACTGAACTTCCAACACCAGGTCAACAATATCGTCTCTTTGGTGTTTCTCACATAAAAATCAATCCTCAAAGTGCGCTCCTTCATTCCCCCTGAAGCAGTAAAAACACTAGTGACGGTCCTGGCCATGGCTAGACTGGACTATGGAAATGCAATACACTTATGCCTTCAGAAACAGCACATGACTAAACTTCAGCGAGCACAAAACGTTGACGCCAGAATGCTGCTAGACGTTCCCAAATTCCAGTCCATCTCAGAAAGCTTGAAAAAACTCCATTGGCTTCCTATGAAGAAAAGAATAGATTTCAAAGCCCTATGTCTAGCATACACAGCTATTCACGGAAAGGGACCCGCATTCTTGAAGCAACATTTCACATGGTACCATCCATCAAGGCACCTACGCTCAGCACAGAGCAAACTTCTCCAGACAACAAAATTCAAGAAAGCGAGTTGGGGAGGAGGAAGCTTTGTCTTGGGTACTGTGAGGTTGTGGAACCTGCTTCCGTTAAATATCAAAAGCTGCCCAACACTGCTTGGTTTCAGAAAATTACTAAAGACATGGCTCTTTTCAAACTAAAATATACCATCTCCGGCAACCTCCTCCGCAAAGCGCCTAGATGCCCCTGGGCTATCGTGCGCTATATAAATTCTACAATCAAATCAAATCAAACATCCATGCTGCAGAAGTCATGTCAATGTGCCATCCAGGTTCTCATTCTCTTTCTGGTAGGAATGACCAGTGAGCTGCCAGGGTAAAGTAAGAGAAGAGTACTGGCTGCCTAAAAAGGTAGCGGTATGCATTAGTAGTGACTGTGCCTTTAAAATGAAGTGTAGGGGCTGCCAGGAGAACAAGATGGTCGTAGAGCTTTGGAGTTCCTGAGTGAAGATGCCATTTCTCAGCTGCCAGTGTTTCTCAAACCACCCATGAGTTGCAATGGCGAGTAGAAGCAGAGAGTACGATGCCGAGCTCCTATTGGAGTAAATTCAACATATCCCTTGCTGACTGTTTTGTTGCAGCTTCACTGGAACTACTCTGTATCCACTGCTAGTAATGCATATCGAGCATGGTCTAATGTCACCAGTCATGGTGATCCCCATTGGGCCATCACCCAAGTGGGAGCAGTAGGTGATAGGAGCACCACTGTAGTGTGTGAAGAGCCGAGGGCTGCTCGAGAAAGGCAATCAGTATAGAGAGTCTCGAGGCCCATTGGGACAATGAGGAGAGGCAGAGGTCCGACATGGCATGGAGTGACATGAAGGAAAAAATTCAGCCAGCATGGGGGAAGATCACTCTAGCCCTTTTTTGGGCTGGATCACCAATGGAAGTTGCTCCTTGACCTTGTATTTCTGGTCTTTTATGCTCAACCCTAATGCGGTGTATGTCTTGTGACTCAGACTTAGAGGTGCTTTTGACTGTTAGCTGCAGGCAGAAAGCCTTTGGTGGGCTGCATCTTTGAAGAATGAACATGGCAGTGAAAAAACATGGCAAAAACGATATATTCAAGTCACCTGGAGGTTCAAAGAAAATGGGGTCCCAAGAGATAGCAAAGGAAGGGATAGAAACTGAAAGCCTCATGCCCAGCAAAATGACAGTCCTGAAATCTATAAATGTGTGGCAGCAAAACGGGATGTGGAGAAATTGGGGAAAGACATCGAGGAGAGGGTTGAATCATTATCAGGCAGAGTTTGCTAAATTAAACAGGGGTAAGGCCTCCTGATAAGAAGGCCAATGTTCTGGTTCCTGAGGGTCAAGTGAAAGACACACATGAGGTCTGACAAGGGATGTCCTACTCATGAAAGTGTGCTATTGAGAGGGACTTTAGGATGCAAGTTAGGAATCGTTTTCAGGTTTTAGGGAGCAACCACCCTTATCTCAGAGAAGTCACTTTTTAAAGAGATAACTGGAATGTTAAAGGGGCTAATGGAATCATAAATGAAAGGAAATGCATGACTGGTTAAGAGTGTATACACTCTTCCCTTCAAGAAAATCGGAGATGGGGAGTCAGGTGTGGGTACCAGGATGGCAATCTATGGAGTAGAGGGGATGGGTAGATGCTCAATGAGGCCACCAAGCACAAATGTTGCGATATCAGGGCAGAGTTGTCTTCCGTTGTATCCTGTTTTGTGTAACATAACCTTAGAGTATACTCCTGGCTCTCTCCCCAGATCTCTCGTGTCTAAGGGTCTAACAGCTTTGTGAGCTTTCCAGTGAGACTGACACACACCAGGAGAAGACATACCCTGTATTCAAGTAAAAGCTACTAATTGTAGTGAGCCTGAACCCGAGTGCTGGGTGAAATGTATAATCATGATGGTGTTGCTGTGTGGGGGCTGGTGTTGGTGGCAGAAGGACTCTTGGTAACTTCGATAAGGGCTGGGGACTTCTCCCTGAAGGAAGCTGACCTGTTAAGCTTTTCTTGCTTTGCTTCTTTGCTCTTCCTCTTTCCTCCCTGGCACACTTCATTCAACCCTAAAGTATTTCAAATATGGGCGTTCCTAACAGTAAACTTGAAATTGTGATATTTATGTATGGGATGGTTCAGATGTCTTGTCATTGTTTACGGTGGTTAATATGTTTGTGTGACTTTGTTTACCAAATCAAAGATTTAACCCTAAAATGCAGCATGCACATGGAGGTAATCATCTGTGGGAGAGGTTTGCCACTTCATCCCAAGGTTTGCCCGCTTGTGCATACATGGCTGTTCAGAACGAAAGTTCTATGTGACAAGAAAGGTACCAACTCAAAGAGAATATTCATTTTGATGAGGTGCTGCTATGAGCAGGATAATCCTAGAGGTGGATTAGCTAAAACATTGGTTACATTTAGTGCTATCAGGCGGATACACACACATATATATATATATATATATATATATATATATATATATATATATATATATATATATATATATATATATATATACGCATTTTAAGCTACACCGTCAAATAAATGTATGCCACATGATTTCTTGATCTCATACATGATATTACTTAGTTGAGAGACAGAAATATGTCTTTTTCTGAGCAAGCCACTACACCATCCTCTGCTGACTGATCTCCAACTGTAGGTATATTGCAAACGAATAATTTGCCTAGGATTCAAACCCCACAAATGTTCCAGTAGCTCTAGGGGTTGAGTGAACACCAGAGAGCTGTAAGTCACAGATTGTATTAATGGAATGGCAACTCACTCTTTCCTTTTTGCAAGGACGTTGCAGTTAGTAACACTGAGTTCGATTTGAATAATACCTATTATTTCAGTGTTTATAAAAAAACTAGTTTGCCGTACCTCTCAAAACAATTATTTAAAAATATCAACTTTAAATGTATAACAGCCAGTCAAAATGTTTATCAGTCAAGTCAAAGTAACCAAGGAAGGTACTGTTTGTACCAACATTCCTTTTATACCCATGACATACATTCTGAGCTAGAGAGTTGGGCCTATATCGGTTTGTGATACAAACTAATCATTGTCGCTGACACACATGGTATTTGGGAAAACACTGAAGGTGCCAGACCTTTGAAGACAATAACAGAGTGCCAAACTTCAATTTCACAGTGGTGTCATGCATTGGTGCCACCATGGTTGTATCTAGGAGGTAGGCAGCCTAGCTGCATCCTTTGAACAGCAGTAAGTACACTACAACCAGGTTGTGCAGCACCTAGGCAGTATCACTTCCCCAGAAAAATCAATGCGAGGGTGCAAATCCAGGCAGGGTGGTTTGCTGTCCCTTCTGTCTGCATTATAGAAAGAGATCCTATTGGAAGAGTTGATATCTTTCTGACCGCATCTGGCTTCTTGTCTTCTGCACAGAGGCCCCTAAGAGGCACATACCTCTCAGGAAGGATCCTGAATTGCCTCTTGGCCTGTCCACCTCTGACTAATGCCTACCTACAATCTCTGATACAGCAACTGGAATTAATTGCTAACATCCAAAAAGGTGTAATTGTCAAAGTTGCTGATCTCCTTGAGTTTGAACAAGCTGCAGTGAAGACTAGACTTGCTACCATACTTTTTCAGCATGACAACATACAGCCAGTCATTGGCTTTCATCTGAACACCTAATGCCTACTGGATGTTGTAGTCTTGGTTCCGACCAATGGAACTAATTGTGTAAATATACCTGATTACTAGCAACAGAAAAGCACATGATCGGAAATATGGTGTCCTGCAAGATTGAGTGATGCACAAGGTGGCTACCTTATCAGGGGTTGACATTTTTTTCAACTCTCAACTCTAAATTAGATGGGCTTCTTCAAAGAGAGCAGATCAGGTTTTATTTATATCTCCCTATATGGGTACATATAACTAAAAAGGAGAGAACCACTAGCAAAGTGGTGTCATAAACAATATGAATATAACACACTTCATTGGGGAGGGCCTGAGGGACATTTAAAGACCTGCATAGGTTTCATCCCCCGTATACCAGAATCCGAGCAACCTAGAAAACCTATGGGTCTAAAATCTGAGTCATTGGTCAGAAAAATAGAGCTATTGTCTCAACCACAGATTGGTAAGAGTACTAGCTCAAGGCGTCATCCAGAAGATGGTTAACCCTGTGTTAGCAACGTGAATCGCTATATTGGATTCCCATCAATATCATGCATGATCAATATTCTCATGTGGTCCTCCGTCCTGGGTCCAGTGTCTCTAGATCATTGAGAGAAAGTAGTACCATCTACGGACTCATAGTTTACACATGCCAACACTTGGGACAACCATAAGAATCTGATAAGACGGGTCAGTGCAGTGCAAAAAGGAAAGTGTGTGAAATATTAAAATAGGATAGAGAATCTCATTCCAAATTTTATTCTACCGAGACCTCTTCCTGACTAAAAACAAGGAACAGCGCAAAACAAAACTCCTGCAGTTTAACAAATATCTGCATAGGGGCCAACATGTTTCAGCCTTAACGTGAAATTGACCCTAGGCTTTCATCAGGGCCTCTGTTCTCATAATGATGCGACTGCGAAAATAGTGTTGGCGCAAAACTCAAATGAAAAAATTCCTGTGATACAATTTAAACAGTAAAGGATATAAGTCTCCAAGTACTGTAGCTTCACTCCTCCATGACACCTGGTAATTCTATTAAATCCAGTGTGCCCTGGGAAGAGACCTCACCTCGTCCTGGACCTGGCTCAGGCGTAGTGAGACCCCGCTCTGTCCGGCGTTGTCTCTGGCCATGGCTGAGACAGGGGGAGGCCTGTTTAAATTGTATCACAGGAATTTTTTCATTTGAGTTTTGCACCAACACTATTTTCGCAGTCGCATCATTATGAGAACAGAGGCCCAGATGAAAGCCTAGGGTCAATTTCCCGTTAAGGCTGAAACATGTTGGCCCCTATGCAGATATTTGTTAAACTGCAGGAGTTTTGTTTTGCGCTGTTCCTTGTTTTTAGTCAGGAAGAGGTCTCGGTAGAATAAAATTTGGAATGAGATTCTCTATCCTATTTTAATATTTCACACACTTTCCTTTTTGCCCTGCACTGACCCGTCTTATCAGATTCTTATGGTTGTCCAAGTGTTGGCATGTGTAAACTATGAGTCCGTAGATGGTACTACTTTGTCTCAATGATCTAGAGACACTGGACCTAGGACGGAGGACCACATGAGAATATTGATCATACATGATATTGATGGGAATCCAATATAGCGATTCACGTTGCTAACACAGGGTTAACCATCTTCTGGATGACGCCTTGAGCTAGTACTCTTACCAATCTGTGGTTGAGACAATAGCTCTATTTTTCTGACCAATGACTCAGATTTTAGACCCATAGGTTTTCTAGGTTGCTCATAAACAATATGAAACCTGTTACATTCCTGACAAGGTTAACATTTCGAGCCAATACTGTCCAACCCCTGACACAATTTGCGGAGCCCCTGCCAACAACTAACTGCAGTAGCACAGGCCATAGACATGCACCTTACCCAAGGGGGTTGTCTTCATGCAATAAAATAGTTCTGGGCAAGGAGGTTTGTCTTCTGAAATGTCTTGCCAAGTACAGTGGTTGCACCAGCTGTGTGAGGGAGGAGGGCGACCTAGGTCACCTGCTGAAGAAGTACTTTCCTCAGGCTCAACTATCAGCACGGGAAATGGATTTTGATCGTTTTAACCTACTACTAATAATGGGGCGATTATTGTAGCATTATTGGCAAGCCCTGCAGATACCACAGTCATACAACCAGAAACGTGAAACTAATATAAATGCAAATCAGGCAAGTCAAAAGAGTTAAACTGATACCATATGCATATCCATACCTTAAAGGACTAAAGTGGCCTGACCAAGGTTTGGATTTATGGTCATTGCGAACATATTTGTTTCACTGAGTGGTGAAAAAGGTCTCTGTTGCCACTCCACTATGCAAACGGTCTCATATTGTCTCCCCACCCCCTACTATGTACATAGCTCTGTTGCTTTCCAGCTAGGTTTGCATAAAATAGGTCTAAATACGTACAATACATGTACACATAGGCGTTGAACCTTATGGAATAGCAGCACTCTGTGGATGCAAATAATTGAAATTATTTGTTTATATTATATTCTCTCTTAATTCTATTTCATTTTATTCTTTGCTAGCAAGAGATCAATAAAGACCAACACTTCTCACGCCAAAGGGATTTTGGGAGGAGGCCCCAACAGTATCTGCAGCTTCCATGGAAGCATCATTAACTGCATTTTGTGTGGTTTATCCTTCCGCTAGGCTGATTTGCCTTGCTAAACATACATATGCGCATTTTCATACCTGTGAGCTCACAGTTATGGGGGACAAAGTCCCCAATAGAAAAACTTTGAAGCTTTATAAAATTTATGATTTGTCCCCACTTTTAACGGACGCAAGCCCCACAACCACAAACCGCCCTAGCCAACTGCCAGAACAAAGAAAATGTAACAGTAACAAATGTGTTCCATATGTGCACTGTTGAAGACACCAAAAGAGGAAAACAGTGCGTTCACATGAAGTACAATTTCATGCATACCAGGTTAAAAGTGCATTATGGATAGTGTTTGTCTGGCTGCAAATGTTGCCAGTACAAGTGTGTGTACTAAAGATCTACGTTTGTACATAAGTAAATTATTAAAGATTTATCACAAAAATCACAACAAAATGCTTCTCACACTGACAGATAAAGAACAGAGTGGATGGTGAAGGGACAGGGAGAGGATGAGTGGAGAGAATAATGCAGAGTGGGGAACCCTTTATCTGGGGGTAGGGAGGGGTTCGCTTAGATAGCGAATATTTTGCTGAAGAGATGAGTTCTGAACCAAACGGGATAAAGGTTTGGACCAGCACTGGTGCACCACCACGAGCTATGCGAATGTACCCAGTTTCTCATCTATGACGTTAAATGTATAATGATCGTACCCTAGGTAACAATAGCATGTTCATTTTAAATGAGGCACATTTCTCATTCCTCCAGCAAATTACATTAAAACATAAAGTATTTTTTCAGGAGACGCGTATTAGGTCATATGAAGTGAGGAAAGCAGGTGCAGCTCTTCAGAAAGGAAGAAAGGTGCAGACATGACTGGAATAGAGAAGAAACCTATAACGTAGATAAGATCATAACATGGTCTTGGTCTTATAAAGCACATGGAAGCTTTGGGACGAGGGCAAATGGACAGCATGTGTGAAGTAGCTTAAGTCAAAGAGAAATTTTAAAGGTATTGCAAGCTGGCACTTAGAACATATTCAGTGACAGAAAGCTCCATAGGGTAGAGCTAGAAGCTAAAAGGCATGGTGCTCAATCCTCCTATACTTGAAAAGAGGAACCACAAAGTTTGATGGACAAGTGTAAAGTGTAAACAATCATGCACGCGGAGGCAATGATGGCTGGAGCAGGAGATAGGGAATCATCACAATACTAAATCACACTTACTACCCATAATGAAGCATTTTGTGGTGGCTATTATTTCCTAAGAAAAACTGCACGCGTTATTAGGTATGGAGTATTCCCATAATCCAAACGAAAAATAGTATTAACTGTTTTCATGACTGTCAAAGGCAGCCTTACCAGTCCCAAATAGTCCACAGGTGTCCATATGAGCATATGCGGAAGTGAGGAAAAGTACAAAGTCCCTTTGTGCTTTAAGGTGAGTTGTGTATGAACTTGCCTGGCATCAAGCCAAAGGCTGTCGCCGGAAACCTTATAAACCTTATTTTCTTCTTTTCTTCTGTGACAACATTCTTAAGGTTGCCACAGGTGACAGGTAATGGCCAAAAGATGTTACAATACCCAAGAATGTTCAGGTTGTGAAACACACATGAAGCAGAGAAATAAATCCAAATGTGCAAAGGGCAGCCATTTCCTAATGTAACATCAGTGCCTTCTGCAAATGACCATAACATATCTGCAAGACCGCCTGTGCACCGAAGAAACTGGTGATAGTACACCGGTTTCAACAATATATACCACATCGGTGGTTACCTTTTGGGAGGTATTTGCAGGTAGCTTGCACCGGCACTAGTTTTTGGGAATGCAGACTATTTCTTATCACCAGACTTTGAGAAAAAATGAGATACGCAGAAAAGGGAAAAAAGAAGAGGAGGAAAAAGATAACAAACCAGTTTCGAAGGGCAAAAGCAAAATGATACAACACCTGCAAGAGTGCGGTAAAGTGGCCAAGAAGTGGAAGTAGTGATAGTATAAGGCTTGTGGTGGACTCAAGACTAGGCAGCCTTGCTATGCAGCAATGTCGGCGTTTAGAAGCATCATGGTTGACTCCTTAGAGTACATTTGGGGTGCTACACTTATTTATTTAGGTATTTCTTTTTAAGCACACACTTCCCCAAAAAATAATTTCAATATTCATTGTGCGGCCTTGCTAGACTGTCATTTAAGTGCTTTATACCTTCAAATGTCAATGTATGTAGAGTGTTCATGGACAACTAAACTCTGTTTCCTCTACGTTGTTCCCTAACACCTCTTCTAGTGATCATCGCAACATCTTCAATGCTGATAAGGCACATTTGTGACATAGACTTGTGTTCACTTTGCACAAAGCTAGACACACTGCAGCACACTCAGATTGATCACCAAAACAATGCTAGCTATTTCAGAGGCAGCTTTCCTTGCATCCTCCTTAATGCTGGTAAGTGTCTTTATTCCCCTGTGAAGGGTTCTGTGAATGGCAGTGGTGCTGTGTCCCATTAGGTGTATTTTTGCTGAAGAACTGGTGCACTGTGGTCTAAATCTGGAGGTGAACACATAATATGTCACCCATTATCGCTATATGTCTTACATAAACATATGCACAGTAACACTGCATCTTCATGCTTGCCGACACGTGTTGACACACTTATCTGACACCCTATTCTACTAGGAGTGAAGATAATTTGTTTGGTAATAGAAGCCCAGCACACCTTAACCAGATTGTTTTTGCCTTCTCTACAGATGATGGAAATGCTTAAAGTAAATGAGGTATGTAGAGTGTCAGCCATCATGTATGCATGGCGCTCAGTGAGGACAGCTGTGATGTGCGTGTCTCTTCTTCTGCCTAGTCATTTTGCATGGCTTTATGATGTGGTTTTGTGTGTCATACCATTAGGTAGCATGTCCGTGACCTAGTTAGGATGACCACATATCTCCAGGATGCAAATGTAAAGATCAAGGAACCCTTATCCACTGAGGTACCCCAAAGCATTGTGAAATTGCAACCTTGTCAACATGGAATGCAGGACGCATCATGAATGGTGAGTCCACATCCATCTGGAGTTATGTAGTCACCCTATTGAACAAGCACATTTAAATCACTATCCTTTACATCAAGGTTGATATTGCTGTATGTGTTGTTAATAATCTATAATAGTGACACATGTTTGTAAGTTCAAAAGAAGAAGGTCCATTGCATAATATATATATTTTATTTACATAAAATAAGATACGTTGCTTAGTACCCATGAAATATTCTGGCACTTGTTCATTTCTTTCTGACATGCTGCCTACAACTGATTGAGTTCAGGTGAAGCCAAAAGAATGATTTAATATGAGAAGGCGAGACAATGACCCCAGGCTCATGAACAGCATTGTCCACCTTTCTTCCCACTCCTTACCTTTTTCTTGCGTTAGCCTCCATTTTTAATGGGATTTCCTTTATTACACTCTCTGGCAGAATCACTATGACTGCAAATGGAGTTGGATACATGTGACTGCTCTGACACTGCTGGTGAGACTAAAAGCATCTTTAGGAGCAGCACAGACAGGCTTGTGGGAGACCACAATGATTTTGAGAAAACAACACACTGCTTCTGTGCAAGCCCATACGTAGATGCTTGTGGGTGCTTAATACCACCTTGGCACATCCTGTGGATTTCCTGCATGAACAGCAGCACAACTCCAGTTAATATGTAAAGAAGTATATACTGGGCACTAATGTGCTAGATATGTACTCCACCCCACTGGATCTGTCTACAGTCTTAGGGCTGTGGCCATTTGCATTTAGTGAAAGACAATTATTTACGTCAATTACACAGTCATTGGTAATACCACCAATGAAAGACTATTCTCTAAATTAACGTGAATAATTTTATGCCTGTATCAAGTCTTCCGCCATTGTGGAACAGGCTAAATGGTAACCTCATAATCAGACACCAACAAAACATAGAAAATCACCCCTTGCAGGTGAATCGATCTGGGCAAATTACCCCATTTGCCCTGCTGCACATCAAACCGTGCTTAACTAGAATGTACCAGCAAACCTGGTTCTCCTTGACCTTGTGTCTTTGTTGAGTGTAGTCTGCGAAATTAACCTGGAAGAGCTATTTAAACCTTGGCTTAGGACACACTTAATTGGCAGGGTCCACATGGCCCTGGCACATGCGGATTGGTTCAGGGGCTCAAGTACCCTCATGCTGATCGATTTTGAGAAGGTATTTGACTTAGGTTGTCTGGTCCATCCTAGATGACACCCTACGACACCCTACAAGGAATGGGATGTGGGCAAAAATTCCGGAGTTACATCTGCCTCCTGTAAACCAATCCCAGGGCCTATGTCCAGGTTAAAGGGGGACTCTCCTCACTTTCAGATAGGTAGGAGCATCAGACAGGGCTATGCATTGTCCACCCCTCCTATTCGCAGTAGCCATTGAGCCACTGGCAGTCTGGTTCTGGTGCAATGCTCAGATTTGGGGCTTTAACTGGGAGGGGGGGGGGGGGGTGGCCACCGAGAAGTGCAAAGCCCTATATGCAGATGACATCTTACTTTTTCTCTCACAGCCCACCATCACCGGGCCCTGCCTGGTTCACATGCTCACCTTTATGACACCTTTATGATAAGGTCTCTGGGCTGATGAACAATTGGTCCAAATCCTCCTAACTTCTCTTCAAGTTGACAGAGACAGTCCTGACTGGCAGGCATAGTTCCACAGCCGCCATCTCAGTTTTCAGTACTTGGTATTCCACATTGCACTGGACCCACACTTGACCAGGGCCTTGAACCTCCAGTCCAAATGCATAAAACAACAACTGACCTTCTCAAATGGACTAAACGTTCCCTAAATGTTCTTGGAAGGGTGGCCCTTGTCAAAATGATGACACTACCCAGGTTTCTCTATGTCTTTCTGAACATCCCCCTCCTCATCTCCCATATATGGTTAACTGACCTGTCAGGGAAGATCTGCATCTCCCTCTGAAGGCAAAGCCCACCAAGAATAGCAATTGGCAAATGCGTGCAGTACTTATATGATGATGTCATAAGAAGGGCAGATATTCGCCTTTACTATTGGGGCACCAAGAACCATGTAGTGAATGACTGGATGAATGGGGGTGGTGATATGGCCGGGCCATTCGCCTGGAGGTGGTGATATGGCCGGGCCATTCGTCTGGAGGAGGTTCAACTTGGCCAACAGGCTATGCTGGGAATGTTATTTGTGAACCCCATCCCCCACACCCTCCCTGAAGTGACTAGAGTGACCTTGTTGTCATTGCGATCAATGTTATGCTGCATTGGGTGGAACAAGAGACTTATGAAGAAACTCCCCCTATGGCATAATAACTGGCTGAGACACACTTCTTCCCTGCGGGGATTTAGATCTTGGGACCTATTATATATATCTATATATATATATATACGTCATGTGATCAAGGCTCGTCAGAGCCGAAACGTTATGGTGGCACAAGCAATAAACAACTAAGAAGACTGGAATCTGGGTCCATGTCCTTGTTTTGAAGCACAAATCTGTATAGGCGGAGTGGATTGAGATATATATATATATAGGCTAAATGTGGGGAAATGATTCGAATGCTGCCTCCCTGCCATGGCTTCAACCCTCAGTGAGTGCGAACCAACGGAGGGCAACCTTTTTCTTTCAAATAACTGTGGCCAGGTCCAGGTCCCGGCTCGCACCACCGCGATACCTGAGCGGGACGCTGCAAGGACACTGGTATTGCAAGATGCGTCATTGGGGGAGCCTTTTGAACAGGTTGAGACGCCTTTTGACCATTGCTGGTCCCACAAATGTTTTATTTTTTTACGGACATTGTACAAGGCACGGCCCACTTGGG
This sequence comes from Lissotriton vulgaris, assembly GCF_964263255.1. NCBI lineage: Eukaryota > Metazoa > Chordata > Amphibia > Caudata > Salamandridae > Lissotriton > Lissotriton vulgaris. Next base: position 1,510,292,237 of record NC_141685.1, on the reverse strand, counting down.
TTTGAGGGTACTACCAGTCCCAGAATGCTATCAAACTTACCTGTGGAGCATCGAAATAAAAGAGGGAATAATCTGGCAGTCTGCATTGTGCCTTTCAGTGCCTGTATCTGCCCAGAGGAAGGAAGTTTCCCGAAACGGGTCTGCAGGCTAAATGTGGGGAAATGATTCGAGTGCTGCCTCCCTGCCATGGCTTCAACCCCCAGTGAGTGCCAACCAACGGAGGGCAACCTTTTTCTTTCAAATAACTGTGGCCAGGTCCAGGTCCCGGCTCGCACCACCGCGATACCTGAGCGGGACGCTGCAAGGACACTGGTATTGCAAGATGCGTGATTGGGGGAGCCTTTTGAACAGGTTGAGACGCCTTTTGAACATTGCTGGTCCCACAAATGTTTTAATTTTTTACGGACATTGTACAAGGCACCACCCACTTGGGTTTGAGGGTACTACCAGTCCCAGAATGCTATCAAACTTACCTGTGGAGCATCGAACTAAAAGAGGGAATAATCTGGCAGTCTGCGTTGTGTCTTTCAGTGCCTGTATCTGCCCAGAGGAAGGGAGTTCCCCGAAACGCGTCGGCAGGCTAAATGTGGGGAAATGATTCGAGTGCTGCCTCCCTGCCATGGCTTCAACCCCCAGTGAGTGCGAACCAACGGAGGGCAACCTTTTTCTATAGATAGATAGATAGATAGATAGATAGATAGATAGATAGATAGATAGATAGATAGATAGATAGATAGATAGATAGATAGATAGATAGATATACGTATATCCAAATGTGGACATTTCTGGCACAGAATACTCATGAAATCTTTTGCAACAGGAATTTGCTCTTCCTAAATCTCAGTTTTTCCATTATCTGTAACTGTGGCATACCCTTAGATCTCACAGTGACTCCCTAGAAGCCCAAATATAACTCACTGCAAGCCTAAATCCTTATAATACATTTGTTGGACCAGTTTCGATGTTGAAGGAGAAATGGGAGGGTTGGGTGGGAACCATGGGCGATGGTGACTGGAGGCATGCATGTATGTCTTCGAAGGTCCTGACTATTTCCTCCCGGCTTCAGCTAATTCAGATTAAATATTTACACGTGTTGTACCTCGCAACAACCCATCTGTGGCACACACAGAAACGCCCTTTCCAGCACAGTTTCTGTGGTTCAGAGGAACAAGGAGGTTTCTTCCACTTGATCTCGACATGTCCTGTCATTGCGACCTACTAGAGGAAAATGTCCAATGTCTTGTCAGGAGTTTGAGGGAGACGAGGGAAATGTAACCCTGAGTGGCACTTTTGGGTATTTTTGAAGACATGGAGAAATCTTGGACTTTCGCATCTCCCCTGAAACTGGCCACATGGTGAACGGCAACGGACTGGCGCTCTAAGCTAGAGAAACCCCTTTACATGACCAAAGGATGCCCACAGAAAAACAGCAAAATTCAGGGGAAATAGTGGACCTACTACGGGCTAAATGGGGTTCTGAAAACACCCATTTGTATCAAGGAGATGTATAAGTAGTGTCATATGCAACTGCACTGTGTATAGAGCTCTGCTTGTTCGTTGAGTTTTACAAATGCTAATACCTTGACTGTGCACACAAAATCTTGGCTTGGGGTAACAGGTGAGGCAGTGTTTCGAATCAGTCAGATTGACTTCAATGGTTTAGACTAGAACCATGTAAACCAGCACGGGCCAATGTCCGCTGAAGAGGTCCGCTGTGGAATCTCATTAGAAAGGGCATATTCTTCTTTTCACGATTTAAGTGAGACACTTTGGACAGGCAGTTTGGATATATAATGTAAAATTTCAAATTTATGGCAACAGCTTTCAAGTGGTAATTCTATTAACAGGCGCACGGACAAGAGACCATAAAATAAGTGCCACCCAATAAATAATGTTCTTGCTAGAGCTTTTTGCCTGGTCACTACTGACCTGTCTAATATTAAATACGAGGAATGTTGGCTAGAGTATTCAGCATATCATCCTATGTACATAATCTTAAAAACTTGCAGACTCTCCAACCTTTGCTTGGTAAGTCAGAATTTCTGCAAAAATTTCAACAAAGCTGTAACCATCAACCTATGTTCTTCAAGTACATTACATCTAACATAGACGTGAGAAGTGTGCAGGCCATGAGAGGAGTGCAGACTGGACTATGGTAGCAAGAATACAAGGTCTTCAAAACAAAACTAGCAAACTGACCTCTCAACACAAACTGGGAGCTCAGGGGACTTCTGTACTGCACTAGACTAAAGAAGTATGCTAAGACAAGAATGATGCCTTCTGCGATTTGCTGAAAGAAGATGGCTATTTTCCAACATTTTCTAGAGTAGCCTCCCAGAAAAATGTTTGAATATAGACTTTTGATACACATTCTTGTTCTAAAAAGCTACCAGCCTGGATATTAAACTAAGCACTATGCACAAGACGATTGTCAATATATCATGGCAACAGAGTAAGTTATGATTAGTCACATTGAATAACCCTTAAATTGCTGGAACGTCTCCCCCCAGTGCTGAGCCCTTTTTTGACATTTTTGGGGTAATACACACTTAGCGCTCCATAAAATGATTTCCACATAAGCAATCCACGGCAAAGATGAGTACTTATTTTCCAACATACTGGGGATTCTAAAAGTACACAAGGTCTGTAGATTCCCCTAGAGGGGCCAGAGAAAATGGCCAAAATATATCTACATTTTGACTTTTGGGGGAAAAATATGAAAAAGTGCTCTGGATAAAAGGGTCAGTTGGTTTTTCCCCCTAAAAATGGCATCAACAAATAGTTTTCTGTGCTACAGTCATCATCTTCCCAGCTTTCAGGTAACATGCAGAGCTGATTTAAAAAAAAGTATATTTTTATCATAGTTTTGGCATTTTGCAAAGAGGTGGCCCATTTTTCCTATTTTGTTTTGTTTGTGCCCTCAACCTACTTGTAGTTTGTGGTGGAAATCAGTGTGAAACCCATGAGGGATCCAGGAAAGCTATAGATCTAAAAGATAGACACAATTCCAAAGTCAGCAAGGTGTCAAATGTGTAGATCCTTCAAAGATTTCTCAAAGAATCTATGGGGCCAATTAGGATGTCGGTCGGGAAACCTCCAATCGCAAGTCGGATGCTTTTCTACTGGCATCCTTGGTTTAAACTCCTATCACCCAATTATAAAGAAGGCGGTCGGAGATTAAACCGGTCAGTCATTCCGGATGGTCTCCAATGGGCTCAAGGAGCCCATCGATCAGTCTCAGGCCACTCATTATCCCTTTAGAATAGCGTTTTCACCATTGGGATTATGTCTGTTTCAGACAGCCTTTCCATGTTCAGCTGTCCAACATGGAAAGCCTGTCGGAAAGAGACTTAGGGGGTCCCCAGCAGGGCTCCTATCCATCAGCGGCCTCCAGTTGGGGGCCATTCCTGCACCATGTGTGCCACGCGATGCATGGATTCATAGAAACTCCCATTTCTCAATGGGAGCTTGTGCTGCGACCAGTTTTTGACCACAGCACAAGCTAACATAGAGAAATGGGAGTTAGGTTGCATTGTAATAGGGGATGCGGAACTGCCAACCTATGGTCGCCCACACAACATTATAATAGGCCCCTAAGTGTTGAAATAAAGAAATATTGAACATGAGTAGGAAAAAATGGCCATTTGTGACAAAGTTTACTTTTGGTCAATTGTCGCTTTACAAAATCAATGTACCATTACTTCAGCTATACCCTTCTGGTTGCTGGGATATAGAGGGTTGGTAGGTTCTTCAATACACGAGGGTACCCAGAGCCAACAACTGAACTGCACCAAACAATGGGTTTTCATTGTGTACTGAGAACAGCCCATTTCATATGGTGAAATATGTAAAGTGAAATGTATCAAGAAACCTATGTATTTCTGAAATGGGCACAAGATATGGAGTTTAGGAGCAGTGAGTGTTTGTACATCTCTGATATTGTGGGTTCACCTACTAGCATATGATGTAGAGGGTAGTATATGAAATATCTTCTTTATTACACACTGGATTACATTTGAAAGGCGCAAATGCAGCAAAATCCAATAGGTAATAATAATTATTCTACTATTTTATGCACACACATGTGTTCCAATAAAAATGGTACCTCACTTGCGTTTATAGGCCTAGTGACTCTGACAGGAAATGGCCCAGAACGTAACATGGACAACATGTTTTTCCACTGACAATTGACCTTTTTGCCATTGTAAATAGCTTTGCATTTTGAGCCCTGTGGATTTTGAGCTCTGGACTCAGCGGCACCTAGGGAAACCTAGCAAAAGTGCACATTTTTGGAGACTAGACACCTTGGGAAAGCCAGGGTGGTATGACTTGCGTGTTTCTCACCTGGGTTTCTTACCCATAATCCCTTGCAAACCTCAAACTTTGGCTAAAAATAAAAAACGTTACTTTTGATGAAAAGTTCTGGAATCTGCTGGGAGCCACAAGCGTTTCTCCACCAAGCATTCCCCGAAGTCTCCTGATAAAAATGGTACCTCATTTGTGAGAGTAGGCATAGAGCCCGCAGCAGAAAATGGCCCATAACACAACATGGGTACATCATATTTTTCCACTCAAAACTGACTTTTTTTTGCAAAGTGGGTAGCTGTGGCTTTTAGTTCTTAGCTCAGCTAGTCGCTAGGGAAACCCAGCAAACCTGCCCATTTTTTAAAACTAGACAACTGGGGGATTCCATGGGATGCATGACTTGCGAGGCTCTCACTTGGAAATTTTACCCATAAAGATGTTCTAAAGTCTAACTTTGGTTAAAAAAACACTAATTGTCCTCACATTTCTGTGACCGAAAGCTTTGCAGTCTGCTGGGAGCCACACATTTCCTACTATCCTGACTTCCCACATGTCCCCCAATAAGAAGGGTGCCTGACTTGTGTGGGTGAGCCAAGAGACAATGACAATCACCCCCAGTGGCTCTCCTAAGGGGCAGAAAGGCTGTCAACATATTCTTTTTAGGGATGGGACAAGGCCATGCCCAGAGTGGACGGTCCCCAACTCTACAACGTTTTTTTTTAGTCTGGTGTCTAGTGGGCTTTCTGCTTCCAGAGGGGTGCAGAGAGAGTGTTGGTTCTCCTGTTGGGATGGGGTGTGGCCATGCCCATGGAAGGCAGACCCAACCCCTATATTTGTTTTAAAAATGGGCATTTCCTAGTGTCTAGTGGGCTTTCTGCCTCACCGGGGGCAGATTGGGGGAAATCACCCCCACCTGCCCTGCTGTGTGGCTGAAAGACTTTCGTTTCATACACCCTTGTGTCTGGTGGGCTTTCTGGCCCTGGGCAGTATATTGGGGGTACCAACCCCTATCTGCCTCCTGGGGAGCAGAAAGACTGTCTGTCTTCTTGTTGGGGGTCGAAGAATGGCCATGCCCATGGTGGACAGCCCCACACCTATATGTGTTTCCAAAAATTACATTTCTTGGTGCCTATTGGGCTTTCTGCCCCACCAAGGCAGACTGGGGGCTGTCTCCCTCATCTGCCCTCCAGGTAAGGCAGAAAAACTGTTGCCTTATTTTTTTAGGGGTAGAGATATGGCTATGCCGATAGTGTGGCAGCCCTCTACCCTGGTGTTTAGAGGGTAACTACCCACATCAGTCCCGGGGGGGCAGACAGACTGACATTTTAGTTTAATCTTGGGGGGAGCACAAGTCCTTGCCTAAGTGCCAAGCTAAAAATAAAATAAATGACTCCCTCTGGCACAGAGCACCAGGGGGTCTTTATATACTTCCCCGATGTCAGCCAATGGCCGACAAATGTACTCGGGAGGTAGTGTGGGGGTCGGCCACTGCCTGACATCTGCACTCAGAGGATCAAAGAGTTAAAACCAAAGACTAAAGAAGCAGTGTTCCAGATGTATTAGCCGTCTCCTATCTTGCCCTCTGGAACAACATCTGATAGCAATGTTGCTGTTTGACATGATGATGCAGCTGCCCAAATGAAAGTGGCTAATCAGTAGTGATTTTCAGTATCATCATTTCTGTGAATGAGAAGCCTATAATTCGTCATGGTCTTCCATATAAAGCACCAAACATGTTTCTGAGAGTCTGCAAAAAGTGTGGGACAGTCTGGAAAAACTCATACAGTGTCAGCAACATTTTAATGTGGGTACTGATATGCACCACACACTGGGGATTCATTAAAGAATCGACATTCATGGCGATAATTTATCTCCGCCAGACAGGCATTGTGAAATGGACACCATTGGCATTTCTCCCAGGAACCCACCTCAGACTTAAAATATTGTTGTCTCCCAGTATGGTTGAGGTGCCACTAAGGGCGAGGGGAGGTATGATCCAACCACCAATGCTAAATGAGTAACAGACTATGCCCAATGAGGAGGAACAGTGCTGTGTGCCAGCTTTCCTGTGCACTGAGTTGGAACAATGCTGGCTCCAGCTCTCCCAAGTTCTACAGGTACAAATGATGACTTCATAAGGAAAGATCAGCCAAACTCAGAGGGAACACATTCGGCTGAGAATATATTTGTCTCTGTCACTTATATAAACAAAACCAGCAAAGGCAACTGTGAGGACAATGTGTCTGAAAACTAAATTGATATGGATCAACAAGTTAGAGAAACAAATTCTACAAAATTGAAAAGTGCAATGGGAATAAATATTTAAAGTGAATGCCATAAGAGAGCGATGGTATGCAATGGTTCTTCTTTTCAAAGAATATTAGTTTTAGAATCCAGATGAGTTATTTCTGAAAAATATGTACATTATATTCTTCACGCTGTATTTTTCCTTAGGTAATATTTTAACCCAGTAAATACATATATTTGGTTTACTTTTTTATTATAATAGAATTACCATGGTTTTTTATTGGGTAGAATGGGCCATTAGCATTATTATAACAGCAGTTGATGTCAAATATTTGAATAAAGTTGTACATTTCATAATTTGTTTAATCTTTGTTGATTTACCATTGATTAAGCCTAAATGTGTAGATCAATTAAAGTATGTTGAAAATTTGTTCACAGTGATCATTGACTGTTGCATTGTTTTCTACTTAGAAAACGTTCTGTCTGTGTAGAATTATGGTTTCATCTAGCCTGACTGAAAATCCTATTTATTGCACCATTCAACCCTGTGATATGGTAACAAAAACAAGTGACATCACCCTCCTCTAAATAAAAGTAACCGCTTGTTATGACTAGCACTTCATACCACACTCTGCAAATACCAGATGTTACTATTATCTGATTTAATGGCATACAAACCACTCACCTTGGAAAGAAGGGAGACGGAATCGACAACGCCAGGCTTAAAACTGAGATCTTTCACCAAATGTATTTACCTAGATATTTCCTCGCAAAGCCTACATATACATATCTTTCTGCACATAAATCTTAACAAAGGTGGTTTATAAAAATGGATACAACTTTGCACAACTCTATCTCATGCTACACTTAAGAAAGCCCTGACCATATGAAGATCAGACCTGCCAACTCTCACGATAACACCATGTGTCACACAATATCGGGTTCCTTCACACGGTCACCCAGTGAGGAGCTGATATCACACGGTGGTTGGGAAAACCGTAGCAAGCCACTTCACAATAGTGCATTTCAATTGTTTTCGGAAGGACTGATCAGCTGATGGTCATTAAGTAGTGTGAAAACACCACAGGATTTTGGCGGCAGCAGCCCTAGCAAACATTGTTCTTTTGCTATTTGTTCGATTGTTTTAAGAGTAGGGGGGAGTCGAGTGTGTTGCAGAGGAGGAAGATAATAGGCTTAAAGGCATTCCTTCTTTTACCACTTCTAAACTGAGGATTGAGGGTGGTATTACACTTATCAAACATGAATCTCCCCGTGGGTCAGATTTTGACACCCTCTAGACAGTGGTGGGAAAGGAACATCATTTTAAGATAGCCTCTAGTTTTACCCAATTTACTGATTTATTTCAAAGTCTTTTGGCACTTATAAGAATCAGGTTTTGGTTTTCCTACAAAATTGGATAGAAACAAATCTAGCAGCCATGCTCAATGATGTTCCTGCTGTGCCAGAGGTATTTCTCTGCATGAGACTCCACCCCTTCCATGGCCACGCCCCCTCCTCACTCGGTGAAATGTTTTATGAAGTCGGCAGGTCTGGAAGAGCAACCTGTGAAATACAACTACCAGGAGATAGAGAGCCTCCTTAAGTGCAAGCAATGAGTTGGTATGCCAAAGCAGTATGAAGCTGGATGCACAGAACGTGTAGAAGAAAGTCAGGAGCATAGCATTTGGGGGAGAGGGAAACATCCCCCAATAAATGCATTATTGGCATGGCAAATGGGTCGGATGCGGAATTGGGTCTGCTATGCCTGTGGTGGTTTTTCTCATCATCCTGATTTCACCAGGGGTTTTCACTTGTTTATTTCTCGGACCAGGAGCTTAAACATATCAAAAGTATCTGGTTTACCACAGAAGTAGTATACCTGCACTAATCCTTGAATTGGTGCAAATTTACCACTTGCTTGGACTTGACAAACTTTGGCGATAGTAGGCTTGAAAACTGCGCCAGCCTTGGGTTTCAGACATACTAGGGGTAATCAAACAGGCGAAAGGCTAGGGGAGGATGATGGGAGAGATGCTTGCAAATGGTCTAATCACTGCCAATCAATCAACATAGCATACCACACTATTGTTGTTCACCCACTGTGCCACTCTAAAACACAGGGCCTGATTTAGGGTTTGGCGGATACATCAAGGCAAACAGGAGTGGGAAGGACTTCATGTCAGCCACCCTGCCTATTCTCTACTCACCACATTTAGAGATGTCTGCCAGCCTTGTGGACATCTTTGTACGTTGGCAGGAACCACCATCATGGTAGTTACTGTCAGGGTAGGAAAAGTTTGACGATGGTTCTATCAGACATTATGGACAGCTGGCCGTCAAACCTTTCCACATTTCATTATTTTTCAATAATAAACTTCTAAAGCAGGAGTTTTTAAACAAGCAAATGTGCAGTAACACGTGTGATACATGAAAACAGTGCAACATCAATACATGCTAAATACGCTGTAAAAAATGTAAGCTTCTGACAAGAATGGCATTTGTAACTATACTGATTTATGAAATTAGACCACATTAATAACAAAAGAGATTAACAGACACAACATTTTAGAAGAATTTAAAATCTTAAAATAGCTTTAAAATATAAATATACAACATATAACCTAAGGTAGTATATGAATGAATTGAAGTTTTGATAGAAAGGGTCATGTTGTGTTATAAGGGCTTAATACAAGATTCGTATTATGATTTCCACTGTGTATATATAGCCTCTCACTACAAATTAGGCATAAAGGGAATAGAAGCCACTGAGCATAAATGAGTTTATAGTGAGAACTATTGATATCAGATGGAATCTGAACAAAAAAAACACACATACCTTGAAAATACGGATTATTTTTTCATTATTTTATGTGCTTTTGTATATTGCTAGCTCTGTCTAAAGAAAGCATCACATCACTTTCCAAATGCAGGGAGGAGGCAAGAGACCTAGAGGTTCAATTATGAGCCAAATAGGCATAACATGAACTCATGGTCAGTCACAAGAACCAGGACTGTCAACTTTAACCCCTTCGCTGCGGCGGCTATTCCGCCGCAGCGCTAAGGGGGCGGGGCGGCCGCGCGGCGTGCGCATGCTGGTGACGGAACCGCTCCGTCACCAGCCGCAGTCGCGCTGTGCTCATGACGGAGCGGTTCCGTCATGGCCCCACCCGCTCAATGGAACGCTCAGCGCACGGGCAGAATCTGCGCCTCGCAGGTGTGCCGAGCGGGCCGTGACGGAACCACGGCTGATGACGGAGCGGTCCGTCACCAGCAGGGGAGGGGTTAAAAAAGTTTAAAGTTCTGTTACGATTGATGCATTTTCAGGGATACATTGAGTCTTAGAATATTACCATCAATGTGAACAGTTCAAACGCATCAAATTGTACTTTGAGTGTGCCTTCGATAGTGTTGTTAGATCTAGGATAAAAGAACATTTTCAAATACATATTTACTTCAGGTAAGTGACCTTTGTTGGCACAAAAGCGATCACAAACAAGCACGGATGGAATATTTGAATGTCTGTGTCTGCACAATTCTCTGAATTTGTTCGCAGGTAGTGCAGTAAGGTTTTTAAAGCAATTCCAGTAACAATTCGTCTGGTAAGACTTTGTTACTGAAAGTTTCATGACATTCTAGGGACATTGTTACAACTTTCAAGGATTTTGGATTTTGTTTTATAAAATTGACTGCACCTATTAGTTTTAACCAATATTTATTTTTTAAGCAAAAATCCTACAAAGTGTATAAACGAGTAAGACCAAGAAGTGTTCTCCAGATCTAGGGCGAAACATCTCTAGCTCTGCCTAGTGCACAGTGACCCACATCAGCACCTGCAAATTTAAATGCTGTGATCTAGGGTCACTTTTGAACAGTTTATTTTGTTGAAAACCCTGCCCTCCTTTTGTCTCCCAAAAACTTGCAATACCATCAGAAAATGCTTCTTTTGTATGGTCACCCCATTTTTCTGAACTGATGCTGCTAGGTTTTTACTCTGCACAGCGGGGCACAGCTAACCGGAACCCAGTGCAAGTGCTCTGACCCCTATGTCGAAATTGGCTACAGTCGCTAGTACATGGTACCAAGTGCACACAGGTCTTGTAAGTTAAATGTCAGTAGTGCACTAAAAGGAAACTACAAAGCATGTATCCGGGACTGCCCCTGCAGCCTGGGTCGGCAGTTTTAAAACACCCATTTCAGGTTAGCAAAATATACCTTTTGTTAAGCCTAAACCTGAAAGAATCCCACTATCCTAAGGAGCTCCGCTAACTTGTTACAACGGGACCTGCACTGGACCCTGCTGGTGGCTTCTCTTAAAGTGAGTCCTTACTTCTAAAGGGTGTCCATAAGGTCCTTGGGCCCTTAGCGAGGTGTCAAAGTGTACTTCTCCTCCCTAAACCTGAAAGATGGGACTTAAAAAATGTTCAAGGATGTTTTGCCTGGAGAACCGACAAAAGTTTGTGACTGACCTGCAAAGTCAATCCATCGTAGGTGTGTTTCCGCAGTACTGAAGATTCCGATTGCCTCAGCTCAGGGCTTTTCTGTAGAAGCAAATCCTTTTCAGTAGGATATTACAGAGAAGGTATCTTGCCTCAGGGAACCCTGTTCAGACCCAGCTCCCAGTTGCCCGCTGGATGAATCCAAGCTCCAAAAAATTGACCAATGCCAAGGTAGAAATCCTTGCCTTATAAAATTATTTGGTCAGTGAGCGACCTTCCCTGGATGCTAATTTTGAATTGCTGAACATAGAAAACAATTGAGGATGGGTGCACAGCCTTTTGTCTCAGTTCTTCAAGTTTGGGTTCTCACAAGGGTGGCGTCTATACCCCTAAAGGCGCCTATACAGAACAATGAACATGTGATACCAGTGGGTCACTGGGACCATCCCCTTGGGAACACCTTTTACTCCTCTTAGCAACAGAGGATTCCACACAATGAGTTCATAAATAAGGATTTTTTCATTTATTTTGCAAAGTTCATTGAATATTAGTTTGCAGCATATTCAATAATTAACGTTTTCTTCGTAATGCATATGTATAGTTCATTTCATTCATGAGGCATCATTATATTTTCAAGTATCCAATGCATTTCGGGCTACGGTGTGAGCCCTTCATCAGGGAATAAAGATGCCTGTGACGGATTAGCCAGTCAAAGATCTAATGGTGTGGTAAGCTGGAGTTCAGCAGAATAGATTTTCGAAAAGAAGTCGGATCATGAGTCGTTCCGCGTCTCTTTTACAGTGACCCACTGGTATCACATGTTCATAATTTTGAATTGCTCTCATTCAGAAGTTTCCCACCAAAAGTTAATAGGTTTACTGGGACTTCATCCCATCTCCAGCTAGCCTTGTGGAACCTATATCGGCTGCAGTTTGCTGCCTTGCCCCACAGAGCATTTTTTACTTCCATTTTAGAGCCAACCAGCCAGATTCATCATAGTGCCGTTTTGCGAGTCCCTAATAGCGATTATTAAGGAATCGCTATTAAGGACTTGCAAAACAGGATTCATGTAGGAATCGCTAAATAAATTATGATTCCTATGCATTCCTTATTTGCGATTAGCAAATTGCTAATCGCAAATAAGGAATAACTCCCCATTCATTCTTATGGGCCTTTAGGCAAATAACCGCAAATAAGGATGCAATTTCAATGGTGCCAGGAGTGTCCAAAGGACACCCTGTAGCACCCCTGAAATGTAATCTACATTGGTGTTGCGCACACACATGTCCAAAGGACATGTGTGTGTGTAACATGCAACTTAGAAAGATGCATTTAAATGCATTTTTCTAAGTTTTCGCTATTTACCACAAGGTTTGACCTCGTGGTAAATAGCGGCCAGAAATAGCGAATTGGCAAATAAAAAATGGTTAATGAATTGCATTTAAGGAATCTCAAATAGAGATTCCTTAAATGCAATTCCTTGCAAATATGCGATTTCGCAATTACCGATTTTTGCATTTGGGATGAATCCCAAATGCAAAAATTGCACTTGCAAAGGGCCAGATTCGCAGAATCTGGCCCTTTACGAGCCGATTTTTCTTTCATAAATCTACCTGAAAGTGACTTCGTAAAACTTCTGACCAAGAAGAACCTGGTCTTTTATTGTCTTTTATTGTGCTTTGTTTTCTACTGTTGAACTATTTAGGTACTTCTAAATGCCTTACATATTATGTTAAGCCCATCTGCTTTGTGCAATAGTCAAGGGGGTGGGGGCAGACCTCACGTTAAAATTGCTAAAACCATTACCGGACCTAACAGGAATAGTGACTCTACCACTTGTGATGCACTACCATCCACCCCAACTAGTAATCCACTTTCTCACACTTCGTGATTAGAGGTTTCTGATCCCAAAGATTAATTAAGGCTGCTGCTGCTGGAAATGATGCTTACTCCTGTATATAGTGGATTCTTTCATTGTTCTTCACCTCAATGAATAAGCTAACATTTTCTACAAACATGTTCTCTCGACTGCATAAGGCATGCAAATTGCATGGTAAGTATGGCGACCATAACTGGCAAAATGCTGATAGGTGTGGTCAAGGGATGCCAGGAGATTTGGGGCCTATAAAAAACACAGGCCTTTACAGAGTGTGGCTGCCAGCACCGCTCCGACAGCTGCAGCTAAGGGATAAAGAAATATCCCAGCACAAATACAGTTTAATCATGCTTCATTCTAAAGGGAGCTTACTGTCTAAGACGTATTACTGAGCATGTCTGATTACATCAAGACGTTTCAATCTTTTCATCTTGTAGTTGGAGGGTACAGATTATGTCTGTACAGACGATGTTTGTACACCACACTGTCAGAGTCACGCCTAAATATATAATCAGCCAAATTATACTATGCAGTGCTATAGCTGCCTTCTGAATGTGATTTAATATGTGGAGCACATGCTTCTGTTTGCTAAGAACGAAGCTGCAAAAATTAATTAACATATTCATATAGTGCCTACAGGAACAGACTGGAAATCCCAGACCTGAGAGGGACAGAAAGGAGCTGTAGCGCAGGAGGTGTAATACACAGCACAGCTTTCAAAACAAATAACGCTTGATGTACAACTGACAGCAGCAGTCCCCCATTAGGGCGGAGGGGCACCGCCCCCGCCACCACCCATGAGTAAAATGGTAATTAAACGGGTTTTCAACCTGTTTTGTTATCGTTTTATTTTAATCCCCCTGGACCCGGCCCCAAGACTCTTGACGAGTCTGGGGGGCAGGTCCAGGGAGATGACACTGTGGTGGGGGAGTGGTAATGCACTCCCTTGTCCCGTCTCTGCACATGCGCAGTGAAGCTTTCTCCAGCCCCAGCTGCATTGCTAGGGCTGGAGAAAGCAGCAATAGGCTCCCAGTCTGCCTGGGAGCACAAAGTCCCAACACTCAGGCCAATCCTGACACTGCCTTCATGCAGTGTCAGGATTGGCCACAGTGCATACTGGGAGCCTGTGCATGGAAGTACGAGATGCAGCGGACAGCGGCGGCGATCAGGTAAGTTAAAAAAAATATATATTATTATTTTGGCCACTTACTCCTGCCCCCTCCCCGGCCCGGCCCGGCCCGGCCCGCCTCACCAATTAGGCAGGGGATGGGCCGCTACTGACAACAGACTTTGAAGTCTGCTGCAACTGGCCTTGTGAATACAAAGTCCCAGTGTGCATTGCACAAAGCTGCTATGCCAGTATAAATCAAATTGCACACATTAAGTTCCCTTGCAATAGCATGCACAACTGCATTCCGTCTGCATTCACAGTCTCAGGACATGGAACGATTGCTGGCTGCTGCAGGCAGTAGACATTGGTGGGTTTGGTATTGGGCCCTTTGAGCCACGGTATCAATCAATCAATCAATCAATCAATCATTTGTAAAGCGCACTACGTATCCGCGAGGGTCTCAAGGTGCTGGGGGGGGGCGGAGGGGGCGCTTCTGATCAAACAGACAGGTCTTGAGTATCCTCCTGAAGGTCAGCAGGTCTTGGGTCTGTCGTAGGCTCAGGGGGGGGGTGTTCCATGTCTTGGCGGTGAGGTGAGAGAAGGATCTCCCACCGGTGGTTGTTCTTCGGATGCGCGGGACAGTGGCGAGTGAGAGGTTTCCACTCCACTGTATGAAATTCTCAATGTGCCATTGCTTTTTGGGCATTGTAACCCCAGTAAAGTACAGGGGTCACAATGCTGTCACATTTCAAATGTGTATGCAGAGATAGAATCTACTTTACCATGCATGCCTAGTGCCAACATTGGCTACTTTCACAGTAAGTCACAAGCCAATTCCTTCCCCTTAAAATATTGATTGGTCGGGCGGTTTACAACTTCTTGCAAAAAATTAATTTGCACTGGCCAGGAAGTCTTGGAACTTGACTATTTAAAACATCATAACCACTTATATTCCACTACACATAGAACTGGGACAATACTGAGAAAGTGACAGAATGAGATAAAAGGCAGAAAAGGGGTTTGCGAGTGACTGTACAGGTCACTTCCTAAACATTAATGCAAGTAATACGTGGATTCTCTGAAGGCATTACTTTCCTTTGAGGGTCCTGTGATTTTATTGGGCCCAATTCACATATGTTTTTGAACATTTAAATACAGTTCAAGGTGCAAAAACATAAGTAGTGATTAACAAAATTCGATCCCGATTCACAGATCATATAATCGGGGACATTCCTCTAAATATTATGGCACTTCTGTGTGAGCAAATCTACTACTGGGTGCAGAGTAATGGGTGTTTCTTAGTAGGTCCACCTGCAAACATTTGTGAATACCCAAAACCTGTGAGTTTGTAGGAGTTTACCAACTTTTACAGGTAGAGTTGAATCCTGACAATGATCAATAATGTACTACTGCCCAGGATATACCAGAAATATAGAGGGAGCAATCCAAATTTTGAAGAGGATTTAATTCAAGTTTAAAGAAAAACTTTTCAAGTGTAAATGCACTTTTGCAACATGTACATCTGTTACAGCATCATGATAACTTTACAGGAGTAAATGTGTGACTTTCTTTTAGTAGCTACAGTTCCGGGTATGTGTCATGGTTAGCCACGCATGCACTAGTGGTGTGCCTTGTGAGCCAAAATAGGCAGGGACAAATGCTGTTGGGCGTTACTGGATCTTCGCACTGATGGTAGGTATCACCCTTCTGTTTGGATGTGCCTCATGTCGTGGAAAGGTGTAGTTGCTTGAGGAGTCTGGCCACTCATTGTTGAGCGCCATCTGTTTACCATCTACCATACTCTCTTCAGAATCACCTTCAGTATGGCCAAAGCCTGTACGGCAAATGGTGTGCATTTGTGGCAAAATCAATGCAATTTAAAAGTTTCACAATGGATAGAAATATCATAGGAAATTCATAGTGAAGACCGAGTGGATGACTACCACTCAGAGGAGACTCGAGACGGTTTATGAATAAAACTGACAGCAATGCGCTTGAACGATTGTGGCTGTAGAGGAGGACATTTGTAATTTCTGAATGAAAATCAAGTAGCCCATGTCCACTACTTCTGCTTATTGCAAATATTGTGAACCTCTTAGTATTCCTCAACCTATACATAATGTCACCACTAAGACTCCGATTATGGGTCACCCAAACAATTGTGATATGTGTGGTGACTCCTGTTACAGCACATATCTCAATTACAAGGTGTGTGACATGCACCACATCACCTGTATTTTTCTCCAGGTAAATTTCGGAAAGTCAAATTTTACGAAATTCACCAGAATAAAAATGCCTGGCCAATAGCATGACACACGGATTTTGGTGTGCTAAGCAGTAAAATCTGCTTTTTATTCCATATTTGAGGGCAGTAATCATAATTTATGGCTATTTATTACATCAATAAAACCTGATCCCTGCGGTGTCGGAAAATATCGATGAGATAAATATTACGAAGGTAATTGGGGCCTTAGTCTTATTTCATCACATTTCTTTCTGTTTAGCCCATTTTCATTGCTATTAAATTATTTGACATTTTAGAGCAAGTCAGTTGGAGGTAGAGGTCATGCGCCCCAAGGCCTTGCCAAATGGCCCACTTATGTATGAAGAGAAAGGGATTCTCTTGACATTTATGGAAGCTGTACAGTCATGGGCTAGATTCACCAAAATGCCAGTGGAAGCAGAGGTGACATCACATACCCTTTGACCCTAATGACATCATAGGAAGTGATATCATACCACCCTTGACCCTGATTTCTTTCTAGAAAGGCATGCCATATAACGCTAACATTACAACAATTGTCATTGCTGAATTTCCATAAAAACTGCATGTTTAGTATTACAGTATAACACTGACAAATGTCTATTTTAAATGGCATCTATGTTTTGGGGCTGACTCTATCTTTTAAACTTTGGGGGAAATACTTGCCCTGAATTGTAGTGAGTGAACAAAGGGAGAAAAGCAGAACTCTTCTAGCAGGATTTCTTCCCCAGAGAAACAATGTAAAAAAATGGGGTGAAATTGTGCATTTTTAAGCACAATTTTCACATAAATATTATGAAATAGCATAAGGGCTGAAAGGGCACAAATAAAATATTCAGATTGTTTCATTGTGTGCCAGACAAATTAATCTAGACTTTCTCCATGGGTTGACTATTTTTTTTTAAATGTGGTATGGGTTTTCCCCTATATCAAAACGACCTTTATTATGCCATTGTCAGTGCTAGAATTCTGCAATTTATGACGTCCACATACCATAAGTTACATTTATGTCGAAGATTACTTCAATATGTCAGGGCAAGCATTTTGTCATGGTTGTGATCCTCCTATATGCCAAGGTGTCAACCTTTATGCCAATAATTTCCTCCACTGTGGTAATACTAGCATTTTGCCACTGATGGCCACATGCCAAGAATTTCCTTAACTATGCTAGTAATTTTCCATGGGTGCCCTACATGGCATGACATACTTATGTTGTGCCTGTACAGGAATTATATAATTGTTGCCCTTTATTCAAAGAGTTACCCCCAGTGTTCCATTACCAATACTTTGCCTTAAGTGTCTGTCATGCTATTAGTTGCTGCAGTTTCAGGTCCAGCTCAGCTAAGCCTATGCAGGGAGGCCTCTGGAGCATGGTATGTCCTTGTAGCTCATAACAGGAGGTCAGTTAGCTGACCCTTGGATTCACATCCGCCCACGATGAAGGGTGCAGGCCCAGTCTTCCTTTTCAGCAAGCATGGCAGCTGGTAGCAGGGCCGTAAAGTGACAGAACAGGAGGGTAGCAGCCCTTCTAGTAGCAGAGCAGCACAGTCGTCATTCTTCTGTAGTATCCACAGGTCCAGAGGTGTACTGAAGAGTTGGGTATAAGGGTCCAATATTTATAATAGTTACCTGCTTTGAAGTAAAGGAAGGTTTCCACCCCCAGAGGTGTTTCAAATTTCCTGTCTCTGAGCTTGTCTGGGGACACAAAAGACTAGTGTCATATCCTTTGTGACAGTGCTCAGGTGGAGTCTTTGTGATGTGCTAGTCAAGTAGGTGACAGCTCCACCCTCTATCAAGTCACACATGGCCGATCCTGCCAACACCTATTCCTCCTTTGTCTTACAGTCTGGGAGCAATACACAAAGACCAACTGCCAGCTACGCCTACTATTGTGACCCAGTATACAGACTGCAGGCACCAAATGGTTAGCACAAGAAAATGCCAACTTTCTAAAAGTAGAATAAACAAAAACTCCATCTCAATCATTTTAACGTGTATTACAGTTTATAGTCTCAAAGCTTGACCTAAAAATAAAGGAATAAAAGAAATCTTCTTGCGAGTTATTTGTTCATAAAATCTATCAGCGGAGGCTATAAGTCACTTAATCTGAAGATTGCCCCCTGCTGGTGATGACTCTTGGAGACTGCTAACGTGACTTAGATGTGTAGTGGGATGGATGGTCTACCAATGTCAACACTACCTAGTCATTTTTTTTGCAGATTTATTTACCAAGAGGTCTTGTCAACACGTTTTGTACCCCATTATCAAGAATGGGGTGCTTCTCAGGACAAACACTTGATCCATTATTGGCTTATCTCTTCCTCGTTATCTTATTGCTTTTGTTCATAACTGCTTCATGTTGCCGACATGGTTAACTTGCCAATGTCATATTTGCATTTAGGTTTGTAGTTTCAACTGCTGCAACCGTCACAACCGGATGTATTTCGTTACTACGCATGCTTTGACAACGCATGCCTTTACCACACAGGTTTTACAACGCAAGTCGTTACAACAACTTGCGTTGGGGTGCGCTGGATAGTGAATAGTTTAATTTACTATTCCAACTCCAGTCCCTGTGGAGAGTAGGGAAGGTTTTGGATAGTAAATTAAACTATTCCCTATCCTACAGCGCCCCCCAGCACAAGTCATTGTAACGACTTGCATTGTAAAAGTTGTGTGGTAAAGGTACTGCGTGGTAAAAGTTGCGTTGTAAACGCTGTTCCCCGTCACAACCTCCAACAGGAAGTTCATTCGGCGTGACTGGCATGAATAGTTCTCTTTTTTTCCTTTATTTTTTAGGTCAAGTTTTGAGACTTTGCACAAAACGTCACTAATTTTGTTGTCCTCCTAATTTTGTTATTTATGTTTGACAATTTAGCACTGTACAATATGTTAATAGGTTTTCAACAGTTCTGTGTGTATATAGAAAATTAAAAAAGCAGTTAATTTATGACATACAATAAACTGTAGTACACGTTGAAATGATTTAAGAAAACATTTGAATAAATAAAAGGGCCAAATAAATTATGTTTATTTTTATTCATTTATTTATTCGAAAAGTTTTATATAGGGCCGGCTAGACCCGTAGGTATCAGAGCGCTTTACATGAGGACGAGCATTGTTTCAGAGCATGGTTACAAAGTTATTGGTCCTTGGAATTACTAATCATTGTAATCAGACAGTTGGAGTTTTTGTTTGTTCTACAATTCAGAGAGGCCCACTCTAGTTGTCCAGAAGGGCCCAGCACCAATAAATACGTAAAACCTTCCAAAAGTGGCATTAAGAAGATTGTGACTTAAAATCTGGCTTTACCATTAAAGATGGTTTTAAATTACAATTAGACAGACACTAAACTTCCTACATGCTCCCAACTGAAATGTATCACTTATTAAATGTAATAAGGTAACCTAATGTTATCATATGAGAGCGGCATGCCTTGCAGTAGTGAAAAACACATTTAAGGGTTTTTCACTACCAGAACATGTAAAAGTTAAAAGTACATGTCCAACTTTTTAAATACCCTGCACCCTGCCCTATGGCCTGTTTAGGGCCTACCCTGGGGTTAGTATATGTATTAAAATGGCCCTGGCAAAAGGCTGCATGCCCACTTGTAGCATTTAAGTTACAGGCCGTTGGTACACGTAGTACCACTTTACTAGGACCTACAAACAAATAAAATGTGCCATTAGGATGTAAGTCAATTTTTTCATGTTTCAGGGAAAAAGCACACATACTTTAGCACTGGTTAGCAGTGTTACAGTGCACAGTCTTAAGGCCAACAAAAATAAGATCAGCAGAAATGGAGAGATATGGCAAAAGTTTGTGTGAAAATCCCCCTAAGGCAGAGAGGTCTAACACAATGCAAATCAGGATTTGCTTTGTATAGTATCCCAAAGTAACGCAAAGTTGTGCTATGCGTTGCTTTGCATTAATTTGTGTCAGGGGGCGTTCCATAGGTGGGTCAAGGACATTCCAATGCAACCACCAATAGGATTTGATGCAAATCCCTATCTTTAAAGTTTGGTTGACAGGAATTTGCTCCAAAATCATATGACTCCTTGCAGCAGGCATTATGAGGAAAATTGATTTATTTTCCCCTCATTAGTCAAACTTTGCATGTATGATGCATTGTACATCATACATACAAAGTGGGGAAAGCCTTAAAGCATAACTTTTGTATTTGAAGAGACACCCTGTACAAGCCTGTGATCTGGAGAACACACACAGCATCGCAATATAGCGCATGTGTGTGTGTGTTGTGGCATAGCTGCCAAAAGTGTCCTAGTACAAGAGGAGAGAAAAATGCAGCATACATTAGTCACACAATCTCCCTCACTACCTGTCAATGATTTTTATTCACTTTCACTGACACACACTTATTTACACATACACACACCCACTCTCTCTCTCACATATATACCCTTTACCCCACAAGGATGCACACAACAAACATTTAAAATCTTTGTTGCTTATCACATCTGTCACCAAAGCTCTTGTTCCAGCTAAGTGTGTTTCATTTTTTATTACACTAATACACTGTACTCTTGGCAGTGCCAGGGGTCTCAAGTGGCAAGCCAGGGGTCGTAACTGAATTCACTTTGGCCCCTACAGACTACACAGGCAGCACAGGTTCCTCTTATTTGAGAATCGTACCTCACCAGACCCCACCTAGCTCCCTAATGCCTGTGAATGTGGCACTGGTTGCCACGGATTTTTCTTGTCCATTTACAGGAGTATGAGAAGAGACCTCTACACTGGTCATGTCCCTGACCGCTTAGACTGCTAATCCACTGAATTTTCTTAGTTCTGCAAATTTATACTTTGTAAATGGGAGCCTGTGGAGGAGGAGGAGGCGGATGTGTAAGGACAGAAAATAATGCTTCGAGATGGAAACTTGCGCCTCCAGCCGACTGTCACTGTAGAGTGCACAGTAGAAGTGTCAACAAAATGTTTTTTAACTCAATTAAATTAATTCAAAAACTTCTGAATAGGCAAACAGCTATCAACCTACTCAGTTCAGTTCAGTTCATGAAGCTTTATTCGGTAGAAAAGAATTGACCATAAAAGCACATATTAACGATCCATTTACAGAAAACATTAAAATTTTGTAAAAAGGTGTGATACAATACAGATCAATATATAAAATATCAACCTACTCATTTGTGGTAGTTGAATAACAAAATTGCCTCAATGAGGTCTAAAGATCACAGCAAGGGGAGGTTCCATGGTTAAATTTAAGGACAAGATAACTTTGAAATTATCCACATGTGGTAATTGCAAATCATTCTTCTCAATAAGTGAGAGGAGGTTATATCTGAAGGTATTCCAGTTCAAGGCACAGAGATGCGAACTCAACAAACCCATCTTTCTACAAGAAACTACCTTGGCAAAAGGACCGTTAAGAGTATCCAGAATGCTCAGAATGACGCTCCACCCAGTAACCTAAAGTGTATCCCTCCCATTGTTGAGCCCCCACTGACCCATTCATCATCTTTCCCTACATCTCTCCACTAAAAGGTTGGACTGTTCCATTGAAGCACCCGTCTCCGCCAGATCCAAATCCTAATGTGAGTCTCATGAAGAGAGCCTGAAAGTTTACAGGGCCAGATGACCCGTACGCCTACTCAGTTGTCTGCCACACAGAACTAGTGAAGATAAGAGGCTGTGGCTAACCAACTCAAGTATTACATTCAACAGCATGCCTTTGATGTTGTGAGAAAATGGTATAATAAGACAAAACTTTTACAATGGTCACACCTATGTCATTTTATGCGTGCTCAGAATGAGCCATGTGCAATTTGTGAATGTGTCTGTAGGCAACTATTCCTCTTTGATCCATCACAAACACTTGCATCTAGGTGAAGTTGTATTCATGTTACCGCTCACTTAGTTATTATATTCATTTTGTTAGTGCACACCCCACATCTAACTTCAGATTTTATTTCTCATTCCATGGACAAGAATACACAAAAAGAAAGACTAAGAATAATCAATCTGAATTACTGTGGTTAAATGTTGTGAGGATGATTTATTTAGTTTTATGTCACCATTTGATTTCACTAGTCACTTTCCGCAATCCTGTCCCATTCCTTCCCTTTTGTGGACTCCTTTCTGGTACACAAAGGCGGGGGAAGTTTAATGAATGCTTTGGAAAAAAAACATTGACTTTCTTTCACCAACCTATTTTAATTTGGCCGGTGTGTGGTTAACACTGAACAAAAGGGGTTGTGAAATCTAATAGCTACAGGCAGTCCTCTAGATGGAATTGCTCCTCAAGGCATTTTTGGGGTCGGTTACAACAGATGTCACCCTGATAACAGTGACTGGGTCAAGCCTTCGAGGTGATGATAGCGATAATACAAGCATGAGTTTTTCAAGAAAAGACGTGCGTGCCTGATGAAAGGGCCAGATACATAACTGTCACCTTTTCCAATCTCAAGTTTTGTAATGCGCAGTTCTGCCTGTGAATGCGCTTGTGACCAGAAATATCCATGGTCATTTTATGTAAACTCCACTTTGTGTCTTCCCCTTCTTAGTCGGTATTATCCCCTTCCTTTGTTGGCATTCTCCCTACTGTGTGGGTATTATCCCCTCCTGTGTGGGTGGTATCCCTCCTGTGTGGGAATTATCCCCTCATTTGCCTTGTGGGTATTAGCCTCTCCTTTGTGGGTGTTATTCTATTCTCTGTGGGTGCTAACATCTCTTTTCTGGATGTTATCCCCTCCTTTGTGTGTGTTAACATTGCCTAGGTATGGATTAGACTCTCCTTCTGGGTGTTAACTTCTCCTGTGTGGGACCTTAATTTCATTTGCATTGCCTCTATTGCTTGGATTTTTATCATTTCAATGGCTTGATCTAGATTAAACTTCTAATTTGTTTTACCTTTTAGCATTGATGTTGCCTGCATGTCAGGGGCAGGCATGCAAATGATGTAATTCTACACACACTGTTCTCAGCAAGGGTCGGGAAAGCATCTTGCATAAGAGGGAGGAAAAAATATGATAAATGGTGCATTTGCAAGATCATTAGGTCAAGCATGATGCTATGACGTTTGTTGTTCATGGTTCTCTCAAAAGGATTTTCCCCAGGAAACATGTAGTGGTAAATGATGCACTTACACATGCTCTAGCCTCAGATATCCGAAATGGGGGTGGGGGGGGGGGGGGGTAAATATGGAATAGATGAGACAAAATATATTCCTTAGGGATCAGACTATAAGTAGGGTTTTGTTCTCAACCTAGATCATTTTCAAACAATTGATAAATATGGTGACAAGCAGCTCATAGCCTCACATGTCACACAAAGCATCCTCCTCACAGTGCACCTTTAGACTGTAAGGCTGTCCTCCAGCTGACAGGGAATGTAGGTGCCGAGTTATCATACATGAATAGCACAACCCCTGGTGACAAAGACCTTACAAATCCTTAGCTTTTAGATTGCACTCCGGGTATCCCAGACATTATTTTCAGGTTACATAAATCCTGCAGACGTTTGTATTATTCTGAAGTTCTAGCCCTTAGGTGGCAGAGATGCAAATTTTGGATGTACAAACTAAGTAGGGCGATGTATAATGCTAATGTATAGGTTTTAGCACCACATTGCGGAGTTATCCGTCAGGTGATGTTGAGCCTGAAAGCACAGGATATCGCACAGTATGTGTAAATCTGATAGTCTTAAGTCTTAGACAGGTTGGTAGACTTACCACTATCACACCGAGTGTCAGGAAGGAGGTGAGAACTCTTCAGTTGACGTGCAGCACCTAATCTGCCTCTCTGCCTTCTCCCCAACCAGGTTATTCGAAAGGCAAAGTCCAACAGGACATTTTTCCCAGGCATCACACAACACTCTGCAAATTTTGAACCAAGCCTGCCCTGTGTTTACATAGCAGAGATGGTGCTAGATGGCGCCACATACTGACATATAGGTCTGCCATTAGGTTTTTGTGCAAGGCCCCACAAACACGTCAGACATATATTACCCCACCCTCTGCTTCTCTGATGGTAGTATTTAGATCTAACTTAAGTTATTTTTATTTCTTTTATGAATTCCCGGGAAGCACTAAAATGGTTATGTTGTCTCCTGTGCAAAACTAGTTTGTAATATGAGTGTAAGATACATGCTTGAGATTTCTAGAACTCTTTGAGGTCAGATGTTAACACTTCAGGTTATTGTGCTCTTCTACCCTTGTAGTTGTACATGTTGTTAAATCCGGGTTTTTATAACAGTTGACCCAAAGAGTGAGCACTATTTAGGTAATTGGACAAATAGTGTACAGGCAGGCCTTAGGCCAACAACCGTTCTTGTTGAGTTGTACGGGAACCACTACTAACTCTTACACAAACTTTCAAAAAACAGATAACCTTTATTGAATGTTACTTAGAAGCAATCAAAGACATGGTGGTCTGCTGACCGTAGCAGCTCACCATTCCTGTGATGTCCTCGAATGGTAGTGAGTCTCAATTTGTGACCTTCCTAATTAATATTCATGAGGTCGGTCAGATTAAGACTCTCTACGATTCAGAATTTTAAAAACCAGCTTATCAGTAGGTAGGTCACTTCTCAAATCTCTTTACTAGACGCAAAAATACTTGTCGCAATTTGCGGCTAGTATTTTGTGACCATAAGTTTGTTCATCTGACCCATAGTTCTTGCAAAGTACAGGGATACTATGCCTTTTTGCACAATTTCTTGCACTCAGCTTAACTTCTTTTTCTTCATCTCTCTCTTACCAGTTTGCTCTACTTCACTTACTCACTCTCTTTCTCACACACGGATTGTCACATTCATCACAGCAACATACTGCAAGAGGGGTTTCCCTTTGCAATTGCACATCCTCCCTACCTGCACCAGTGCTGTAAGCACAGGAGGCCAGTGAGGTGAGTCAAAGATTTACAGGATTTTAAGGCTTCTGATTGCATCAGAAGTCACAGTCTAAGCGTTTTTTGGAAACTCCATAAAACAGTTGTTAATTCCTAAGATGTGGTGAGGCATTGCTGAGGTGGTCTCCTGGGTGGTGGCCTGAGGAATTGGGCACTACACTGACTCCCAAACTAGAAATAAAAAATCTGGGTGTCTGTTTGGACCAGAAATTGACAATGAAAGAACATGTTACATCTACCGCTGTGTCATGTTTTCATGTGCTTGGTCTATTAAGGAAGGCATCTTTAAACAGGCTGCCAGTAGTCCAGAAAACCGCAGCTCGCCTGGTAGCTAATCTTCCCCCTCTAACGTCCTCCCTCCCTCTCCTGCAACAGCTATATTGGCTGCCAGTGCGGATGCGGATTAGGTTTAAGGTCTGTTGCACTGTGCACAAATATCTGAATGGCAAAGGCCCCAGTTTTTTAGCGGAGAAACCAAGTGCCCAATGTAGGTAGCCCTTTACCGATCCGAATCGGCCGAAAATACCGATTTTCGGCCGTTTCCGATCGGTAAAGGGCTACCGAGATGTAGGGGCACATATTCGGTAAATTTACCGAATCGGTATCATTACCGAATCGGTATATTTACCGATTCGGTAATATGTTCCGAATCGGTAAAATAATTACCGATTCGGTAATATTTACCGATTCGTTAAAATTACCGAAAAAGCAATGTAGGTAGAAAATTTACCTTTGGCACATGGCTTACAGAATCGGTATTTTACCATGGAATACAAATCCATGGTAAAATACCGATTCCTGTGTACATGCACATCTGTGCATGTACACATGTGCCATGTGACAGACAGACGTGCCCTTAGGGCATGTCTGTGTGCCACATTGCACACATGCCCGTTTTGGGGGTGCTAGAGGGTGTCAAAGTGACACCCCCTGCACCCTTGAGAATTCTTTAATTACCGATTCAGTAAATACCGAATCGGTAATGCCTAATCATTCCTATGGGCTTCAAAGCCCATAGGAATGAATGGGCATTAACGATTCGGTATTTACCGAATTGGTAATTAAAGAATTGTTAAGGATTCGGTAACGAATCCAGATGTTGGGACCTACATCCCATTTACCGATTTAGAAATACCGAATCGGTAAGATTCGGTATTTCTAAATCGGTAAATGGGATTTACCTACATCGGGCCCCTAACAACTACATGCCGCCCAGGTCTCTCCGATCGGGGTCCAAATCTCTTCACGTTGCTCCTCACTATAGAAAAGGGCTCGTAGGGGGCTAAAGATTTTACTCACCTGGCTCCAACTTTTAGGAGCGCACTCCCTGTACACCTACGACAATGCTCTGATCATCTAGAGTTTAGCAGACTCCTCACAACCCTACTATTCTAAATCGTTTCTTCTAGGTGGCTGGCAGTAGCATTGCGACAGCGCAGAGATACTCCTTGAGGGGGTGATTCAGGCTCTTTACAAATAAATACATTAAATCAAATAAACAAGATGTTCTGACCAGTGTTAGTAAACCTAATGTGCTTACAAGGGCATCACTTGCCTTATTAAGTGCAGCATGCAGCGCTTCACATGCCTTTCATTAATGAACGTCTAAAAATATATTTTCCTGGAAACAGGCTTCCCAGATGTCCCCCACCCTTTAACTACACCACTGCCCTTGCTGCCCAGTTGCAGTTTACATTTGAGTAAGCTGCAGACACCACTGGTAAGATATAGACACCGGGTAGGGAAGAATGACTGAGTAGCAAGCAAGCATAAATATCCAGTTTTTCTTTAGCATTATAACACAAAATGTCTGCTTCTCGAAATATTTTTTTGTATTTGAGAATGTTAAATATACAATTTAAATGCATTCACCTTAAACCAACCGTTATAGGAATTGTACCAATCATCATAAATGTTGAGCTACGTGAGTTTTTCAATATTTACCACTCTATCCCATTTCTGTGGCATATTATCACTTTCAATTACAACCAAACTACGCAGATCCACAACAGATTAGAATACAAAACTTATGTTGATCATGTTGCAATGGTTTAAACCATATATTTCTGGCAGTGTGGGCTCCTCCGCTATGGCGGAGGAGTGTTTCCCCACTGCTTTCTCACAGTGCAAGAAGCAAAAACATAAAATGATAGTAACTTTTAGTTATTACCATTTTGTTTCTTTTGCTCGTCATTGGGGATGCTATGCCTACAGAGCAGGGCAGAGGGGGAGGGGTTTGCCACTCCGGAGTGCACAATGGCTGTCGCCGTCTCGGACCTCCCAAACCAGTCATGCGCACTTTCCCCTTCTCCTTTCCCCTTCTCCATGCAGACTGCATTGCAGCCTGCATGTAAACCATGCCCACCCCTCCAGACCCTGACTGAGTACCGTCTCATGGCGGTCAGACCAATCACAACCCACAACCCTGTATGCTTCATTGTGATTGGCTTAGGGGAGGGAGCCTGGCTGCCTGCTTCCTGTTCCTGTCAGACGCAGGAAAGCAGGAGTAGAGAAAACGCAGGACCTATTTATTATTATTATTATGACCTCCCTCTCCCCTGAGCCAACACAGCGCCCATCCCCCACCCGCGATCCATGCCTGCCGTATCTGATTTCGGGCTATTTAAAATACAGCATTAGCCTACTCCATTTTGCTGTGACCAAGGCTTAGACTAGTCTTCCATAAAACTAGCCATTACTTTGTTCACTATGCAAATGCTCAGTTTATTAAAATATTCAAAGTATTGATCATCTATCAAAGATCTGAAGAAGTAGATCATGGCCATATGAAGTTACATTTTCTAATACTCTTTTACTTTTGAGTTAGTTACCGCTTTGTGTACAATTATGTTTCCATCTGAATTCAACTTGTTTTTTAGTTTTACTTTTTTCTAGTTTGCTTTCAATAATTATTATCTCCATTTTAATGTCGATTAGAACCAGGTACGTCCTTTTGATCCATATGCCAATATCCCATACGGGATGAAAAAATATTATTTGACAGTAATAACATATATTCAACTTCTGTACATGAATCTAGTAGTTAAAGGCTACCAAATGTGAGCTGGCCCACCTATGAGTAGCCTCCCTTGTTTGTCAGCTATTGCATAACCTACCAAGTCCTCCTTGCCGACCAATACAGCCTCCTCCATTGTACAAACCACTAGAATGACACAATTCTCAGTTCAAGTGTCTAAAAGAAAATATAAACAGGGAATTGACCACCTGTACTTCGATATCACTTTTTAATTCAGACCCTGATTCACAAGGAGCACCCACACTATTTGGCTGGGCCTCCGCACTTGTGGAGGGATCTCCGCACTGCAATTTCTCATTGTGGAGATCCTGCCATGAATGCAGACAGGGTCGGACTGGGCATGCAAACCGGCCCCGGCAATGGAGTCCGACCAGCTGCCCGGATTGGGTGCACGTGGAAAACACTGCATCTGTGTTTGTTACAGGGGGCCAATACAACTGGCCCCCAGTAACAAAAATGGCTCCCCAAGGGTCCAGACCCAGCCCCCAACCTGGTGGCCCACTGGGGAAATGTCCTGTGCCTGCTTCAGCCAGTTCAGCCCTGAATGCAGAGATCCTGCACGACTGCGAGTCTCAGCCCAGAGGGCAGAGGCTTTTTGTGGATCAGGACCTCAGACTCCAAAATGTTTACAAACACATGACTGAGTGCTTGGCAAGGCCAGTAAACCAGATTGTGTACACAAAAATATTAAAGATACATTCAACACTGAAAACTTTTTCTGCAAACCCATCTTAGAAAACCAGGTGTTTAATCAGGAATGGTGCCCAAGAATATATGATGTACTGGAGTGGGGATTTGTCTACTTATCTCTAGCTCACAGGGCTTTTGCATTTTTTTTATCTTTCCTTTCACAATTATCTATTCTTTCCTTAATTTACTCCTAGTTTTCATTGAAGCACTCCAATGCACATCAATATGGCTGCAAGGTATAATATCACAGATAGGCTACTGGGTATTGCAAAGCATGCATTTGGACAATTAACGCTGAACATTAAGTTCCCAACACAAGTTTTAGGGGTATGGAAAAGATGCAGGGGTCAATAAGTGTAAGTACAAGGCCTATGCCAGGCTACTCCTTGTCACCAATTGTTAGAAATAAGACTCTAGTTGGCAACGGTTTGCACCTTTGTCAAGTAGGGACCCTTGTTTCTAGTCAGGGTAAGGTAGTTACGCCCTTAGACAACCCCTGTTCACCCCCTTGGTAGCTTGCCGTGCGCAGACAGGCTTATCACAGAAGGTGTATAAAGCATTTGTGCACACATACAGTAGGACAGTGAAAACACTACAAATGAACACCACACCAGTTTAGAAAAATAGGAAATCTTTATCTAAACAAAACATGACCAAAATGCCAAAAATCCACCATACATATATCAAGATATCACCAAAAATAGGTTATTAGGGGAGGAGCTACATCAGCAAACAAGATGGCTGCTTAGGCTCCCGGCTCCGACGACCTCCGTATCCTGCCACAATATCCTGTACATTATCCTGATTTTACGCCTAGCCACTGTGTGCATGAAATGTTCCACACTCCGATTTGAAATCCGGAAACTTTTATCGGCTGGTTTGACGAAGTTCCATCGAGTTGAAGATTGCGGCCTACTCCAGCGGTGAAGCCGGGGCCTCGAGTACTTTCACAGCTGGGCTGCAGTGCAACAACATCGGCCAGGAGACTCAGGCTGGGTCTGGTCAATCGGAGTGGAGGCTTTGTTTAAGCCCGAATTTGGCGGCGATCGTTTCTATCGCTCAGCATCGATGGAGGAGTGATTCTGTTTGCTGTTGGCTGCGGGTGGGGGTCCCTGTCCCGCGGACCCGGTACTGGGCCCACCGGGGTTCGGTGTGTCGGGGTCTCTGGCCTGCGGCCTTAACTGGGTTGACCGTGGCTGCGAATAAAGACTGGTCACCATCTGCATCTGCACGTTCGTGATCCTGTTTGTCCCCCCCGAAGATGGCAGATTCGCCCGGGGAGATGATTGTGATTGGTGTCGGGCGTGAGACTATGGATCGAACGGTGCTTGAGCCATCGCTGAGGACAATACTGGGGGAAATTTGGGCGTTTCATTCACATGTGGATGTCTAATTGAGCAAATCGGACACGCGCCTATCTGAGATGCTCCTGGTGGAACTGGACCCAGCCTTACTGTTGGAACAGCAATCTGCACTCATTCAAACTGCGGCCATTTTGACTCCGTGCGAGAACCCCGTGAGGAAGCAAGTATTGAAACCATCGGATGGTGCCCTGGAGGACGGTGTTCCCGAGGTTGTCAGTGTATTGCCGAACCTTCCACCACTATCGACTTTGGAGGTATCGAAAGGCGTTCCCCTCCCGGAGACTTTTGTTTGTGACTTTCAATTCATTTTGTGATCGTCTTCTCCTTTCTTGATGACTTTACGACTCCTGGGCAAGATACATTGGGACTGTCCATCTAGGAGGGAGAGTTCTCCTGCGTCTGAAGTTCTTGTGGACTCACTGCCTACGAGTCGCCATAGATTGATTCTCGATGACTTCCTTCTCCTTCACTACTCCTTTGTGTGCCTTTGGGTCTCGCTGGGGGGGGGGTTGTGTGCTGGTTCGGAAGGGCCAAGCTTAAGATTAACTAGGTCGGGACGGGTTGGAGTGGCTTTTACGGGTGTTCGACCTGCAACTGTTTGATCTAAGAGGCTGGGCGATGTGTCTCAGTGCCCCCTAATTTCTTCTATAAGTGTTGTCATACATTGGTCTTTTAGTGATAGGGGGTGTCTGATTCTGGCGGGGGGACTAAAGGGGCTGGGAGCCCAAACAGGTAAGCCCTCCTCCATTCTTTTTCCTACTTTTAGGGTTTTAGTTATTAGGGGCGACAGGCACGCTGCTAGTGGGGTTAGGCTGTAGCCATTTGCAGGGGTGCAGGGTGGGGGGCTGGAAAGGGTTTTTTTATTTTGCTTTTTTTTATTTCTATGGCCTTTTTCTTCCTTCCCTTTCTCTTCCTTAAAGGATCAGTATAGCTGACGAATCATTCGGATTCTTACCGTGTACTTATACTTAGTGCTTATGCTTTTTATGATATCCTGATTCCCGGGTGGGCAGGCCCTGAGAACTGGCGCTCAACATTGAATGTATATTGTATTGTTGTTTGCACCGATCCATATGCTTTGGCGCCGATGTTCCATTATACCGGTTATTAGGTGCATATCCTGTCTCTTGCCCTGTCCCCCGTATTCTTCTGTATGATTGTATGGCACCTGATCCTTTCTTAAATAATATAAAATGGAACCTCTGTCTCATCCTGGGACTCAGTTGTGCATTCTAATACAAGTTTTATCCTGAATCGCCACCAGACCTCAGGGTTGTCGGCTGATGAGCTGTGTCGTACTGTGATATAGGCAATCTTAATTTTGTTTAGCGGCGGGCCCCTGCGGTTGTAGGCCCATGCTTGTATTTTTATTGAATGCTACAATAAAGGTTAAAAAAAAAAAAAAAAAGGTTATTAAAAAAAATAAAGCTGGTAGCAACAGATATCTCCACCTGGGGCTATTAAGACGTCGAGACAGATGAAAATCCCAAAGTACGGCGCCAACCACATGGTGCGCGGCATCGGCCCGGAATCAAACAGACCCCAAAGAACAGTACCGTGGCAAACAATGAAAAAAAAGACGGTGCTTGGCGACAGGGAAGTGATACTTTACTGGCTCAAGGCAGCGTCGGTTCCTTACGACCACAGGGAAGGTGAGGCATCGGTTCTTTACTGCGATGCAGGGGAGGTGACGCGTTGATTCCTTACTGTTCCCGGGAGGTGACGTCATGGTGGCGTTGAGGCATTGGTTCCGTACAACAATAGGGGGTCATAATTTCGAGAGGTCACCCACATCAGGTATCGGCTGAGAAGGTTTTATCCTTATCTTTGTGTCTTCCCCTTCTTAGTCTGTGTTATCCCCTCCTTTGTTGGCATTATCCCTCCTGTGTGGGTATTATCCCCTCCTGTGTGGGTGTTATCCCTCCTGTGTGGGTGTTATTCCCTCCTTTGTGGGAATTATCCCCTCCTTTGTGGGTATTATGCCCTCCTTGTGGGTACTAGCCGCTCCATTGTGGGTGTTATTCTATTCTCTGTGGGTGCTAACATCTCTTTTCTGGATGTTATCCCCTTCTTTGTTAACATTGCCTATGTATGGGTTAGACTCTCCTTTGTGGGTGTTAACCTCTCCTTTGTGGGACCTTAATTTAATTAGCATTGCCTCAATTGCTTGGATTTTTATCATTTCAATGGCTTAATCTAGATTAAACTTTTAATTTGTTTGACCTTTCGGCATTGATGTTGCCTGCATGTCAGGGGCAGGCATGCAAATTATGTAATTCAGAACTGTGGCAAACAATGGAAAAAAAGACGGTGCTTGGTGACACAGAAGTGATACTTCAATGGCTCCGGGCAGCGTTGGTTCCTTACGACCACAGTGGAGGTGAGGCATCAGTTCCTCACTGCGATGCAGGGAAGGTGACGTGTTGATTCCTTCCTGTTGCCGGGGAGGTGATGTCACAGTTGTGTTAAGGCATTGATTCCTTACAACAATGAGGGGTCACGGATACGGGAGGTCACCCACATCAGGTAACGGCTCCACAATGATAAAGCACCAGCATCTGGGAGGTCGGGGTTGCAGTGCAAGTCAGGGTGGTGCATCGTAAGCATTATGAGCGGTGCTTTTGGCGCCAGTGCGGCAGCAGCCTCGGTGACAGCGTCAGAGTCAGATGAGTGCAGTGTCAACAGGCGTCTGGGTAGTGCGTCATGCACTTCATGAGCAGGGCCCACAGCTTTCGTGCAGGTCGTGGCTTCATTCGCCAGTGTCAGTGTCATCATTTCCCTAAGTGGCAGCTGAAACATCAGTTCAAGGTGCAGGAGGACAGAGGAAATGAAGTCTTTGTGTACCTGAGACTTCAGAACAGGAGGCAAGCTCTACACCAAGCCTGTGGAGATCTTCTCCAAGCAGTTTACACAGCACACTACAAAGTCTTGGTCCTGTCCTTGTCAGACAAAGCCACTGCAGGCCAATCCCGCACAGCACACAGCAAAGGGGCAGTACATCTCCTTCAGATTTTCCAAGCTCTTCTCCTTTGCAGAGGTTCCTCTTGAATCCAGAAGTAATCTTAAGTTTCTGGGGTCTGGCCCAAATATTTATACTCAATTTCTCTTTGTTCTCTTGTGGCAGAGAGGCTCTGTGCTCAGTCCAAACCAGTTCTGTCCTCTCTGGCCAAGTTACCTGGTAGGAGGTGGAGACAGCATTGTCCAAGGCAGACCAGGCCTATTCAAGTGTAGGGAAATCTCCTCCTACCACACTAGATGCAGCCAAGGTCTATTCAGCCCAGCCCTGACTCATTCAGGAAAGGCAAGACACACCTCAACCCCCTCAGTGGCTGTCAGAAGAGAATGCATATACCCTGCTCCTGTCACTCAAAAGCCAGATAGTCAACTCACAAACCAGCAGAGGCACAAAGGATGGCTAAGCAAGAAAATATCCACATTTTTTAAAAGTGGGATTTTCAAACAGACAATATACAAATCATCTTTACTAAAATATGCATTCTGAGTCCAGGCATACTAAACTCCAGCTTTCTATCTTGTCCCAATGGGAAGCGATACTTATAAGATGTTATAAAAAAATAACTCCAATTCTATCCTATGGTACATACGGTACCCGAGCTGGAACCGTGGGGTACAGACGTAGAGAGCGGTGCCCCTTCTCTGAGCTGTTGCCAGGTTGAGGTGAGGCTTCTTATCCATACAACACGGGTATGACCAGTAGGATTACTGGTGTTGTATTTCACTTTTATTATTTACCACTTAGAACGTGCTGTTTCGCAGTAGCATACTGAGGTCCTGACGAAACCTGTGACACCTTTATAGGTCTATAAGGTTGAAATATGTAGACCTGCTTTCGTCTGCCATGTGCAGTTATAAATTCATACTGCAGGTGCTCTGTATTTAATCCTGGCACCAGGAACAAGTGAATAAAGTTATCGCTGTCACTCTCTGCAGCTAGTTTTAACATCAGTATCCTCACAGTTTATATTTTTGTTGTGCTGCGCCCTTGACCCAACCAGTTACATTTCTTCTCATTTGCAGGATTTAGTATATCTTCACAGAGTAGGAATAAAACATCCCTGCTCCTCCCTCTCATAGAGGGAGTTGTAGCCCTTGGTGGAGCTAGGCTTTCCCGCCAAGAGGAGAATCCCAGATGATGAAGCATGCCACCTATGGTGGGTGAGGGATTTTGTCCTAACAAAGGGATTCCCCCATAAGCACCTCAGATAATCTTTAGTGTCTCTTTCTTGTTTAGCTTGGCATTCCAGACCTGAGGATTTCTTTGTGGTTGCTGTCAGTTTGCTTCTGGCCATTGCCTACTTGTGGCACTCTCTTTTTCAACATTTGTTTATGCCCAGAAAACTAGTGCTAGTGTTTTAAGTCGCTGTGTGCTTGTTTGGTCAGCGGTTACGGAGATATAGGTTTCTATGGAGTGCTGCTGAGTACAGGAGGCAGTTCAGCTCCACCGACTAACTGTTGCAGCCCAGCATGCTGAGCTGTATCTTGTAATATGGAGGACGCAGGTTTCT
Organism: Lissotriton vulgaris; assembly: GCF_964263255.1. Lineage (NCBI taxonomy): Eukaryota > Metazoa > Chordata > Amphibia > Caudata > Salamandridae > Lissotriton > Lissotriton vulgaris. The sequence continues at coordinate 1,510,257,503 of NC_141685.1, read as the reverse complement.
CTTGGTTTTTATCTAATTATCTTGCTTTAGTTTGACGTTGTGGGATCCCTTTGCTGCAACAAGCTGGTCCAGCTCCTGTTTCCGGTACACCATGAGCTTCAGCTTTCACGAGGCAGCTTCAGGGACTGAGATGCTCGGGGATAATCTCCATAATATAATGTGGTGGAACACGCACTGCAAAGGTCACCCAAAGTGAATCGTTGTACTGTGCTTCAGGAGTGTCACTCTCTGTCCAATGAGTGTGGTCACGAAATGTATGCAGGTAGTGTCCCCTACCATTAGGGGGCGTCCCCCTGATCACTGCTAAGAACCCTCATCAAATGAGTGAGGGATTTTGAACTTATAATCTCATTTGATGAACGATTAGTGTAAACCAATCTTCTTGTTGTTTACATCAAGGTTTGTTTTATTCTTGTGCTGATATTTCAACTTTCATATGCACTACAGAATAGTCAACCGTGTAACTTGCATGTTTTATCCAATTCCTGTCATTTTACTGAGCAGAAAGCAGCGTTTTTAGGCAATTCATTCTTTTATGTGCTAAATAATTTGGGGGACTTTTTAAACACAGTGATTTAATTGGGAATTGAGAGCAGGCACACTGACACCTACTCACGCTGTATTATCTTTCTCTTGCCTCGCCTTACCGCTTTTGTTTTGTGGAAGGCGGCGGCGGGCGCCATCTTGGGTGTGGGCTGGGGCTGCGCTCTAGTCGCGCTGGCCTCCCGTCCTCCTCACGTCCCATATATTTAGTAGCATGTCCAGACGGCGCAGCGGGCTGGCGCAGTGGGCGCGCGCCGAAGCCGCGCCAAAGCCAAGCCGGTCTGCGCCCATCCGCGGCCGGACACGGCCCAGGGCCATAACCCCTGCCCCCCGACTGATGTACTCTTCCCGGCACTTAAAAGAGTTGAATGTTGGTAAGATCAGTCCGACCTGTACTATTGCCCCCCTGAAAGATGCGATGGACACTCGATTATCTGTGTGTCCAGGCTGTGGATATCTTCTTCCCCAATCCAGCATTCCTGCCCATTCTGGCCTACAGGAGGGCAGGTCCAATGTTGTAGTGAACAGAGCTTCGCTTGGATGTCGAGCTGCGCTCATCAATACGCGCTCACTTCCATGTCATAGCTTTTATATCAATGAATTTATTGTCACTCATGATCTGGATCTACTGTTTGCCACTGAGACCTGGGCAGATGCCGGGTCTGGTCCGGATTTTTGTAATGCTACGCCGGTTGGGTACAGTGTTGTTAGACACGATAGGCCGGTAGGAAGAGGTGGCGGCCTTGCTATTATCTTTAAGGATAAATATCGTACCACACTTGATCCTATAAACTCGGCCAACTGTGAATCAGCCGCTTTTGCTATTAGCATTACCCCCAAGCAGGCACTAAAGGGTGTCATACTTTATCGTCCCCCTGGCCCCCGTAATTCTTTTCTTTCCTCCCTTTCTGACCTAAGCGACAATATTATATGTTCTGATACATACACTATATTGGGAGATTTTAATTTTCATTTGGAAGAGCAGGACAACTCCGACACTGCCCAACTTACAGCTGATTTTTCCAACTTAGGGTTGCACCAACTAGTCAAGGGCATTACGCATCAAGCTGGACACTCCCTCGATGGTCTGTTCACGAATGACCCCGGCATATCTGTACTAGATATCATCCCAATTACTTGGTCTGACCACAGGGCCATTATCTTCCAAATAGACATACGACCTGTCGCCCCTTTGGTCTCCAGGCCTGGAACCAGAATGGGCACTCGTGCCTGGAAAACTGCAGATATGCCTCAGATGCTACATTCCCTGGCTTCCTCCCGTCCTCAGGGTGGAAATACTCCGGCACTATCGGCCTCAACTTTTCAGGACTGGATCCGAAGTGCCGCTGACCTAGTGGCCCCAGAGAAAATCACGAAGCCCAACAGAGTATCCCCCTCGGCCCCCTGGTACAATGAAGATCTTCGACTACATCGCCAACACTGCAGAAATCTAGAAAGGCGCTGGAGGAAGATCTATTGCCCCATAGCCAGACAAACTTATAAAGATGCCCTTCAGATTTACAAAAAGGCAATCTTGGCCCGAAAAACTGAATTTTTCTCGGCACAAATTAAGACCGCTGCTAACTCAGCCAGAGAACTCTTCTCTGTTGTCACCAGCTTGTCTACCCCCCCTGCTGGGCCTGAAGTGGAGCCCTCACAGGCTTTCTGTAACGAATTAGCAGCCTTCTTTATCACAAAGGTTGCAGATATTTATGCTTCCTTTGAAGATAACTCTAGAACTGAATGTAGAGGTGGTAGCGGGAAAGAAACATTGTCTCACCACAACCATGACCATTTTCCATGCTTTCTACCCGCATCACATGAGGATGTGATTAAAATTGTCTCTACCATCAAATCGGGCTCCCCACTGGATCCGTGTCCCCCAACCGTGATGTTAAAACTCACAGAAGTGATTTCCCGCCCTCTCATGGAGATCTGCAATATTGCATTTTCGACAGGCCAATTTCCAAGTATATGGAAGAACGCTGTCATAAAACCCCTCCTGAAAAAACCTTCCTTAGATCCCACAGCTGTTGCAAGCTACAGACCGATCGCGTGCCTGCCCTTTCCTGCCAAAGTATGCGAATACCTGATGAATAGACAGCTCTCAGAGTTCGTCGAGACTCACCAGCTTCTCGACGATACGCAGTTTGGATTTAGGAAAGGGCATGGAACAGAGACTGCCTTGATAAAGGCCTCTGACGAGATCAGGGTGATCATGGACCAGGGAGGGGCAGCTGTTCTTATCCTTTTGGATCGGTCAGCAGCTTTCGACACGGTCGACCATGCCACCTTGGTCGACCGTGTCACTGCTTTGGGGATTAACGGTTGCGCCAAGGATCTTATCTCATCGTTCCTGGCAAACCGTACCCAGACAGTAAAGTTGGGAGATTTCTATTCCCCTATCTCTGCACTCCCTTGTGGAGTCCCACAAGGCTCCTCGCTAAGTCCTATGCTTTTTAATATCTACGTAGCGGACTTGGCGAGGACAATAAAGGCCTATGGGATACAGCTTACATCGTATGCAGACGATACCCAGCTGGTGCTGGGTATCCACAAGGATGGTCTCACCGTAGCAGCCAACTTTCAGAAAGCTATGCTTGAGGTCAGCAGCTGGATGGCTCTGAACTGCCTTCGCCTCAATTCGGATAAGACCGAGATCATGACCTTCGGAAGACTCTCCCCTGAATGGTCTTTTGGTTGGTGGCCAGAAAAGCTTGGCCCTCCACCTGTCCCAGTAGAAAAAACCAGAAACCTGGGAGTGATCTTCGATAACAAGTTGGTTTTCGACTTCCACATCAATAAGGTGGTGTCGTCGTCTTTTTTCATTTTGAAAAAAATCAAGAAGCTGCTGCCTTATCTCCCGCCGTCAGCTGGGAAGACTCTGGTCTCTACCCTAGTCTTCTCCAGGATGGATTATGGGAATGCACTTTTCCTTCACACCCAGAAGCGTGTCACAACGAAGCTGCAATCTATTCAGAATGCGGCTGCTAGGATTCTTCTCAACATCCCTCGTCGCAAATCTACCACTCTTGGTATTCGTCAGCTTCATTGGCTGAGAGTGGAGAGCCGCGTCAAGTTTAAGGCCCTCTGTATTGCTTATAAGGCTGTACATGGCACTGGACCTAGGTTCCTGGTTGAAGCCTTCCAGATGTATACTCCTAGGAGGCAATTAAGATCGGCCAATAACAGTCTCCTCCCGGTGCCACGCACAAGATCGGTCACCTGGGGAGACAGGCGCTTTCTTGTGGCCACTCCAAAACTTTGGAACCTCTTGCCACTAGCCATCAAAACCGCCCCGAATCTGATGAGCTTCCGCAGGCTCTTGAAAACATGGCTGTTTAATCAGTAAGAGGATGATTTGATGATAGACTCCAGTTGCTCTACAGCGCCGAGACACCTCCGGGTATTTGTTGCGCTATAAAAGTTGCGTAAATAAATAAATAAATAAATAAATATTCATGAGAACGTTCACGATTTGAAACAAATCTCCCAATGCATTTCGGGCTTACATATCGCCCTTTGTCAAGGCAAAATGTCTACAAAAAAAACAGGGCGAGGATAACATGAGGATACTGCTCCAATGTTGTGGGAAACCATCACTGTGTTAGTGCAAGTAAATAATCTTATGAAATGAATGAACGCCGATAACTGTAAATTGCATGCTGCTTAAAGCAAAGTTCAAATCAGGAATACAAATGAATAAGAAAGAGTGCAATTGCGTGAAATGTTAAAGTGACGGTGAAACAAAATAATCCATAGCTAAGTGTGTTAGTTAGTATGTATTCTTCTTAGACAAGTAAAGTACAATGCCTGTTAATCCGCCGAGTTGTGTAAGGCATGAGATAATATCATGAAGTAAGTGTGGAACCATGCAAGCTGTATCGTAACAGCAAACGAAGAGGATCATGTGCGGTTACTATATATTAATCATTTTTAAGTAATATTGTCCCGCAGTTGAAGTTCGCCTATGCGGAATATACAGATTTAGTATTGTAGTGGGTTAAAATAAACATACAGCGAACCAGCTGTTTAAGTGGATATATATCTATAAGTGCCATAAACTTACTTTCTTTCATGCACGCGTCTGTGTCTTATCGCATTGTGAAAACCAGTAATGATCCGTGAGAGGAAAGGTATAAAGGACGTGACCAAGTGAACAATAGAAAAAGGACTGTTTAGGCTGAATGCTGTATATGGAAAACATAGGCGCCATTTTGTAATGGGAAAAACGCCCCAAAATGAACTAACTATGTTTAAAGCCAAAATAAATCTTGGTAACAGTAACAAGACTTCCACAATTGACATGAAGTTAAACAAAATTGTAATATTCTAATCATAAAGAATGACAATGAAAAAGCTGATTACAAATAAAAACCAACATGAAAAACCGACTGTGCTAATAGATGCACTGTAAACAGGGTAGAAAAAGGACCAAGTGTGATGTGTGTGTGTAGAAGATCTAGAAAAAGTATGAAGTGTGTGAAAAAGAGAACAATGACGGATGAAAAATGATATGCACTGGTTAAAGTTAGCCATATATGGATGAAACGGTTAGATAGAATGATAGATAACGAAGAAAGAGATAGCTGGACAAAAAGGTGAAAGTGACAGAAAGGGTCAAACATAGTGTATCATGAACCTGTAAATAACAAGAAAATTGCATCCGGTCATTGAGACCGTCTGGTTTCAATGAGTTCAAAAATTTGATCCAATAGTTGTCTCTCCTTATAAGGTGTTTGTTGTTGTCCCTTCCTTCTTTTTTCTCAATGGTCTCCAAAATGAGGAATTGTAATTGGCTAAGGTTGTGATGGTTATCTGTGAAGTGAACTGCAACAACTGATTTGGAATTTCTTTTCCGGATGTTGCTCTTATGTTCATGTATTCTCGTTTTTTATCTTTCTTTCAGTCTTGCCGATATAAACCAAACCACAGGGGCACTTAAGCATGTATATTACATTGGCGGTGTCACAAATTCAATTGACTTTGAGTTTAATGTTGGTACCCTTCATGGGATGAGTGATGATGGCTCCCTTTATCATGTTCTTGCAATTGCTGCAGTTGTGACATGGTACAGTTCCTTTGAAGTTTGTTTGCATATGATTTCTGAGTTTCTGTGGTAAAAGCTCTTTCAGATTTCTGCCCCTGGTATACCCAAAGATATGTATGTCTTTGAAAAGTCCTTTGAAATCCGGTTCTGTGGCTAGTATTCACCAATGATCCATGATGGATTTTTTGTAACGTTGACTCATTGTAGAACATTTTTATACCACTACTGTACGTTTCTCTTCTGGCCTCTTAGAGTGAATGAAAAAGTCAGTCTGAGATTTTTTTGGAGCATTGGTTTATAGCTTGTTCCAAAATCTTTTCTTGATAACCTCTTTGTCTGAAACGGTCTAACATGTTTTTAGTTTGTTGTTCGTAGTTGGCTGGTTTGGATACAATTCTTTTCTTTCTCAAAATTTGGGAATAAGGAAAATGATTCTTCATGGCGTTATTATGGAATCTGCGATATTGTAAGGTGTTATTTCTGTCTGTATAAATTGGTCTCGAGAGAATTGTTGACTCTGCTTATAAGTACGTCTAGGAGAGCGATGGACTTCTCATTGACTTCATAGGTGAATTGAATTCTGTCATTGATGTTGTTCAGTGCATTCAATGATTCAATTAAACTCTCATATGAGCCCTTCCAGATGATGAAAATATCATTGATATATCTGAAACATTTGATGGCATGTTCTTTCCAAATAGCGGTGCTGAGTATATAATTCTCTCTGAATTATTAATGAAGATGTTTGCAAAAGAGGCAGCAGCACAATTGCCCATCAAAGTTCCGGTAAGTTGTAAGTAGCACTGGTCTTTCCATCTGAAATAACTTTGATACAATGTGAATTGTAGTAGTTCCATTAAAAATATTTGAAATTTTAAATCCAGGTCAAAGTGAAGCAATAACTCATCTATGGCTTCAACACAGAGGTTATATGGAATCGAGGAATATAATGCATTCACGTCTGCTGTACAAAGCCATATTTCATCAACGTTGGGGGATTTAATGTCCTTAATTTTAGATAAAAAGTCGGTGATGTCTCTGATGCATGTGTTCATGCTAACCTCAAAAGGTTGTAGGTACTTGTCTAATAATTTGCCAAAGAGCTCATGTATGCTTCCTCTGGTTGACACTATTAGTCTGAACAGTGGATTTTGTCGGTTTTTATGAATTTTTGGGAGCATATATAGGACAGGCGATCTGGGATTGTTGAGCATCTAAAACTTGCTTGTTTTGTCATTTATAACCCCACCTTCCACTCCTTTCTTAATTATGCTCTTCAGTATGTTGGAAAATTGTTCGGTGGGGTTATACTCCAATATGCAATAGGTGTTCTTAGCTAACACACTCAGCTATGGATTATTTTGTTTCACCATCACTTTAACATTTCACACCATTGCTGGTCTGCTGTGTGCGGGTCAGTTGGGGAGCCGTGGCACACTATCTTTCCTCCTGAGGAGTCTCCGAGCCTCACTAGGTCTCCCCCTGCAGCTGCTGGTGCCGGAATTGCCGCAGTCACTCTCTGGTGGGACTCAGTTTTCCTAGAGTACAACTTTGCCAATTACCCACAGCTGCTGAGGGCGGAGGCATTCTCATCGCGCTACAAAGCACTACCTCACACCCCGCTGCCAAGGGCAGGCCTGTCTGAGCCCGTCCGAGACCGACCAAGGTTGGGCTGGGCCACCCCCCTTGGCTCTCCTTCAGATCTACTCTTCTAGTCCACTTGCTTGAACTGAGATAACTCCTACGAGATAGAAAGCTGGGGGGCCCTAAATCCACAAATCCCAAAGCTGGTGGAGCCTTAAGTGTCCAGTGATTACGGCAGTTTTGAAGGTTATAACAGTAGCAAATATTCCTGAGGACTGGTGAGCTCTGGTTTTTAAGCAGCCATGGGTAAACGCTCCCCCCTGTCGAGGCCAACCACTAGGCAGAAAGTTTCCTTGCCAACTCCTACTGCCCAACCGACCGCAATTGACAAAATGCTTCAGCGGGCCATAGGAGCAGTGTCTAGCGAAATTGAGCGCACCGAGAGATGTCTCTCCCTAACACCGATCCTCCCCCACAGCTCATCACCCATGGAGCCAGAGTATGTGCATCTATTCCAAACATAAAATGTGCTCTCAATCCCGGAATCTCCATCCCCACAAGAAATCATAGCCTCTGGTAACACCACTAAACCCACTGCGGGAGGTGGGGCAAAAAAGAGGGGTGGGAAGCGAAAACAAACAACACACAAGGGAGGAAGGCAGGCGAAACAAACCTCGGGATGGTACCAAATCCACCTCCAGAGGGACAAGCCTAGAGATAAAACAAGTGAGCGATGGCTACACTCAAGCCAACTGGAAGCAAAGCACCTCAAGCAATGCTCAGAGGGGTTACATATGTGTGACAATTGCATTTCAGTACGGCAATGTGCAATAAATTGAGTCACAATAATTCCTGATACAAGATACTTCTCTGGGTTGCAAAAAATTGTTTATAATCCTATATAGGAAACGCTGTGTGCTATTCTTTAGGATGATGTGGAATGGTAATCAAAGTTTCTGTCTCTTGTGCCAGCTGTCCGTGAGGCCATCCTCAGGATTTAGTGTCCAGATGTTAATGAAGGAAAAAATCAGGATAATATACACATCAAGTCGATATATAGACATATGTGTGATAATAAATACTGGTATATTGCACAGAACTATGGCAGAGATGAGTGAGAAGCACACCAAATTTTGTAAAAACACCTAACAACAATATAGCTCAGCCAGCTACAAATCACTCAAAAAGGGACTCTCTGTTGTACATTTGTGTACTAGCCAAAAGAATCCTACCAATGCAAATGTATCATTTGGTGTTTAAAGCAAGAATCCTATAAGGAAAGTAAGCTAGTTTTGTGACACAAATCAAAAAATATACAGAAGTGTTATTATATACCACACATGAGTATTCCACTCTGCTCATCGACTCCAGAAATCAATGGCATGTAAAAACGAGCGACGCCTGTAACAAAACCAAATGTAGAAGAAATAAGTAATATCAGGGAACTATGAAATATGGGATCTATGACGTTACAACGCGTTATTTTACAACGCAGACCGTTACATCGCAATTTTTACAACGCAGGATCCATTACAATGCATGCCTTTACAACGCATGTCATTACATAGCAGATACTATTACAACGCTTGCCATTACAACGTAAGTATAGGTAAGTATATCTTTTTAAAACAAATGTAATTAAGTTAATTTAATTTAATTAATGTACTTTTATTAATTTTAAAAAAGTAATTAATTTAATTTAATTTAAGTATTGTAATTTAATTAATATTAAAATTGTAATTAATTTAATGTATTTAATTTAATTTAATTAATGTAAATAAAATAAATTCAAAATTGTAAATATCATTTAATTTAATATAATTAATTTAATTTTAATAATTTTAAAATAATAATTAATTTAATTTCATTAATGTAATTTAATTAATTTAAAAATTGTAAATAATATAATAATTTAATTAATTTAATTTATTTAAAGTTGTGATTTTTTAAAAAGTAAACCCTAAAAATACCCCTGTACCCCAAAAACCAAACCTAGCCCTAAAACCTAAAAATACCCCTGTACCCCAAAAACCAAACCCAGCCCTAAAACCTAAAAATACCCCTGTACCCCAAAAACCAAACCCAGCCCTAAAACCTAAAAATACCCCTGTACCCCAAAAACCAAACCCAGCCCTAAAACCTAAAAATACCCCTGTACCCCAAAAACCAAACCCAGCCCAAAAACCTAAAAATACCCCTTTACCCCAAAAACCAAACCCAGCCCTAAAACCTAAAAATACCCCTGTACCCCAAAAACCAAACCCAGCCCTAAAACCTAAAAATACCCCTGTACCCCAAAAACGAAACCCAGCCCTAAAACCTAAAAATACCCCTGTACCCCAAAAACCAAACCTAGCCCTAAAACCTAAAAATACCCCTGTACCCCAAAAACCAAACCCAGCCCTAAAACCTAAAAATACCCCTGTACCCCAAAAACCAAACCTTGCCCTAAAACCTAAAAATAAATATATTTATGAACATTTAATATTAATCAAATTAATTAAATAATATGAAATAAAAAAAAAAAAAATGATATACTTACCTATACTTACGTTGTAATGGCATGCGTTGTAATAGCATCTGCTATGTAATGACATGTGTTGTAAAGGCATGCATTGTAATGGATCCTGCGTTGTAAAAGTTGCGATGTAATGGTAGTGCGTTGTAAAAGTTGCATTGTAACGGTGCAATACCTGAAATATGATGTGGAAAGACTGATAAGATCAGTTCACACTTACCAAAAGATGAGCAAAAGGGAGAACAATCACCTGAAAATGTGGCTACCAAGGAAATAGTAAGAGAAATGACACCTGAGCCTGTTAATGAGCCCGGATGGAAGCTGCTGAAATCTTGGATCAGGTGCCGAGCTGCAGAGTTACAGAAGACATAAATGTTTAAAGGCATTTATTTACCATACTAACCAGACCCAATCAAAGTGTGAGTCAATAACCTGAATTTAAAAGGTAGCAATCCTAGAAAAGCTAGAGTGCAGGCATTACAAGTGGTAAAACAAAATGTCGACCATCTTGGAAAGGGGTCAGAGGACCCAGAAACCTCTGTAATCCTGTAAGGTTGGTGATAATCAAATAGCACGTGTCTGCCTGAAAACCTTGCATACTGCTAATATCAAAATGACAATCACAAAAATGTATTGCCATGTGGGAATAAGGTAATACACATTCGATACGGGAAGCAGCGCTGACATCGCATGCGGTACAACGCATGCGATTACAACGCGCTCGTTACACCATCACAACACAAGTCGTTTCTATGTCTTGCTGTAGGGGGCCCTCTAAACTAAGGAATAGTATAATTTACTATTCCAACACCTTCCCTACTGTTGCACAGGCTGGATTTGGAATTGTAAATTATATTATTCCTAAATCCAGCGCACCCCCTACAGCAAGTCATAGAAACGACTTGTGATGTATGAGGTGATGGTATGAGTTGTAACAACGCGGTCGTTGTAAAGACTGCATTATAATCGCATGTGATGTAACATTGCATATTCATTTGATACTAGTTATCAATTAATTAAAAGAGACTAGTAAAAAGGCACAAAAATATATCAATTCATTAAAAGAGACCAGTAAAAAGGCACAAAAAATATATATTTTAGGACTAGGCTGTCTCAAAATATGCAAATATTCTTTCAAAACGTTATCATTTAGAAATGTTATTTGTCACCTAATTTAAGACATGGAAACACTCTCTCTTGGAAGACATATGTGCAACCTCAGACATGTATAAATGCCTCATAATTTTCCAAATGAAGCAAAATATATAAACTAAATATAAAATATTGAAAAAATTATATACAAAATTAGTACAATGTTTAATTATTAAAAAAGTAATTCACTGCAAATTTACAAAAATGTATTGATATAAATACTGCTTACCTAAAAAATCGAATCAGTATTAAAATGTAGCAAACATAAGAATCACAATATAATTTAAAATATTAAATAACAATAATATTTACAAATAAACAACTTGCTCTAACAATATATTAACCTAATTAAAATGATTGGCATAATTAACAATACAAATATCTAAAACACTTCCTCCTAGTCCCTTGCAAACCCAACAACCTGCGGAAAATATTTAAAATAATACTGAACAAATATACACAATTACAATACAAATACTATTTAAAATAATGCTATGTTAAAATTAAGTGAGCAGGTAAAACAATTAAATAATTTACATAATAATCTAATTACCCAATTTGTTTAAAAAAGTATTAAAATATAAAGAAACTTAATAAATATAAGCGAATTCCCACCTATTTCTCTACAACCCAAAAACCCACTAATAGATAAAAACATTTAATAAAGTAAAAAATATTTCTTTAAATATATTACCAAAGCAAAACAACCCCCTACTATAAAAATATATCTAACAATAAAACAATAACAACACATAATAAAACATTACAAAAAAATTAAACATCAATTCTAAATATTACAATATCAAATATAATTATATTAAACACTAAAAAAGGATATTCATATCAGCAATATTCTGTACCATGATATTCTTTTCATCATGATATTGTTGAGACAATATTTATGGGCAATGATAGTATTGCACTTATATCAACGGCGTGCTTCCTTGGGTTCAGGCATTACTGTAGGAGATCAGATTGCAGATTCCATTAGGGTCCTTTAACCCCTTGCGCGCTAGCGGTTTTCCCGCTGTGTGCTGGATTTTTCAAAAACCCGCGTTACATGACGAGCTCAGCTCGTCATCAGCATACGAGCGCCGTAGCTGATGACGAGCTGAGCTCGTCATCAGCATCGAAGGGGTTAAAGGTTGATAGGGTGGGTACCCCGTTGAAATTTGACAACTCACAATTCCCATGCCTCATTTAAAGGTGGGAGTTGGAAGAGTGCTGTAGTCAAAGCTCTTCTTAAGAAACCTCAACTGGACCCCTCCGACCTGGCCAATTACCGGCCAATCTTGCTTCTCCCTAGCATCAGCAAAATAGCCGAGAAACTGGTCAATGCCCAACTGTCCCAGTTTCTTGAATCAAACAACCTTCTGCGTCGGTCCCAAACTGGGTTCCGCCTGGGCCACGGCACAGACACCGGCCTCCTCGCTGTCATCGAGGAGGCAAGTGCATTTTGGATTCAGGAGGGTCAGTGGCAGTGATCCTCCTGGACCTCAGTGCAGCCTTTGACACGGTGAGCCACCGTGTCCTACTCCACCGGCTGGCCGTGGCAGGACTCGCGGGCACCTCGCTCGCTTGGATAGAATCTTTCCTATCAGGTCGCTCTTTCCAGGTATGGGACGGCAATTCCCACTCAGCCCCTCTCCCCCTCACTAGCGGAGTTCCCCAGGGGTCTTCGCTAAGCCCCACTTTGTTTAACGCTTACATGGCCCCTCTGGAGGATGTCGTCACCCCATTCGGAATCAAGATAGTGAGCTACGCGGACGACACGCAACTGGTCGTCTTACTCTCACATCTTGACAACCACCCAGACAATCTGTTGAACTGCCTCCAGAAAATCCACCACTGGATGTGCGAGTCATCACTTAAGCTCAACGGATCAAAAACCGAAGTCATGCTCATGGGCAAGAAATGGACCACCATCCCCCCATCGGTCTGGCCAGACATTTTCGGCGAGGTGCCCACCCCGAAACAAGGAATCAAGACCTTGGGAGTCTGGCTTGAACCGGAGCTGTCTATGAAGACCCAGGCAGCCAAAACAGCAGGCACCTGCTTCGGACTCATGCGTTCCATCCGCAAGATCCTCCCACTACTCCCGCCCCTATCAAGGAAACTCTTGGTTCAAGGTCTGATCCTTGCTCGGCTAGACTACAGCAACGCTGTCTATCTTGGAGCCCCTGAATCTACCCTGGCAAAACTCCAGCGAACTCAAAACGCGGCTGCCCGGCTCCTTATGGGCCTCCCCTCCAGAGCCTCTGCCAGACCAGCGCTCAAGGCCCTACACTGGCTTCCAGTGCGTCAGAGGGTAGAATTCAAGGCGTTGTGTACCGCCCACAAACTCCTCAATGGTCTTGGCCCGTCTATCCTGAGAGACATGGTCACCCCTTACAAGGCCCCTAGACTTCTGCGTTCGGATAACGAGCGTTTGGCCAATGTCCCGAGATTCAGGAAGGCATGCACCGGCGGTAGACGCTTCGCAGTAAAAGCGTCCTCAGGATGGAACTCACTCCCCCGCTGCCTGCGGCTGGAACCCTGCCACCTTCTCTTCCGTAAAAAATTGAACACTCTGCTTTTCCCCAAATAAGCTCCCCTTCCCCCCCTGGTCTCCACAAGTATTATAGCGCGGGGATGCCTACGGGTCACCAGGCGCTCTATAAATCGCTAAATAAATAAATAAAAACACCAGATTTTCTATGGGTGAGCCAGCCTCAACAGGCTCCACCATTGTAAACGTCTGACTCATGTAATATCTGCCTCTCAGGCCTCCCTAAATTACTTTTTTCCTGCCTCGGGCCACTATAACACAATGTATGAAACTCCAGTAAAGTCAGGAATATTTCTGTTATTTTACAGGTATATAAACCTGGTTTGGGAGTTTGTTTCTATAAAAGAAAATAATGGTGAATGTGCTGCCATCAAATGGATACTGCCCTGACATTCAGTTTTGGATGAAGGACTCATGCCAGGTATTCACAAGCACTTTCACCAAAATTATCCTCATATTTGTAAATTCTGCATGAAATCCTCTGCTGGGTTCATGAAGACAAAGACCTTCACCAACGGGTGTGCTTCTCACAGAAAGGCAAATGAGTGTGCTTTTTGACAGCCAATTATATAAAGAAGATATTTCTAACCCTATATCTACATTGACCCTTCTGTGTCAGGTACTATTATATGTAAATTTCCACACAGCTTGGTTCTTAAAAGCACGACTGCATGACTTTTTCCATGCTGCCTACAAAATGTAAAGAGCAGGTGCACTTCCATATTTTCATAGTGCCTCACACATAAAGCATCATGAATGGCATGCAAATTTCTCCATTACCTCAGTAGGTACTGCACTACTGAATCCAGGTTTCCACATCGCCCTAATCTGTATAGAAACACTGCAGGAACATTTCCACTTTGTAGCAATGTATCATGCACCATTTTGGGTACATCTCTGCATCACTACATCTCTACACTGGCCCCGTAGGTATAGGACCACCTTTTCAACATTTGCCCAGTATGTAGACTACTATTGTATTTCCATGTTCACATTGCCTCAGTAAAGAATAATAGCCAGCACATTCCATATTCTTCCACAATAAAAAACAAAACTGCCATTAACATTTTCACGTTGCCCATCTGGATTCCCTCAAACATACAAAACAACTGCATCACTAGGCAGCAGTAATGTTTGCTACCACCAAAGACAAGTAGCTGGTAGACTATTGGGCAGCAGCTGTACAAGCCTAGGCAAACAATTAGAACTCAGGCACAAAACAGTGAGCAGCAGTAGTGCAAGTGTCTCTGAGTTTAAGTAAGTAAGTAATTTTAGTTGGTTCAGACCTCAACTGAGATCAACAAATACAGATATAAAATTGTTATTATTGAGTTAAAAGGCTTAAAATAGTCAAACTTTTAAGACACACTGTAGAATGGAAAAGTAATAATGTTTTATCGTCTACTTATACAACATTTAATAAAATATAAAATAACAATGTTATGGTTGTGTGCTTTACCTTTAGAACAGCTTCAAGAAACTTTTTAAAAACTTAAACAAGATATGGCATACACATTCATTGACTGGAGAGTTTCACGACATAATTAAATCATGAGCTAAGATAGCATTATACTTTAGTTGAATTGGAGTTATATATCGTCGTCAAACCTATACCATACTCGCATTTGGACAGATTAATAAAATGTGAAGTAAATCTTGTCGACCACCTTTGCACAATTCACATATGCCTTTAGAGTTATTTGTACTGTCCCCTCTGTCTAAGTATGTAGCTAATGGGAGTAGACCCAAACATAAAAGCAGGATACAGCGCCTTACTCCGTGCTCAAGTTGAAATCGTAAATAGGGAGCATAAGTGTTAAATTCTACATTTTCTGCGTATGCTTTATAATGCTTCAATTAAATTTAATAATCTTTATCCATTTCAAAGCTGATTCTAGGGGCCAAATGTTTTAAGAACAGTTTCACGATCGCTGGAGACCACTCCTATAAAAGTGCAACAATGCATTGTGAAACCTCAAAGGCTTTTAAAATATTCAAATTGAAAGTATACCCAGACACTTCCTCTCTAAAAGTCTCCAGTTTTAACATATGCCTTAATGTGTCTGGAGCTGCATGTTAAAGTTTGTACGACCACCTTTTGATATTGGAAATTACTTGAGCAGAAATTCCAGTTAGAGATAGCTTGAGACTTAGGGGCACAACATGCATCAAAGCAAATTGCATTCGCAAATGGTGTACGAATCACAAAATTCGGCCGTTTGCGAATGCAAGTCCCATTTTTGGGATGCATTAACATTTTTGTAATTTTCACAAGTTAAGAAATCGCAAGATTGAGATTTCTTAAATTGCGATTGCATTTAAGGAATCTCAATTGAGATTCCTTAATTGCAATGCATTAAACTTTAAAAATGTGCGAACTCGCAAAAAAGGGGAGCAACTTACCATGAAGTTGACCTTCATGGTAATTTGTGAAAACTTTGAAAAATGCACTAAAGTGCATTTTTCAAAGTTCCATTTTACACACACACATGCCCTTGAGGCATGTGAGTGTGCAAAATTTACTTCTAAGCAGATTTCAGGGGTGCAACAGGGTGTCTATTTGGACACCCCTGCACCCTTGAAATTGCATTCTTAATTTGCGAATTTCTAATGGTGAATTGCAAATTAAAAATGTCTTTCCATTCATTCCTATGGGCCTCTAGGCCCATAGGAATGGATGGGGAGGTATTCCTTAATTGCGATTCTCAATTAGAGAATCGCAATTAAGGAATTTTAAGAAATAGCTATTTTTATAACGATTTCTTGATCCATTGTAGTTTGCAATTCCTTAATTACGATTCCTTATTATTCGCAATTAAGGAATCAAAAAATGCAATATTGATGCATGTGCCAGTTAGAGCTTGGACTGGTCCCGACCTCAACACTTTTACCACTTTTCAGAGTATGGTTGCCTCCTTTACCTTTATAGATTGCCATGTTTAAATTTGAGTGTATTCCATGGCATATGATAGAATTGGTAGGATTTTCATGCCATAAACCTCCAGCATTGGTATGAATTGTCTATTTCCCATAGAGTGATCCAGTCTCTGTAGAGCCCCGACGTGGGAATCTGCCTCCTGACTTAAGTGTTGGAGGTGGGCTGTGTCTTGTAAATTATAGGTGAAAATACAGCCCAAATAAACATACTCTTTTACTGTCTCAATTGGTTCAACTCCTAATGACCATATATAAGATAAAGGTTTCTTTCTGCCACTAAAAGGGAGAGCTTCAGTTTTTAGTAATATTTGGCACCAGAATATTTTCAGTTGCATATTGATTTAATTCATTCAGGTTTCTTTGCAGGCCTATCGGAGTACGATCGAGTATAACGATATCATTGGCATACATTAAACAATGTATGTCAACTTGTGCTAATTTCAGAGAGTAATTTTTAATTTGGGAAAGACGCCCTGGTAAATCACTAATTTTGATATAGAATAATAGGGGAGCTAATAAGCATCCCTGTTTCAGCCCATTTTTTGCGGGGAAAGGTTTGGCTAGGCCTTTTTCTCCCCCCATTTGCACTCTACACCATAATGATGTATGAAGGGAGATTGTTATTGTTAAAAGATCTATAGGAATCCCCAAATTCGATAGCGAGGAGGGCAGAAGCAAGATGGCTACTGACTGACGGCCACAGTGCTCACCCCTTGCTGCCAGGCTACTGTTTTGGCTTATAACGACTGCCGAACAGCCTAAATACATCGCAATAAGGGACGCTTGCTCCCTCTATGACTTACTGATCTAGAAAGGGCGAGACTGGCATCCTGCTGTTGCGGAGGAACTTCTGACGGCGGTGCTGGTATCGGCTCAGCTGGTTTTGGCGGAGCTTCGCTGGATTGCAGCTGAGAGCGGAGGAGGAGGGGCAGATCAATTTGGAGAGGTTGGGCGGCTTGCAGCGGCACAGCGGCACAGCGCACCAAACTGGCAAAGATGCCCCCGAAGACTACCCGAGGATCCCATGGGAAAGCTCCAGATGCACAGGCTTGTGTAGAAGTACGGGAAAATGCAGGGACTGCAGCATCCAAGAGAGGCAAAGCAACGGGCCTAGTCAGTGCAAAAGGCTCAGTCTCCCTGGTCTCCGAGGACTGCTTAGCTAAATGTGAGAGTACTGAGGCGCTCCAAAAAAATAAAAAAGGAAATGAGTGCCAGTGGTACAGGAGCTAAAGGGACAAGAACGGGGCTTAA
Organism: Lissotriton vulgaris; assembly: GCF_964263255.1. Taxonomy (NCBI): domain Eukaryota; kingdom Metazoa; phylum Chordata; class Amphibia; order Caudata; family Salamandridae; genus Lissotriton; species Lissotriton vulgaris. Next base: position 1,510,239,920 of record NC_141685.1, on the reverse strand, counting down.
AGACTTGGGCAGGCGAAATAGTATAGCAAACTTCTTTCACGCTACTCCGACAGCTCTTAGAAATGATACCCCTACATTGGGAGAAACTGGGCAAAACGAGATTAGGGAGGCAAACAACGTTAAGCAAGCCCAGCTGCAACTCTGTCAGACTGACTCTATTGTTGATGTACACCCTGTAACTACCTTAGTGAGCGTCTCCCAAGCTGATCTCTAGGCCGGGCTCAGCCAAACTAGAGGAAGCCATAGCCCGTCAGAAAATCATGATTTTGGGCCAAGCTCAGGCAATAGAGGAAATACAGCAGGGCATTACTTCTGGATCAATTCCGGTGTTGGAAGTCCCTGCAGCTATCAAGGATCAGATGAATACAAGTAAATTAATAGAGGGGATCATAGTAAGTAATGATCCAGAAGACACACTAGATCTTGATCTAGGAGACAGGTTTTTCTCAGTAACTGATGGCTCTGAGCTTTGCCCATCCGAGGCAGAAGGGAGCAGAAACATTCAGCTTTACTTCTCTACTACCAGCCCCGGCACGCCACAAAAAGATACAGTGGTTAGGAAAAAAAACTTTTGAAGAAACAGAGAGATGGTCAAGTTCTAGAGAAAAGCGTGGAGGGCAACCGCAGAGACAGCAGAGGAAGAACGGACCCCACTCTGAAGTGGGATTATTCTGCTACCAGGAGTATCTATCCTGACAAAACAGGACAGGAGGGTGACGGAGATGATGAGTCTGCACCCTCTTTAAAAATGATTTTTGATTCCATTAAACAACGGCAGGAGGAGACACGTATGGATATAAAGAAAAACAGGCTGGCAACGAAGAAGCTTGTAGGTGCTGTAAGGAAAATGGCAAAAGCTTGTACAGATACAAATGCAAGACTGACCCATGTTGAAGAACTCACAAGCACACTAGAGGACAATGTAGAGAAAGCCCAGGTACAGTCTGAATCATATGATAAGCAGCTTATAGATCTCCAATGGAAAATGGAGGATTTTGAGAATAGGCAGAGACTTAATAACCTCTGCGTTCTTGTATTGAAGAAGGCGTTGAAGGTGACGACATCCGGGCTTACATTCTGAGGTTGATGAAGGATGCCTTTCTAGAACTTAACCACTGGAATTGGGAGACTGAGATTCAGCGTGTTCATCGTTTTCCCATGATGCTTAAGAAATCACCACATCCAAGTAGGGATGAAATCATAATGCCAAGAGCAATCTTAATCTATTTTGGAAACTTTCTGCTCCGCGAAGAGTTCTTCGCTAAAGCACACCCAAATGCCAAACGGGTATTTGAGAACCAGTCTTTCTTCGCCAGGCCAGATTATTGCCACGTCACTGTGGAAAGACGATGGCGATTTAGAGAGCTGATCCAGCCGTGTCAAGCTATGGGAGCAGAAGCATATCTGCAGACCACGCGAGGCTAAAGATCATCTATAAGAATACATCCAGAATGTTTACCTCAGAGGTTCAAGCTAAAGCTCATATGGACTCCTTGAAACTCTAAACTGTAGTTTAATTAGGCACTCAATGTTTGAATCACAGGAGTGGGTTTAGTTGGGCTACATGAATTACTTGGGAGGCACTGTTTAAAACAAGATTGTAAATTAAAGTAGGAGAGGAACGAAGGAAAGCTAATGGGGGAAGACCTGGTGTACGTGAGGAGGAGGGGACCTGTGGAATCCAATAGGAATAGCCAAAGGTATGATATTGATGAAATGTTGGGCATTCAGGAAACAGACAGAAGCGCAGCAAGGGGGGTCGACTTTAAGGCTTGCTTCACACTATAGGTGGCGGTAGGAGGGAGGGGGTTGGGGTTGGGGACAGGGAGGGCAGGGGGGGTTAAGAGGGGGTTTTAGGAGGGGCAAACTGGGAAAAAAATCACCATCTAGTAAAGAAAGCAACTTTGGAATCCAGACAATCAAAAAAAAGGAGCAGGAGCGATATACCAATTGCGTGGCTATAGGCAGTATGATAAATGATTTGTATTATGCGAATAGTAACTCTTAACGTATGTGGGTTAAATCATGCAGCTAAAAGAAGGATGGTAGGAGAATATCTCAAGAACCTGCGGGCTGATATAATTTGTCTACAGGAGACGCATATTGAGGGGCCAAGAAATTTTCTCTTAGATCAGTTAGGATTCCATCTAATAGCGTGTACCTCGGAAGGGACTAGGGCTCGGAGTGGCAATACCTGCTAAAAGAAAGTGGGATAACAGTTAAAAAATGTTTATCCAATAAGTATGGCTGATGGGTAATTGTGGTGTGTCAAACGCAAGGATTTACTTTCACGCTTTACTCAGTCTATGGACCCATGATGGACTATGCCGAGATGTTTAATTATGTTAAAATGCAATTGGCTAATTGACAGCTCCCGGTTATTGTGTGTGGGGATCTTAATATCAATGGCTTAAATGGGTGGGGGAAAGGGGACCCGGTTAAATTTGTAGGCCGTAAAAAGAAATGCCTCAGAGCCTTAATCCAAATGATGGAGGATAACGGGCTTAGGGATATATGGGAGCAGACAAATCCCCTGGGGACGGAGACGGGCAGCACGTATTATTCAGCACCTCATAGGGCCGTGGCTCATTAGGATTATTTTTTAATTACCTCCTCTATTCTCTCCCTTTGTAAAATCCAAAATCCAAAAATTACCACGTGTGGTATCAGATCATAACCCCCTGGGTCTTAGAGATTCAAATTTCTGCAGTGGTTACACAATTAGCAAGTTAGACGTTTGAGCGAGCCTTACTGCAGGATGTAAAATATGTTGAACATATGAATAAAGAATTTCTTGAGGTTAACAGGGGGAGCGCCAAGCTCGGGGTACTTTGGGACGCTTTTAAGGCAGGCATTAGGGGGGGAAACTATGAGCTATTCTTTGAAATAGAATAAGATGGAAAAATTGGAGAGGGAGGCCATACAAAGATTAATTGCGAATCTAGAGGAGGAGCTGGTAAGAGCAATCAACTCCAGCCTTAATATCGAGGAGATTTTACAGAAGCTGGCACTAGCAAAGGCTGCTGCAGGGGTTATCATTGCTACTAAAGCAGCAGGTACATTTCTGGCATAGAAACGAACCCACCATGAATTTAGCGAGCAAGTTGGGCACATATTAGCAGTAAGGACCAGACAGATAGCTACTAGGACTACATCGTGGAGATCAAAACACCAGATGGGATAGTTGCTGCCACCCCTAAGGACATTTGCAAAGCATTCCAAGGGTTTTGTTACAATCTATATAGTGAGGACACTGCTAGGGATCTTAAAGATATAAGATTATCTAGAGCTAGTCCCCTCAGAGGCTTTTTCTATAGAAGCTTCTACAGCCATGGAGGTCAACTTTTCAGATGAAGAAATCCAGAGAGCTATTACAGATTTGCCGTCAGGCAAGGCAGTAGGCCCTGATTTTATCCCGTTAGAATTTTATACAACTTTTTTTCTAACATTGAGCAACATTTTATGTTATACAATGCTATAACAACCGGGGTAAAAGGGTCTCAGGGGAGTTTAAAGACTCAATCAGGCTACGTCCCCTCCTAACTAACATGAAATACTGAAAAAACCTGGGAGTCTGAAAAGAACTAAAATGTGTTCTGACAAGTGAAAAAACCAGTGCCCAGTACTAGGTAGCAAAGGAAGAATCCCTGTAAACTATTGAGCAAAAATGCATACGCCAACGCACATAGTCACCAGCAACTGTAGGTGTATCCCAAAAATATAAAGATGGATTTCCCATCAAAGTCTTGTAAATGATCAATATTATCATTTGGTCATCCAATGGTAGGGATGGTAAGTCTCTAGATCATTGATAGATAGTGACGCCAAGATATACTAAAAAATCTTGGCTAATTGTCTAAGTACAATTATAGGGAAAGTGATATTAATCCGCCTGCATGGCTTTATTCCCGGTAGGGGAACCGCAGAACATATAAGGAGAGTCTGCGCCCTGTTTGACGGCACTTCTGTCACACAAGACCCTATGGCGCTTATTCTGCTGGATGCGGAGAAGGCATTTGATAGGGTCTCATAGGGCTTCCTCTGGTCGGCACTGGAGAAAGTAAATATTGGTAAGGGGTGCATAAGAGCCCTACAGGCTCTGTATAAGAAACCTAAGATCCTTTTCCGTGTTATGGGAGGACAGAGCGACCTAATAGATATCAAACGAGGAACTAGGCTGGGGTGCCCATGTTCACCCCCCTCTTTTGCTTTTTATATCGACCTGTTTATCAAGAGTATAGAGCTAAACAGAGGCATTTTCCCTATATGGCTTAATAGATTCGAAACAAAGATCTTGGGGTATGCAGACGACCTGGCAATTACGGCCGCTAACCCCACTGGAGCGTTGGGTGAAATTGAATATGAGGCAGACTGCTTTGGGGCACTATCAGGCTATAGACTCAACTGGGGGAAGATGCAAATTGTTGTTAACGAGAAGACCAGCTTGGCAGACCCATGAGTGACTGAGTCGGCCACCTATTTTGGGGTTGTTATTACACCGGATTTAACTAAGGTCGTTGAAATGAATGTTGCACCTGTGATCCAGAAATCAAGGAGAGATCTTGATAGGCTGAATAATTTACACTTTTCAATTGTGGGAAGCTGTAACATCACTAAAATGTTCTTCCTCCCAAAAGTTTTATATTTGTTCAGAACGATACCCCTGAAGTATGATAATTGTTGGTTTAAGGAAAGGGAAAGAATGATAAACAGGTTTATCTGGGCACATGGGAAGACGAGAAGGGCACTTAAGTTTATGACCCTCCCTAGGGAGAAAGGGGGTTGGGCAGTGCCGGATTTAAAAACATATTAATTTTCTGCAGTATTACAATATATGCGTTGGCTGCTGGGAGGTATCGTCACTGATAGGTGGAGGGATGAGGATGCTGTACCCGATGTATACGGTTTACTTATAAAAGGCGAAGCACATAATTGGCTTCTGAGCTTCAGTGAGGCCAGCTATTATAAAAAAGTCAAATTTAAGACCTTAGGAGAAGCAGTATTGGTTTGGTCTTCTGTTAGGAAGAAGCTGGGATTGGGCAGAATGAATTGTTATACTCCCCTATATAGGAACCCATCTCTGCCTGAGGTTTTTCATGACAGCATAATGAGGCGTTGGGATGGGTTGGGCGTTAAAACAGTTGGAGATATTATAGATTCTGAGGGTATTACATTTGAAAGAGACCAAACCCGGGTAATTTGGAGCGTAGGGAATTTTTTAACTTTTTACAGATCCAGTCGGTCCTTGATAACAAGCGCATTTGACAGAGACACAGTTATGGAAAGGGTGCAAAACCCGGAAGGATGCTCTATCACCCAGATTTATAGCGAGATAAATCAACACCAAAATGACGATCTTGAAAAACACTCTGAGAAATGGCGGGGGAAGCTCAGTATTGAAGGGAGTGAGTTTATAGCCTCTCTTAAGCTAGGATGTATGGTATTGAAAGTAGCTAATCTACAAACCCAACACTTCAAAACCATTTTTGAACTTTATTATACCCCTGCCAGAATAGCCCAGTGGGGAGGGAGAGGTGTGGCGCCACGGCCAGCACGACTGACGCTGGACGATGGGGATCATGGTTCAATCCCTGGCATTGGCAGCAGGGTTCTGCCCAGCACCATGCGACTCTGGGCAATAGCTCGCTTAATCGTCCCAATGGCCCCCAGCTCCATGAGACCCCTATGGTGGTGATTTGTGCGCTATAAAAGTACTGGATTTATTTACATTTAGGGACAATGGGCATTTGCTGCCCGCTCAGTCGCAGCAGGGAGGCTGACATGATACATATGTTTTCTTCCTGCCCTATGTTAGATCCTTTGAAAAGGGCAATTGAGCATTTTATGGGACAAACCCTGAGCATTCAAATAAAATTAACCAATGAATTAGTGGTCTAGGTATGAGCAGGGAGGGAGGTCTAGCAGCACATCATGAATTTTTATTTATTGCCATGGCGATTGTTAGGATCTGGCTGGCAGCTGCTTGGAAAGATCCCACCCCTCCTACCTTCCAACAATGGGTATAACGGCTTTTAGCCATTTATAGTCTGGAAAAAGGCCTTTATGAGAAGAAAGGGTGGAAGGCAATGAAATTGGGGAAACGTATTTGGGCCCCGCTTAGAGATTCAAAGGCAGGATTGGAGCAGACCCGGTCATAATTCTTGGTTATGATTGGGCACCGTATAAAAACTGCATCTGCTATGATTTTATTTTGCTCTTTTACTTTTTATTGAGTGGGCGGGCTGGCATAATGTTAAAAATTAATTGTATCGTTCATTTTCGGGTCGTCCTGCTGAAGATACCTCCCTTAGATGGTTTGACCGAGCTTGTTTTCTATCTTATTTTTCCATTACTTTCCCTTTGATGTTTCCTTTTGGTGTAAACTAATCCTGTATAATATTGTATGGATCTTTTTTGTGTAATTAATGATGAAATACTGATGGTGAAAAAATAAAAAAAGAAGAAATAAAAAAAGAAGAAAAGATAAAAGGAATCCCCAAATTCGCCAATTTTCTCCATAGAGTCAATCTATCTGCACTATCGAAAGCAGATGAAAAATCAATAAAAACACAATATAACGTTTGAGCATTTAGCGTAACATATTTGTCGAGTACTCTTTGGAACACAGCGATGTTATCCAATGTTGAATGCTTTGGACGAAACCCAGCCTGAGACATAGGGATCACTTTTTTCGAAAACGCCCAGTCTTTTAAGTGTTCCAAAATGCAAGCTGCAAAGATCTTGCCAGTGGCGTCAAGAAGAGCTATTTGTCTGTAGTTTGCAGGATTAGTTCTTGAGCCTTTTTTTAGGAGAGGGACCGCCACACTCCTCCGCCAAGATTCTGGTATTTCCCCACTTTTCAGGCAATGTTGGAAGAGTGGGGCTAAAAATGTACTTGAGATGTCTGCTTTTTTTTGTAAAACTTTAATTGGGATCCTGTCTGGACCCATCGCTGCAGATGACCTGCAGAGGATATAAGAGTTGAAATTTGTGTGGTTGAGATTTTCATTGGTTCCTGCTCGCATTGGCTCTTCAGTGCTTGATACTGTCTGGGGAAGATCAGATGCTGAGGATTAGGTTTATAAAGCCTTAGAATATACTTTTCCTAGTCAAATTATGATATTGGTGTGGCTTGAGTAGATTTTTGTAACCCCATTTGTGCAGAAATTATGCTCCAAAATGTTTTATTATTTTTGTGTTTTACCGCAAATTGGATGTCGACCCAAACACGATCTCTTAGGGCTTGCTTTTCTCTCTCCTTTTCCTGTTGTTGGAGTTTTTTCAGTTTCATTATTTCTCCTTGTCTTACCACACAGAAAGAATGAAATTGAATTCTAGTCAATTTATTTAGTTGCCTAGAATTATTGTTGGCTTGATTTCCTTGTTGACGTATTTTAACATTTTCACGCCTTGCTGTGTTTCCTTGGAGAGTGGCAACTACCGACTGTATAGTAGCTTCAAATCTATTTATAGATCTGCCCACTCTATTCGTGGATGTTAACAGAACTTGGGAGATTTTATGGTTTATCTGACTGCTTGTTTTGGAATTCCAGTGAATCCTTCCAGTTTTGTGATTTATGACGGCTCGTCCTTCCAAAGAGCGAAGAGAAGACGAAGATGTATGCTGTGTGAAAACATCAGTTTCTACAGAAAGTAGTGCATGGTCGCTTTTGTGGGTATATTGGGTAGCAAATGACTGGACCTCCGAAAATAGGTCTAAACTACATATAACATAATCTCTAATTGAGGACTTGGTTGGAACCAGTCTGGTGTATCCCGCAGTAGTATCTCCGTCATTTCTCCCATTTTATATAACACTGTTAATTACTTCATTAGATGACATTTTTCCTCTTTTATCCGCTTTTATCTTATTGGGAAAGACAGGAGTTGGTATTGAACATGCTACTTCTTGTGGAGATTTTCCCCTTTTATTAACTAGTGCATTGGAAATCTTTCCGTTGAAGTCCCTGGCCATTATCATCATAGGATATCCCCTTACTTCTAAGATTAATTCGATTTTCTTGAATGCTTTGGTCAAGAGATGATCTTTTGAGGTTCCTGGCATGAGGTAAATGTTAAAAAGTAAGAGATTTGATGGAGGCTCCATCCTTTCTTTATGGCACTTGATGCTAATGCATTGGACATTTGGGAGTGAGAGCTCAATTTTTTCGGGGTTCCAGTCTAGCTCCTCTCTCAGTAGGATTGGTAGACCACCTTTTGTGTGGCCTCTTCTAGGGGCCTCTGCAGTTTTAACAAACACAAAGTATTCTTTTTGAGAAAAAGTCACCAAGGACCATGTTTCTTGCAGTAACACAATGGAAGGTGAATTTTCCAGAATTGAAAGCATCTTGTCAGTAGTCTTTCCTGCGATATTTTATGACACTATCAATTGTCTATCGCTAAAAAGGCAATTTTAATTCCTTGACTGACTTAATCCATTTCAGAGATCTTGCTATCCATGGCCAGGAATTTTCATTCGATAGCGACTTTTGCCTTGAGTCAGAACCATTCCAAATTCGCCAAACTCTATCTTTTATGGAGATGAGCAGAGACCTACCTTCCTGCTGACTTTTTTCACCTCCCGCGCACTGATGGTTAGAACTATTGTTAGTATAGTCTTTAACTTTTTTGTCATCTCTAAGTGTCTCTGAAACACAGAACCTAAACAGCACTAAGAAGCAATATTGTAAACTATCCTTCGCTCAGAACAAATAGAGTCCTGGCAGCAGCATACCAGGTACCAAAAAGGGCAGCAGCCATGCAAGCTTCTCTGCAAATGCAGACAAATTGGAACAGTAATCAGCAGTAGTTCATGTCTGTTCCCTAGCTCAACCAAATCAGTATTGTGGGAATACATTACTACATCAATCTACTTACATTTTCTCCAGTTTCTCATTAATCAAGAAACACTGCACCATCAAGCACTTCAATGAGAAAATAAAATGCATCAGAGCCCACATTAACAACATGATAATGACATTCATATTACCTCTACCAGTAACCTCTTTGCATTCTCTAAACTTACTCAAGGCCATCTGCAACACTTATTGTTAAGCTTCTTTAAGGAGATGTGCTAGCGCTTCTTCTCTATATCGTTAATACCTCCCTCCACTAAGAGTTTTGCCAAACTTCATGAAAACAGAACCGACACAGCATAAGAAAAATCTTAAACCAATTTTGAATAATAGAGTAATTTTAATAAATAAAATGATACAAAAAATCCAGTAAGTAGAACCGAATTATGAATTTTAAAGTTTTAGGTGAAAATAATGCCACAAAGAGCCATTCACATATATCTGGTCACACTGGGACAGGTCAAAGTCAACATTTCCGTCTGACCAAGATGGAGCGCGTGTCAGGTACAGGGGCAAGGTTGTCCTGGTGCACAATTTACCTCCTCAAAGTACAAGTCTAAATAAGGAGCCTCAACTGAATCTTCGCGTGAGCAGGTACCGCGAGGAGGTCGATGTATGCGTGCCGAGTAGTAATTTCTGTATTGTTGGCAGGAGACGCAGGTGGTAGCCATTTGGTGCAAAGAGCAGGTCGCTATCTCAACTTTGCATTTCTGGGTGATGCAATGACCATTGTTGATGTGTGGTCAAAGAGACCCAAAAGTCTTAATTTGCACTTGTAGCTTGGTTTTGAGGCAACAGGAGTACGCTCAGATGCCATCCAAGGGCCCAGGACCTGGGGGACACCTGTGGGGGATCAGGACTTACTCCAGCAGGGGTTAACAGCAGGGCTCAGGAAAGTCCAGGTTGTTCTGGTCAACTGGGTCATTGCAGGAAAGGCCTCAGGAAGTTTGTTGTGTCTCTGTTTCTCAGACAGGAGATCTGCCAACTGACCCTTGGGGTCACTTTTGGGGAACCTGGGTTCAAGGCAGGCAGGTCCAGCCTACCTTCTTCAGACAGCAGGGTAGTGCTTCTTCCACAGGTCCATGAGTGTTCTAATGAGAGGTTCCTACACACACATTCAAAAAGATACTTTCAATACTTGAATACTCCCTATGGAGTAAAACAAACCTCCTCTCTCTCATATCAGTCATGCTATTTGGAAATGAACAACTGAAATGGATCAATGTTTTTCAAAGGGACAATATATGTATACCTTTATAATATATGTAGAAATCATCCAACATATAACAACATTAGATGCCCATATAGAATATTTTTTGATGACGGGATGCTCGTAAAAGAAGTGTTAGTGAAAGAAAGTGGGGTGCTAATAGTGAGTGAGATAAAGAATAGCAGAAAATGATTCTTGGATCCACTACAAAGCAATGTAATGGCTGTTGATGGTTCTTCCACTGAGACATAGATTAGCTATTCCTCTCCACAGTGTGTTGAAAATACATTTAAAAAACAGCTCTGTAAAAGTTTCAACCTGTATTAGTGGTGAGCTGGGTTTGTGAAGTCTTCTTTAGGATGAAGGCAAAGATGCACCTCAATCAAGTAACGGGGAAGCCTGCCCAAACAGTACAGTAACTCAATTTGGTGACAACTTATGAGGCCAATAGAAGAAACCCAGTCAGAAGAAATTAACAGTGGTATGCCTGACCAAGCTAGGGAGAAAAGCACAACATATGCTACATCTGAGTACAGAATAAATATCATGTGCAAAAAGGGAACCATTGTGACAAGTGATTACTGAATATAAACCAGGAAAACAAGTTTTGGAATGCTATGAGGGTGAGCTTGAATTCCCCCCTTCAAAGTTAAGATGTGGGTGTAATGATAGGTGTTTATACAGAGAGCTGTGAGATGTTACAGACAGTTTATTGGGGATATTATAACTTTTAGGGAGATATGTGAACTTCCTGGCTACCGATTTTTCATCTGTAAAAGGGTAACTTCTTTTTCAAACACACAGCAATACAGAATATGTTTTGCTGGAGGAACCTATGATGAAGGGATGCTGTCAATATTTATATATTTTAAAGATATATACATATTGTCCCTCTCAAAATAGTGTTCAATTTAATTTGTCCATTTCCAAATAACATGACTGATATAAGAGGGGGGAGTTTTTTTCCCACTTCTTCAGTAATCTTCAAGTATCTGTAAGATCCACTGTTTTGCATAACAGATTTATTAATCTAGGATCTGAGGAATACAAGGTTGCCCATTATTTATCACTACATTTATACCTAGTGCCAAACTGGTCCTCATCAGTTCTTCTCCTGGGTTTGGCTCAAAACTGTATAGGATGAAAAAAGCAAGGCTGGCCTGATGTCAGTTTTATTTGTCTGTGCTTCATGCAGGGTCCTTTGAAGTGTTATCAGGGCAAGACATAGCTACTCCCCAGGCATCCTGTCAGAAAGACCCACTGCCTCTACATCCAAGCCCCCTTTTATCCCCATGTTTGAAAGGAATACACAACACACTGCAGGAGAGCCATTCACAGTCATGAGACTCTGGACAGTGCAGGAAGGCAAATTTAGTTTAGGCGGAAAAATGCAAACTTTCTAAAAGTGGCATTTTCAGAATAGTAACTTAAAATCTGCCTTTACCATTAAAGAGGATTATAAATTACAATTTACAGTAGAAGAAGCATTTCTATATCTGTTCCCAACTTGAAGTGATCACTTATTAAGGGTAATAAGGTAACTCTGTCTTAGTCCATGGAAGATAGCCTAGCTACAGTGAAAAACACCTTTAGGAGTATTTCACGGTCAGTACATGTAACGCCTAAATACACATGTCCTGCTTTTTAACACCATGCACCCTGGGCTATATGATTTATACTGTGCAGTGTGATTTTATGCCAACATTTCTACAGCTTGATCAGTAAACAAAACAGCATTGGTACCTATTAACTGTTGTACAAATGTAGTTTTGCACTTGTTAATGTGTATGTATTTTTCTGCAGTGGTTGGTTGATACTAACGTTAGTGCCAAATCTACCTTCATTAGTTAAATGTTTACGTAATGTACCACATTTCTTTTACATTTTGTGCCAGATTCTCTGTCTCCAGAGCCCTCTTTCAGAGACCCTACATGCCTTTGACCAAATATAATTTCTTTATTAGAAAGTTTGTTTTCTTTGTGAATGTGATGAATTGTCCTTTACAGTGATTTGTCTAGTAGGGGTGGGGGAAGAATTCTGCCCTCAATGCGCAGAGATCTGAAAAACTCTAGACAGCGAGGTGGAGTTTTTTCCTCTTATGTGACTCGTGAATGTTAAGTTGACGAGAGAGAAAAATCACACGCTAGACCTCCTCCTGCCCAGATTGCTCACCGTGGGCGGTTGCAGTAGGTGGTGACCACTTGTGTTGAGAAATCTGCCATTCGCGTTAAGGAAGCTGCTGCTTGAGTAGAATATATACTTGAGCGGCAGAAAGAAGCAGCACCATTTGGAATGCTTCATACTGCTGATATTACAGCAGAGGACCAACGGCTGGCACTAAAAATCAGCACGAGCAGTGCGACATACCGCACTTTGCCGCTTGTGGCGCAGGAGAGTGTTTTTTGACTTTTCACACACTTCCATGTAGCAGAACTCCGCGAACCCCATCCAGGCCTACTGCCTAGACAGCGCAGCTGCCACCAGACACTTTTGTGAGTACCACTAGGGCGTTTGGCTCAGTCCACATGTTGGGAGCCAGGAGAACACATTTTGATTGGGAAGCTTTGATTGAGTAGAAGTTGTGTGTTTTCAAACAAAAAAGTGCTTGCCCTCCACCAGCTGCCTCATTTTGTTTATTTATCCAGCTGAGTGAGTCTGAACTTTTAGGGGCATGCATATGACACTGTAAAGTATAAAAGTGTCTTAGATAACTAGATAATTTATGGTGTTTGCCTTTCTGTGGCAGCAGCACAGATGGAAGAATGGCAGTCATTAATTGCATGGGTTTTTAGGTCTGGCTTGACAGTGATACTTTCATCTGCCCAATATTATCCTGCAGTTCTTTACTTCCACACCAATACATATGCTATGAATGCAATGCTTCACATTACCATCCAATATTCATTTATAGCCAGGTCTATTGGCATTGACATTTCTCGTTTCAAGATGCCATAATATAAACAACCCTGATCTTCAATTGGGTCCTGTAGGAGAAGGTTGAGGTCAGCACACATTTGCAAGTTTTTTTTTAGAAACACCTTGAACAGAATGTATTTTTCATAAATGTAAATCGTCTTTACAAACAACTCAGAAATGTATATTAAATACGATCTTTAAAAGTTACTTTGAGCAGTAGATCTGATCTGCTCCTTCTTGCAGTTTAAACGAGTTATCTTAACTACTATTAATAACTAATAGTATTGTGACTATTCCTGCCAGTTCCCAACGTTTAACAGATGCTTTTTTTTGTACAAGTCATTTTAAACTAATAGGAGGAAAAAGGAGAAAATTAACATATATGACATCATTAAGAGTGTGTTTTAGTGTTCTGACATATGGCGCACAATGAAAAGTGAAATATTTCTCTACCACTGAAGCATATTGACTCTGTTCCTTTCTTTTTCTCTCAGGTTTGCTAAGTTAAATGTTTGCAGCGTGAGCACAAAACGAGGAACAGTTTTTGTACATCACCATCATGTGAAGCTAATAAAAGAAACACGTTTCCAACAATGATGAATATGAGCTTAGAACTACATTATGGATAAGATGTGCAAAACTGGATTTGTGTGTTTTTTTCAGCAAAACTACGCAAGGAGTTAAACATCTGCTGATTAGAACTGGACATTGAATAAGGCATTGAAAGGATGCACGTTTGACGGAAACTAATATACGTGCTTTGAAGGATAGCCAGGCGTAATATGTATGTGTATTCAAGAAATTTGTAAACTTTCATTTTTTATTGATTTTAAAAAGAAGCTTTAAATTTGTCACATTAGTGATGCTATTCATTTAGGATTGTTCCTGAGCCAGTAGTAAGGGGACTGAATCTATGTCACCTTCAAAAGATAGCAAGGGTTACCTACCATGTAATGACACTGAATGTGTTCACCTTATATGTGCGACTTTCATTGTAAGACATTTGCACTTCCAGTATTTCCTATGTATATAATGAAGCTTTTTAGCGTTCTTCAATTCCCATGTTTATCCTGTCCAGGGGAAAACCTATTTGTGGTAATAAATACCAGTCCGGTGTGGAAGGCATATAAGATGACTCGATATTGTGACACTCAGAATGGTGAGTTGTGGTTACAAAGTGCCAAGTTAATAAGTATAACCTTCATGAAATACACATTACACTGATACACTATTGAGAAGTCTTTACTAATATACAAATACACTTTTTAAAGAAACGTTTAGTAGCATTCCAAGAAATACTATGTTGTACAAGAAACAAACTAGCCGATTACTAATGCCAATTATACATTTAAACACATCTACACAATAAACACAGTCTAGAATAATACTGTATAAACTACTTGTTGTCAATTTTATGTGCTATGCCAACACAGTGAATCATACAAGAAGTTTTCTACTATTACATACATTTCCAAAAGATGTATAGATGTCCTAAAAGTGACTGAGATTTCACCACAAGTGATTGAGAATCCACCGTATGCACAGGTACCTCTTACGGAGGATAGGACGCAAAGAGACCAGCAGACTATCCAAGGAGTGAGTTTGTAGCAAGTTCTTATTCTAATCTTTAAAGCAATGCAGAACTAGTCACAGAATAGGCTGAATTTTTAAGCCACGGATGACAAATATGAATCTGTGCAAGGGAAATGAAGGTGAACAATTAGACATTTCATCACCAACATTTTTTTGCATGTTACGTTAAACTTCTTTTAAGTGAGTTTGCATGGAGAAATGAGGAATTCTATAAAGAATAAGGGCACAGATTTATCCATGAAGTAATGACTAGGCTGTCATGACGTTTTGAGATATATTACATTTGGTTAGTCTAGTCAAGAGGTCCTAGGTGGTGTATGGCGACAGATATACCTGTTGTCAGACAATATGTGATGGGTGAAGAGGTTAGTTTAAGAAGGACATTTTCAATGTACATTTTTGGTGCAGGATGATGACCCAAGCAAAAGGAATTTTGCATTGTAACAGAGTTGCTTCAGCTCTTCTAATGTCTTATACCTTCACCTAGTGAGTTATTTAGACAAATGCCCACTTTTCTCCTCTGTCCTTCAATGCAATTATTGCAATGAGGTGGGATTTTATTTTTTTATTTCCTTTAGGTTATAGATTATAACATGATCAAAATATCAAAAGATGTGTTCGCTCTCAACCAGCATTTAGCATTACCTAGATCGAGCTTGCCCATTGTAAATCAAAAACGCTGAATTCATGCCAGACATTCAGGATATCCACATAAAATTGAAGTACATACAATGTACATGGATGGAAATCATTAGGTAGTATATTATGTACATATATAGAAATCCATTACATAGTTTATTCAATAGAAAATGTAGTTCAGTCTGAAGTTACTGGGAAAATTTGATATGGTACAGCCATCACAACCAATAATTGGTATCGCAGGCTTCAAACATATCGCTGAAAGCATTAACACAGGAAAGAGGAGCGGCTCATTGCCACAATCATGTGGTTACTTATAAAACATATCATATCATAGACTTCCACATCACACTAATCCAAACACTGATATAATGTGAACGCTTATGGATATATTTGGGGATGTAGATGAATTATCTCCACACATTCAAATACAGATGACTGGGAAACTAGACAGAATAAAGATGTTATATCCTAGATGTTAGCACAATGGGAAAAAATAATTAGTTACTAACGTTCTAACTAGTCAAGTTTGGCATGTTGGACCAGGTGAAAAATATAGATGCTGAATACACAACTTAAACAATGAAGCTGACAACCCTGACAAAATTAAAACCATACACTTGCCCAATCCACGAGTATGTTCAACAAGTGGTTTTCTGCTGGTCTTCCCATTAAAATAGCTTCCAACATTCAGATTCAGCCAGCAAACTGTTCATCAAAGAGATCTTGATCAGTTCAGGACTGCAATATAAAACACAACTTTCTAAAAAAAATACAACTTACTTAAAGTCATATCAGAATTGAAATGTCCAAAGTGAAAGTGTCAGGCTGTAGGGTTACAAGCATCAGTATGGTATAGAACTGTTTTATTATTACCATATTGCAGTTAGATAATAATATGTTGTTTTATGCTGTGCTCCATAACAATCTTGTGCCATTTCTAAGCATTGTAAATAACAGTTGTAACAAACTCAAAACGCAATCTTCTTCAGTTTGAAAAAGCAGGAGGATATGAAAGGCTGGGTTGATCTTGATGGGATTCAAACTTTGGAACTCACAGACCACATCAGATGCCAACAGTGAATGTTTAACTAACTGAGCCATTTTGGCAGTGGAGGTGGACATATCCCGCCAGTCATCAAAGTTATACATTTTGCACAACTCCAAGAATATTTTGAAGTATGTCATCTAAGAATGCTTGGTTCTATTGTAATTAATTGTTTTAAGTAGCTCAATCTGAATGCTTCTTCTTCATACAGATGTACTGTATTTCATCTGCAAGAAAAACTGGACCTATGTGATTTGTGTGTCCAATAGAAACTGTCCATTTAGACTGAGAGGTTTTTAGTCAATTTGTTGAGGTAAACATTTTGTTACTGGAGTGGCTTTTAATTCAGAAATCTAAAACAGAACAGTAATATTAGCATAGGCTAATACATTTTAGGGTAGTCCGAAGATCCTACATGCTTAAAAAATCACTTCGCAAAAACCATTTATAAATTACGACATGTGCATAGGAAGTGATTACAAAGCAAGTTAGGCAGACTGTGTTAGCACATTATAAACAGTACTAATACTAATAGTGTGTAAACAACTATGTAAAATCCTAAGTGTTGGTTGTCAAATATAAAAAAAGGCTATTTCTCTGTTTTAATGTGAACATCTCCTGATCTCCCCTTTCTGTTTTTCTCAGTGTGTAAAAATTGTACATTTACATTTTCAGGTCAATAAATGTGTCAGGATATATTATGTGCTGAAAATACTGTCCCTGTGCATTTAGGTTATGGGTGGTGTTTAAATAACAATAGAATGTGTTTAGGAAATTTTATAACATTTTACAATGAAGAACATTTTATGCTTTTCTCAGACATGACGTTGATTGTAATTGGGATGACTGGAAACACAGCTCCCAACATCTTGTCACCATTTACAGGTACCAATATGGCTTCCTGTTCACCCTTGCGAAACATAAAGGTTTGTACATATGCTGTATCGGATTATGACTCAATGTATAGTGTTGTCCACCTGCCCCAAAAAAAGAATTAATTGCAACTTTAAAATGTTATCTGCACTGCTAGTCAGCAAGCATGCAGCACCTTCAAAGACACGCTCGCAAGTGAGTCTTTATATCGATTTGATGTTTCTAATCACTACAGTTGAAAACGATTACATTGTTTGTAGTAGCAGAAGAAAACATATTGATAGCATTCTGAACATTTAATAGAAATAATGTTCCTGCTCCAGGTATATGTAAATATATCTCATGACCATCCTAGCACTTTCTGCACTTCCCTCTTGCTGGCAGCTAACAGTTCTCCCAATGAAAAGACTGGGCAACATTAGCGTCTTGTAAAGTAAGAGAACCATCTTCTTATTGTTTTATAAGTCTTACATACATATACAGTTAAGTGTTATAGTCGGGGACATTTGGCTGTAATGGTCATTAAAAGCCCAAAGCAAAGTTACAACGAGGAAGAGGGCCTTTAACAACTGGTAGCCTGAGGCAGATGGGCCATAATAATGTTAGAACATTTTACCCACTGAGAGTAGAATATTCCAAAATAAACAGAGAAAACCAAAATATATGCATTGGAATGGTCAATGCCAGCCATTATGAGCCCTGAGCCACATGGTTGCCTTCAGTGGAGCTCTTGAAATTCAAATAGTTTAATATTTTCTCAATGAAATGAATGAATGAAATATCACTTATAATGCGCAACTATGCCAGTGGGCGTCAAGGCGCCTAAACCAAATACATTACAATTGGTTTAATGGAATGTATAACTGTCAATAAGGAGATCTCAATTTCTAGGTCCTCCCTTTTGAGGAAAATCTGGGAAACTTTTTTCATGATCTCTGTCTACAGACACTAGAGCTCAGAAGTCTCTGCCTCTTACCTTCTCTTTCTATCTGATTGACTTTGCTTTAGATGTTATCTTTCTAGCAGAAGGAAGAATGCAATTCTCATTTGAAATGTGAGGTTTCTGTTTCCTATGTTAAATATTTGCTTTTAGCATGTGGGGTTAGCATTGATTATCTTAAGCTGTGTGCTAAAGTTACCAGAATTTGGGCTAAAAACCTGCGTCCTTTGAATCTTTGTTATTTGAATAGTTGTACTTTTTCTGTTTGAACAATCAGAAGCCAAACGTAAGCCTTCCTCTTCCTCCTATTCTGTCTGGAAAAATGTATGGATTAAATTCTTGCTATCACACTGTGATGTCATATCCCTTTAAATAGTTTGATCAACCAAGACATAGTCCGGCATCATTTCATTATTATTAACTTCTTTCATTCACTGTTTTCGGAAGGTAGTATGCAGAGTATATTAGGGCAGGGTCATAATGATTCATTTTGTTAATCAATGTTTCTTCTGCTTTCATTGACACTTCTAAACAGACCAAAAACCAAGTATTGACTAAGATTAGTAAATCCACAACTGATCAGAAGAAAGCACGATAACCCACTCCTCCTTTCAAAAGAACTTTCAATGTTGAGATGCCTCCCTGACGCCAAGTGACTAACTTTTGCTCTGTGCTGACAGATACATTTTTATATGTAGTTCTGTTTAGGTGTGATATGGCCCCTACTACCATCACACAATAATTGTAGCCATGAGACTATTAAATTATAAAGCTGTTATCATGACAATTCATACATTTATGCTAAACATTGAGGATGTTCTAACTCTCACCAAATCAGAATTAATTCTGAGTAGGAAAATGTTAGAACAGAATTATGAATTGCTCTAAAAGTAGTTCCTGAATCACTGTTTAAAATATGTATTAATAAAGACATGTTTCCACAGTAGCTATAAGATGAAGAGAAGGCTATCCTTCACAGGTGTACCAATATATATGAGGGTAAAGGGTCAGTTTCTACATGCAAGAGCTTTTGATTATGTTATGTCAGATGACTTATAGAAAACTCAGTAAATTGGAATGTTTTCTATATAATACATATACATAAAAAGCGGATAGAGGAGTGAACTTAAAGATCTGGTACCTATGTTTTTTCTTCTTGCAATAACATCTGTCTTATTTGGTCTCTCTTGAAATCAGGCTGTAACGTCCTGTAATGGAGTTGATGTTAAAAACCTGTTGTGTATTGCAGTTGTGTACTACCAGGTATGCAGTGCACTACTGTTCGTACAATGTACAGGAACAGTGTATCAGCCAAATTATATTGACAATTCTGATTTGGCAAGACTGATGCTGTCACTACATGTCTACAGAATCTATGATTAATTTCCCTGAGCAGACGTCTGCAGTTTTTCTGTACTTGTTAAAATATCTTCTGGAAATTGAAACAGGTCTCTTGAAAAGAAAACAATTTCAGTGGATGTCAGATTGAATCCCTGATGTTCTCATACA
The DNA here is from genome assembly GCF_964263255.1 of Lissotriton vulgaris. NCBI lineage: Eukaryota > Metazoa > Chordata > Amphibia > Caudata > Salamandridae > Lissotriton > Lissotriton vulgaris. Next base: position 1,510,220,337 of record NC_141685.1, on the reverse strand, counting down.
ACACAAAGTACCATTATTCTAAATGACTGATGTAATTCTATTTACTTGACTTCAAATTCTTCAAAACCCATCTGTTACTCTCTTTGAAAGAATGACCTCTTAAAACATAATTGCCTTGATATATTCTACTTTAGGAAATGCCTACAGTTGGTCCATGCTGGACAGATCCCTGGTAGTTGTTGAAGATAAACATCAACTTTATAAATGATTTCCATCATGTGCAAATTTATCTTCTGTGAATATCCTGAAAATCTGACATGGACCCAATCCTGTGGACCAATGTAAGACACCAATGTGAATGCATTCAACTAAGGAGTAGTAAACTGTTGTACATGACCATAATACAACGATTTTTCTGCTTTCAGGTGATTTAGGATATCATGGGAGGTAGCTGCCTAAATGCAGGCTTCTGACCACCAAGATTTG